>NW_027256893.1:24821266-25166389 GCF_029215685.1 Pituophis catenifer annectens
GCTCAATCTGGTTCTGATGGAGGGCCTTTTCTGGCACGTCCAGCTGCACAGCTTTGGGGGAATGGACTCCCCAACAGTCGCTTCCCCACCCCCAACCTCTTTAGAGCTCAAAGGAGGCTGTGATCTGTCCTGCAACCCTGGTCAATGAAACTTCATGACGTATTTTTCACTTTCCTTGCAGCCAAGAACGGCGTCTTTCCCGGGAAGTGAACCGGAGAGCCTGCAAAAGCTGAGGGACCCACGTCTCCCAAGGTATCGTGGGTTGGCCTGCAGGGTCATTGGGGGGGGAGTCTTTCCTTCCTTCAGAGACCCATTTTTATTCTTTCCCCTGCTCCTGTCATCCCCCCAGCTGCCATATTTTTTAACCTTCTCTTAAGTAGTCCTTGATTTGCAGCCACAAATGAGCCCAAAATTTCCGTCGCTAAGGGAGACATTTGTTAAGTGCTCCCTTTTACAACCTTCCTTGCCAGGGTTGTTAAATGAATCACTGACTTTGTTAAGTGGGTAACAGGGTTGTTGAGCAAATCCAGCTTCCCCACTGAGTTTGCTCGTCAGAAGGTCATAAAAGGGGATCACGTGACCCCTGGGGGACACTGCGACTGTCATAAATACAAGTCAGTTGCCAAGCATCTGAATTTTGATCACGTGACCCTGGGGAGGCTGCAACGGTCAAAAGCAGCGGTGGGTTTCAGCAGGTTCTGACCAGTTCTGGAGAACCGGTAGCGGAAATTTTGAGTAGTTCGGAGAACCGGTAGTAAAAATTCTGACCGCCTCCGCCCCCATCTATTCTCTGCCTCCTGAGTCCCAGCTGATCGGGAGGAAATGGGGATTTTGCAGTAACCTTCCCCTGCTACGTCCATCAAGCCATGCCCACAGAACCGATGATAAATCACTTTTTTCAGTGCCATTGTAACTTTGAATGGCCACTAAATCAACTGTTGTAAGTCGAGGACTACCTATAAAGACTTTACCCCAAACCACCCTGCCTCTCTGCTACTTTACTCCACCTCGCCAGCTGCCTGGAAACATTTTTTCCCCTTTCATCCTCTCTCTTTCTCTCTCCTCCTCCTCCTCCTCTTCCCTCCCATCCTTTCTATTTTTTTGCAAATTAAAAAATGACAACAACCCTCTCGGTCTTTTTAAAGGAGAAGAAACTGAAGGTTTAAGCTGTCTAGACACCACAGAAGGGTTGGGAACGGCACTTTACAAGAGAGGAAGCAGTTTTTCATCACCGTAAGCCAAAGTTTTGGAGCCCAAAAGCTTCTGTTTAACCTGCCCGGATATAATTTATGGCTTGATGAGCCAGTCGCTGCTTTTCTAAGAAGGCAGATGGAAGGGAGAAGAGGTTAGAAGAGCTTTGGGATTGAGGGAAGGGAAGGGCTGCTTTGATCTCCAAGGTTGCTTTCCTGGGGAAAGGAAGCGGAGGGAGGGGAAGGGGTCTCTCCCCTTCTGAACTAGCCCTGAGCGCCCTCCAGAAATCGGGGCCGTTTCTCTTCAATTCTCCTTCTATGGGTGCAGGAGCCTATTCCGGTCAGACATCTGGCTGAGTTAGGTCCTGGCCCAGAGACGCTGGTACCACTGTCTATCTGTGATCCGGTTCACACATTGCACTAAACCCAAATGCGATGAATTTGATTCGAGATCCTGTCCAACCTCACCTTTCGGGGAGGATTCAGGAAACCACAGTTAACCAGTCCAAGGTTTAACCTGAGGCAGGATGCTGATAAGCGAGGCCAGGTTTGGGGATGTTTTGAGCGGGGTCTGCATGGAAGTTTCCAGGAGCTTTAGAGCAAGTTGGATCCAGAGGTTAATGGGGATAGATTTTAAACATCAACTGTTGTGCAGGCCTTGGTGAGCAGGAAAGGGGAGAGATGCAGCTGAAGGCAAATCTCCGGCTTGGTTTGCAGGAGGCTTGTATTAAAACCTTGCTTGCAGGAGTCAGGAAGATCTTCTGCGCTGCTAGAAGCTGTGGCCAGGCAGAGCGGACACTGCGAGACTTAGATGGGCAAGAAGCTTCCCTTCGTTCAAAGCAGATTCCTGGGCTTGGCGTCAGTCCCTCCCTCTGTTTTTATTTTTTTGCTTTTTTAAAATTTCTGGGACCTTTTTCCTGTTTACTGTCTGTGCTTATTTCGGCCCTGTTCCCATTTTGGACAGTTTTTGGACTCCAGCGCCTGAATCTGAAGCCAAATAGTTATTTGTTTTGGTTCCTTTTGCACTAATACAAAGTCTGTGATGTAACTGTTGTACATTTCTTGGATACCAACACTTTTTTTTTTAACTATTTCCAAAATGTCTCCTCTTTGCAGCTTGATTAAGCCTAGCTATGATAAGGGCAGCCCTTCGGTCCTCAGTTGGCGAATCTTGGCCAGGAGTACCCTTGCAAATTTAATTTTAATTTTAATTTGAGCAGCAGTGAGCGGGCTAACCATTACCGTTTCCACTGGGGCATAAACCATGAATTGTGGTGAATGCTGACAGTGGTAGCTGGCTAACAGGAAGGAGGAGCCAGCGGTCTTTCTCTGCTGCCAACCCTCGCCATCTGGAACTTCATTTGGGCAAGCAAGCGTGAAAAATTTGGAATTTTTATTAAAAAGTACATGAGAAGCTATAAGTCCTCAAAGGGGCATAGAAGATTATTTGAGGGAGAGCAGAAAATAAAAATGAAGAGCTTCTCTCTGACAATTGCTGGCTTATTTTTTAAGAGTTAAATTAATTGCTGGAAAGGAAGATTGGAGCGACAGAAACAATTTCCCCCTTGGGGGGTCTTGGAGAGAAAATTCCTCCCCTCTTCCTTTCTCCCACGTCCCTTTTCCTGACTGCCCCAATTTGCTCAGATCCGGGGATGTGACACGGCCCTCATAGGAAGCCTCCTCCACTCCTATCGTGCCCCTCAATCTCTAGACGGCAGCTCAGGACTGGCATCCGGCTGCCAGTGAAAGACAAGGGTGCCAACTCCAGAAATCACGGGAGGAGCGTTCTGGCAGGAGACGGGGTGGGTGGAAAGGGGGAGCAGGAGCGATAGAAATCCTCCTAGTCGGGCTTAGGAAATCAAAGCCGGGAGATAAGAGATTTCGCCTGACAATAAGCCTGCAGGAGGGACTCATCTGTCATCCGCTGTGCCAGGAGAAATATCTTCTGAGACGAAGAGAAGGGCCTGCCAAAGCACCCTGCCAGCACGCCCCAATTTTTCCAATGGCCTCTTCCTCCAGCTCAGCCCCTTTGCTGCTCTTTCAAAGTCCTGGTTTCAGACTGACTGTCGGTAGCTCAGATTCAGTCTCTCCTTAGCTAGGATAGGCTGAGCCATAGTTAATCTAGGCACGGTTCATGGCATAAACTGCCGTTTCCTAAATTTGCAGAATAAGCTGAACTGTGAGTCCTCACTGACTAAGGTTTGCATATATTGCCCTGTGTCCAAAGCCATCTGAAAAACGGGAGGGCCAGCAGGTTGTGTGAATTTACGAATGAAGGCAAATCTACCTGTCCCAGGATAATGTTGCAAGATCCAATTTGGGTCAGTCACCGGGACCAGAGGTTTAGTCTCCCAAGCGTTCAGACTCGTGCTGGAGCCCATCTTCAGGGAACTTCTTCTTCCAACATGAGTCCAAAAGCTCGGAAGAATAAACCTCTGTTCCCGGTGACCGACCCAGATTGGATCTTGTGTGAATTTAGTTCAAGAGTCTGTAAATCTTTGCCTGAGTTCTTTCTCCAGAAATCAGTAAGAAAATGGCCCTTAAGCTTGGAACGATGTCCGGGTATTGCGAATCCAAAATTTCATGTGACCACCAACCTTCTGCAAACGCAAGGCTCACCTGGACTTTCTTTCTTACAGGTGTCCGCTGGAATGATGTGATGAACCCTCCCCACGTCTCCTCTGCAGAGCTTCTCCCGCGGCCAAGATGGACGTAGGAGCTATTCAAGAGGCAGAGATGCCTCCCAGCCCCTGGAGAAGAAAAGAGAATCCAAGGGATGGAGAGTCCTTAGGCTGAGGAGGCGAAGGAGACAGGCTCTTACGAAACCTGGTCCTTAATGACATCATGGGAGAAACCCAGCATGTTTATGCCACCCGGGATGTTGAGTCAGGTGGCCAGGACAAAGTCCTCAGCTTTGAGCCGTTCGGCAAGAAAGATCCGGGTGAAGTTGAAAGCAGGCTGCTCGGCAGCTCCGAGTCGGAGGGACAAAGTGGGGGCCACAGTGGGACCGACTTGGTCAGCAACAAGGAGAAGGAGCCTCACAGCCAGCGGGAAGCTGTGATCCGCCCCCAGAAAGCAGGCAAAATAGACTTTAAGTCCCTCAACAACCATCCCAGGTTTTCTGGGGCCAGCCCATGGGGCGCTGCCAAAGGGAACCCCCCGTCTCCCCCTGGAAGGAGCCGGGCAAGAGATAAGAGCAGCAGGCGGGCAGGGAGGAGCGAGCGGGGCCACCAGCAACTCTACCGGCTCACCCTCAGCAATGCCAGGCCCAACCCCACCATTGGCATTGCTTACCCTCAGCAGAAAATCACACCTCCCAAGAAGGTTGAAGCTGACCGAGGACCGGTTTTGGGGAGCTACAGGTTCCACGTGCCCAGCCTTCCTGAAAGAGACCTGAAACTCCCTGAAGAAGAGCTGAGCTTTGGCCACTGTTTTTCAGAGGCTCCCACCAGCCACATCTCCAGCAACTATACCTCACAAGCCACCACTGCATGTCCAAGCCATGGTCCGAAGATACAGCCACTGGTTACTGTTCCTCCTGAAAATCCTGGCCCCAAAGGGCAGCTCCCTTACCTGGAGTTCCAAGCCAATGGAAGTAACTTGTGGCCTTCACCAGACAAAGGCTATCCTGGTGCTAATAATGGACCCCCGGCCCCCAAGCCGAGCACGCATTGCCTAGGACCTCTGTCCTTCCAGTATCCTTTCTCCCCTTTGCACAGCTCGGCCTCAGATCCGTTCCAAGGTGAGGCTCACCCCCAAGACTATGGCGATAACATCTCGTTGGCCACCAGTCAGGCTTCTCACGGTGCTTTTCCCTTCCATTCTTCCTCCAGGGACTGGAAGGAGGAAGTTCTTGGCAACGGCTCCTATGACAATGTGGAGAGCAGGACTTATGGGCTGACTCCTCCCCCTGCTCCCTTCCACCTGCCACAGACGCCGGGACCCTTGCCCTGCTACAAAGGAAGGAATGGACCTTCCACTGACCACAACGGTGCTATCTCGCCTTCTGGTGCTATTGACCAAATTCCAAGCACTTTCCAAGAAAACCAAGCTGTTTTCCCACCCAGTTTACATGCCTCGAGTACGCCGAAGGCCGTGGGTAAGAGGCATCCGTCTTTGTCGAAAGACGGCGTAGCTAGTCAAAGGATACTGGATGTAGGCAGCTCTCTACGAAGGAATGGGCTACCAGTTACTCTCCCGCAAGTGCACTTTCAGAACAAGGCTTCCAATGAAGCATCCAGCTTGGTGCCTTTTGAGAAGAGCCTTCCCACCAGCGTTCAGGCCCACCCCCGGCTCCTGCAGGCCTGGGAGGGAGGCAAAAAGACTTATTCCCCCATGGAGCCAAGCTCAGCGGGGAGTTCCAGTCCAGGGGGCAGCCAGATCTCCTTTGGGTACCATTCAGGTCTTGGCAAAAAGACCTGGCAGCATCTGCATCTCACCTCTGGTGTGCCCGGCCAGAATAGACTCGAGCTGTCCAGAAAGTTGGCCAGCCAGAAGCTCCCTTTCCCCCTCAGCACCTCAGAGTGGGAGGGAAGCAAGAAACTGGTGGCTGAGGACCTGGCCCCTCCCAGCTGTAGCTCAGCCAGCAGCCTCTGCTTCGAAGGGTCAACCGAAGTGGAGGCGTCCAAGAACAAGACTTTCTTCCTCAGCGTGAGCCCAGCACGGCCTCCCATCCCATCTCACCACCCACCGAGTCCCAGTTTAGGGTTGCCACCATCCACCTTAGCCCCATCCCCAAAGGAGTCTCCTCTCTCGTCCCCCACCCCCAATCTCAACAGCAGCTGTTCCTCTCCCTCCCTCACCTCCAGCAGCCCTCCAGGCCACAGCTTTGAAGAGGAAGCTGCCATGGCCGCCTCTACCTTCTTCCACCACCAAGGGCACCCGAAGGATGGCAGTAAACCCTTCCAGGCCTCAGAGCTTGTCCCCTACCAGATGGCCAACCCTATCAAGGCCTTTCACCAGGAACTCCTCTACAAAGGCGTCTCCGTGGACAGCCATTTCCAAAAATCCAACGTAGATGCCTCCAAAAGGTGCACAGAGGGTTTTGAGAGCGAGCTGCCTCCACCACCTTACCCATATTCCTCCTCCCGTCACTTCCTGGCCAGCTCCTTGAGCAGCACAAGTCTCGACCAACTGGATGTTTTCCTGACTTGCAAGCAGTGTGACCAGAACTTCAGCAACCTTTCCTCTTTCTTGGAGCACCGTCAGTTCTGCGGCTCTCATGTGGTCCTCCCAGGTCAGGCCAAGGACTCTTCCCGAGGAGCAGAAGTCAAGAAGCAACATCATGCCTCCCCTGAACCTGCAAAGCACACCCAAACGAGCCTGGGGGTGCTTCTCCCTTCAGATCCTCATTTGCAACTGCTTGCTTTGAACAAGACGGTGGACTTCTTGGTGGACGTAGAGAGTAAAGGTGAATCCAAAGATGATCCTTTGAAACTGAACCAGCTCAATGGCTTTCCCGGAAACTTCTTGCCACTCAACACTTCTGACTTGGAGATCGATGATGCCAAGCTAGACAGTTTGATCACTGAAGCTCTGAATGGACTGGGATACCAGTCAGATAACCCTGAAATTGACAGCAGCTTCATAGATGTGTTTGCTGATGAAGAGCTGGTATCCGTGAAGTCCACTAATGCTGGGACACCTTTCAAAGCAAAAGAGAGCTTGACTTTAGGGAAGAAAGCCAAACATGTAGGAATGGATGAAAGCATGAAAATGCTCAACTGCTGTGACAACCATCCTAGTGGGGAGCTGGCCAAAAACAAAACATCAAAGCAACCTAAAGAGAGAGGAACAAATTGGCTTTCAGACTTTGGAGGAGAAAGACATGAAACATTCAAGAGCACAGAATTGCCTCGAAATAAAGCCCCGGAGCCATCAGTATTTGGGGCAGCAGAAGATGGCACAAGCGCCCAGCGGAAAGCAGGGAAGAAGAACAGCAGTGGTCCTTTCCTGCCTATGAAGCAGGGGAGCCAGACTGTGTCAGATTCGAGGCAGACCAAGAACGTTTCCTGTGCTTCTCCAAGGAGTGAATGCAAGCCTGGTGGTACTCACAGCACGGCAGAAAGCACCACGCTGTCCAAAAAAGATGCCAAGAAGAGGAAGCCACGGAGTGGCAGTTGGAGCAAGGAACTTATCCATAAAATTGTCCAGCAAAAAAACAAGTTCCATAAACTGCACAGCCAGAATAGCAAAGCGGTGTCACTTTCCTTGCTCACCAACCGGTTGCTTCCAGAACCGAAGGACAATAAATTTGGCGAGTATGAGTACATGTCGGAGTCAGATGATGAGAGGGTGGAATACGCCAAGCGACACTGCAGGAGAAAGCTGGGCTCCAGATTCAGCGGACGGCTCAGAAGCGGTTTGAGCAGAAGGAACCAAGGAAGAGGGGGAAGGGAGAAGGGGACAGAGCCAATATGGAGGTATGGAGGTTCCAGAAGAGGACAGGAGGAACCCGAAAGGCTTACAAGCAAGGAGCTGCAAAGGACAGATGGTCCTGTAACCAGAGTGAGGAGGAAAAGCAGTCGGTCCTCCACAAGCAGTTGCCAGAGTCCGAGCATCTCCAGTGAGACCAGCAACAGCCCCCAGAGCACCGAGAGGGGGGATTCAGACACCGAAAGAGAAAGTGAACAAAGGAAACAGTTCCTGAAAATTTCCAGACGTGTCAGACCCCTTAATGGTCCTGAGAACAAAACCATAAGAAGCCACAGTATGGGTTCCGACTTGACTGGAAAGCCAAATGAGTTTGACCGACCTCAAACTCAGCCACTAGGTAACCAGAAATTTCAGAAGGACAATCCGAGCATTCCCCAGGACACACAGCCCATCCAGAGCAGAGAGACGTCATATGACTCTGAGGCCACAGCTGGAAAAGGCCCCACTGAGCTTTTTTCTCCTGAAGATTCTGACCATGGAGCCTTCTGCAGTGACAGTGGGAAGCCAAGGGTGATGCCAAAAGACACAGATGGGGCAGAGGGCCATCACTGCCATCAATACACTGCCAGTAAAGGAGAGATCTTGAAAAACCCAATGGAAGGACTCCCTGGTTCTCCTTCCGTGGGCAAGCACAGCCTTCCCAGCGAGGAGAGCACCAGCTATGAACAAGTGGACCTCGAGGGCCTGAAGAACCAGCAGGAGCTCATTATGCCAATCAGCTGCTTCGGTGACAATCCTGGGAGCAGAGAGATCTCTGGGAAAGATGTCAACACATTTCTGGATGCTGCCCATGCATTTTATGACTGCAAAGAATTATCCCACAGCTATGAGACACCGAGTCTATTCTCAGGGCCTCCGGCCATAGAACCTTCCCCTGACAGAAATGCATACTTATGTCAAGGAGACTTTGACGTGCCCTCATTCAAAGAGAAGCACGATGGCATCCTGCCCTGTGAATCAAATAATGCCCAGGGTAAGGTCTCCTCGCCACTTAATTTTGATTCATCATCAGTATTTTTAGAATTCCCTATTGCTGAGTTTGATGCCAATTTATATGATAGTGTGGCTTCAAGCAAGGATAATTACATCCCCTTTGAGTGTGCCAATCATCAGCTTAGCAAGATAATCCCCTTTGACCAGCAATATTCATCTTTTCTGCCAGAAAAGAACTGGACGCTGATGGAGGACGTGTCTCCCATTTTGGCAGAAGGTAGTACTCCCCAGATTCCTAGACTGCCTGTTGAGAAACCAACAGCGAAGAGGCACTCCAGCGAAATCAACCCCTTGTCTCTATCTGACCAGCTCTCTGACTATAATGTGCATTTCATGAGTGGTCTGTCCGAGGATGAGCTGGAGATTAAAAGGTTGGTCACTGAGCTTGAAAGCCAGTTGCAAGCAAACAAGCTTCCTCTGCAGGCATCTGATGAAGACCAGGCTTCAATGAATCACATCAGCATGGAAGCGAAAGAATCAACGCATCAGTTTTTGTCTTTAAGGCTGGATCAGGACCAAGAGGGCAAGGGATTATTTCTAATGGAGGCTGGGTATGAGAATGCAAAGCTCCTTTCCACACAACCATTTAGCTGTGAAAATATAGCAAATGAGAAAAGACCCCTTCCAGCTTTGGACACCAAGTACGGGAGTCCCAATGACCCTTGGCCATGTGCAGGATCCTTCAGCCCATTAGGGTCCGCCCGAGATTTGATTCTTGTAGGTCCTTTTAGCCCCCAAGAGCACCAAGACAAACTTGCTGAAAATCTGAAGGATATCGAAATCTCTGCTGAAGTTGACTTTGGGGAAATAAAAAATGCATCTACTAGAATCCTGCCAGATTCATGTCTTGATGAAGTATCAAACAGCTCCAGGGCTCCAGACTATCCTGAGCAAGTTATGCACAGTCCTGATTCAATCTTTCCCAAGTCTCTGGAAAACAGTGATTTAAATCCCCATGAGAATTTGCCACTGAGACCAGATGTGTTCCCAAAGCTACTCTTGGAGGAGAAAACATGTGGTAGCCCCACCAAGTTAGAATCATATGGCCACGAGGTCCCACAGTTAGATCCAGAATTTGACTTGCAGGATGTGGACACTCTAGAATCAGATGAACACTTGTCTTCTGGTGCACAAAGCAAAAATCCAGAAAAGCATCCACCTAAAAAGCTAGAAACTACAACTCTGTTCCAAGACAGTGAAGATGAACTTCTAGGTAGTCATGAGGAGACTGGAAGTCAAACAGTTTGCCAGACTTTAATGTTCAATGCGAAAACTGACAATGGAGACACACCCCACTTTGATGTGTTGACTTTTTCCAAGGAGGTGGATGGAGAAGTTGGGTTCAAGCCCCCCACCCAAGAGAAAGCAGGTAATCCTCTTCAGCAGCTACAGTTGTTTGTGGCCAGGACAGTTAAGAATAACGAGGAGGAGTTGGTGAGTTCATCATTCCCAGCTCAGCATCCGGTGGCTCACCTGCCCTCCTGTGAGAGCCTTCCTCCAGAGCCAGAAGAGGAGCTTATGGACAAAGAGCCAAATGAAGACGTCACCAATGGCCCCGTGTTGGAGATCAAGAGGGAGACTCTGTTAAAAAAGACTGAGAAACTAGCCGAGTTTCCAACCAAACTTCTTTCAGAGCTGGAGACAGAGTCAGAACATTTTGATGAATGGGCCTCAGATGTTTCCAAAGACTCAGCCGCATTGAATCCAGCACAATGCGTTAATGTTGTCCAGCAGCAGCACTTAAAGGTTGAATGTTTGGAAGTGAACGGCCACACTACGCTTGCAGATGGTATCTCCATGGAGTCCGGTAACCTCTCTCCACTCAGCAACTCAGAAACAGCCTCGGTGCTAAGGGAGGGGAGAACACAGCCGAGTCAAGTTACAGGACTGCCAGGTGGGGTTCAAGAAGAGAAGACCTTGGCATTTAGAGACTGCAGAAAATCCCCCTTAAGCCCTTGGTCATC
The DNA here is from genome assembly GCF_029215685.1 of Pituophis catenifer annectens. Lineage (NCBI taxonomy): Eukaryota > Metazoa > Chordata > Lepidosauria > Squamata > Colubridae > Pituophis > Pituophis catenifer. The sequence goes on from NW_027256893.1 coordinate 24,831,849, forward strand.
CGAGAAAAAAACACCACAAGGTGCTTTATCTGCCATGCTCCAAGCACATGTGGGCTCTTGCGCTTCTTGGAACTCTGGGGACCAAGAGTTGGGGGCTGCCAAAGTCCACCAGGTGGAAGAGAGTGAAGATCAGCTGCAACATCTGCAACTGAACATGTCGTTGACTCCCATCTATTCCCCTGAAAACCAAACTGAGGATGCACATCTCCTGCAGAGAAATGACTTCTCTTCAGCAAACAGCTCAGATTCAACAGAAGGTCATGCATCGGAGAAGCAAGTCAGTTACTACGCCAAAGCCTCCCAGGCTGGACTTTCTCTGGACATTGGTTTTGCTGATCAGGAAAAGGTGCTAAAAACAAGTGACGTTACAGGCTCTGACTTTGGAGGGATTCCATCTGAAGAGAGCACCGGTCCAATCACTGCAGCAACTCAGCAAGCTGCCTTCCTTGCCTGCGGCTTCCCCTCCGTTGTAGAGAAGACTGCAGCTCCTCAGCAGAGCCCACCCAGAGAGAAGGGATGTACAGAAGCCCTTCCATTCTTCCTCTCCTGTGATGCCATTTCTCATCTGTCCCCAGATATGCCTGATGCCCTGGCTGAAGACCTCAGCCATGACCTGTTGGAACCTCAGAAGAATCTCCCTCTGGGTTACTCCTCAGCTCCCTGCTCCAGCAAAGTAGCATCTTCTACTGCTAAAACAAACAGACCTTTGAACTTGCAAATGAATGACTGCAAATCTCCCAGCAGGCTCCTTCTGAAAAGCAAGAAACATTCTGAAGAGCCAGATGAAGACAATGGCATGTTTTCTGCGAGGGATGAACCCGGTTGTCCTCAGGCAGTATCCATACATGATCTCTTGCTCAGCCCGCTTCCATCAGGAATTGATTCTGTTGAGCTTAGAGGTGGAGTCTGTAATGAACATGTGTCATCAACCTCCAAACCCCAAAGGGCAAAGGACATTGAAGGAGACCCCCAGGAAGAAAGTAGAGATCCATGTCAGTCAGAGTATTTTCAGAAAGATCTCAATGTTCAAGAGGTGCCAGTTGTCCTTCTGACTAAAATGGCTGATGACTCTAGTCAGATTCCACCAAGAAGATCCTCAAGTGACCCACAGGATCTAGAAAACAGAAGCAATTTAGAGAAGGAAGACTCTGCGTCGAATGAGAATGTGAAAAAACCATCTGACTGCACGGAACAATCCATTCCTGAGGACCAAATCTTAAGAAATTATCCTAAGCCTGGACAATCTAAAGCAAGGAAGAGGAAAGGCTTGCAAATCACTTGTGATATTTGCTCCACTTCTTTTAGATCCAAAACTGGGCTGATGAGACACAAAGCTGTGAAACATCAGAAGAAAAAGGATGGTGTTGTGTTGCCTGACGACAATTTGACTCCGCTGGAAAAAGCATTAAAGACAGGCAAAGGGTTCCCCAGGAAAAGCCTGAAGTCCTTCATCCAAGAGAATTCTAGTAACTCAGACCTTTCAAAAGCTGTAGGCCAGTCTTCTCCTAAAACCTCCAGAAGGCGAAAGAAGGAACCAAAGGCACAGGGCCAAGAAGGTATTAGCAAGGAACTCCATGGCCCAAATGTTATTTCGTTGGACGCAACTCATGAATTCCAAATGACACATGAAATACAACCCATCAGCTCACAAGAAGAGAAATCGGAAGGGTCAGAAATCCAGTCTAGAAAATACACAAGTACAGAAAAACTAATCAAAGTGGTCCATACCAAACGATCAAGTAGCTACGCAAGACAAAAAACCAAGGAAAAACCCAGGCAAACAAAAATGACGTCAGACAAAAATGAAGACGCTGCCTCTTATCTCCAGGAGTCTGAGGTCCCACCAGTTCATTGTAACACCACTGGCATCACTGATGACCACATTCTGACTACCATCACAGAAGAACCTGGGAATGGGTCAGAAGAGCAGATCGAGGTATCTTTGCCATTGCTTCCTCAGCAGCCCTTGACAAACGAATTAGAAAACACTGGTGAGAAAATGCCCTCAGCTCAAAGGACAGTTGGACCACAGTTTCCTCAAAATGTGGACAGCCATAAAGAGGAAGGAGAAGAGCTGGGACAAGAAGAGCATATCCATGAGAGATGGCCGAGTGGATCTGTGAAAGAAGGTGAGGATGAACTGAACCAGAAGCCACCAGAGAAGGGTTTGTTAGAAGAGATGACTTATACAAGTCAAAGTATCCCATTGGTGTACCTCATGAGCCCCAATACCTTTTCACCATCCTGTCCTCCTGAAACTGCTTCTGAAACAGGTTCTCCTAAGCCCACATCTGAGAAAGCATTGGATGCTCCTTGTTTTGCGACTCTGGAGCCCTGGAAGAGGGAAGAGCCACAGCCACAGAATGAGGAGTCTGCTGTTGATCCTACCGTCAAACCAGATCTACCGAGCTTGTTTGATGATGACTCCACATTTTCACAACTTTTCCCCAGAAGCGATGAGTTTGCCCGTAGAAAATGCACACGTGTGTATGGGAAGCGCTCCAAAAAGCCTAAAGCTGTTTCAGAGATCATTGCGAAACCAGAAGGCACACCGGACCTTTTCACAATCCGCATGGCTTCTGATCTTGGCGAAAACAGCTCCTTCTGTGTTACCCGGGAAGATCCTTGTGAATATGACACAATCTCCGTTGATGATGCTTTGATGCTCAACATGTGTCATGGGAGTAAAGCCACCAGTGGTGATATTAATTCCAGACCTAACAAAGAAACAGCCCAGCAACTGGATACTGGGCAAAAGGAAGAAGACAATGATTTGAAAAACAGCAGTGCCTTTCTGTGCAAAGAGAGTCCAACTGGGCCTCTTCCATGCTTTAAAAGCTGGAATAACCTTGAGAAAGCAACAGAAAATAATTCTGCTGAGGGGCCATCGCGTAACTCACCCGTGCAGCTTCCTTATGGGCATTCAGGAGCAGAAGACAACCCAGAACTGCCTGACCTGAAAGAAAAATCCCACAGCACCAAAGAAAAAACATCCTCTGCATTTCCTACCATTGACATGGAGATGTTGAACATGAAGTGTGAGACGAGGGACGTGTGTTTCTGCCCCACTGGAGAAGATCAACTGAGTCCCACAAAGGAGGATGATAATGGTACCTTGGGTTTCAAGCCAACGTCACTGTTGCGAGTCAAGCCCGTAAAACATAAGCTAGAAGAAGGGAAGATGGGCAAAACCCGCAGTGATTTAAATCTCAAGAATAAAGACAAGCAGTATAAATGCAAAGTCTGCTTCCAGTGGTTCCTTACTCTAGGGGAACTGGACTTTCACAAGCTCAGCCATAATCCCTCCCCTCCGCCAACATGTTACATGTGTGTCCAGAGGAAATTCAGCTCAAGGGAACAGCTGAGGGACCACTTAAAGGAGAAGCACGCCAAGAACAAGGCTGGTCTCTGGGCCTGCGGGATGTGCCTGAAGGAAATTTCTGATGTCTGGATGTACAACGAACACTTGCGAGAACATGCCACTCAGTTTGCCCGCAAAGGCCAGGCTCAGAAGTCTGTCTTGGGCCTGGGTTTCAGTGAAGAGGATGCTGCTGTCACTCATTTCCTCAACTCCATCATTTGCCGAAAACCCAGCAAGTTTTCCAAGCAGGCCGAAGGGGGAAATGGAGCACCGGCTGGCAGCGAGGTCAAAGGTCCCAAAGAGTTTTCAGGACAAGAAACGGTGGTCCACAAAGACTTGCCAGAGATCCCCTTCAGATTCCGGCCACCCACAGCCTCCCTCAAAGTCCCAGCTGTTCCATCTCCTGACCCAGTTCCCAAGGTTGAGGGGGCCCAGAAGTCGGTGCCCATTCATCCCGAGTGCAAAGATCCATCTCGAGATTGCCACCACTGTGGGAAGCAGTTCCCCAAGCCCTTCAAACTCCAGCGACATCTCGTGGTCCATAGCCTGCAGAAGATCTTCTTGTGCCACAAATGTCCCATGTTCTATCAGGAGACCAAGGAGCTCCGGAGCCACCTTAGCCAAGAGCATGAAATAGCTGAAGAAGCCGACATCAAGCACACCACTCTGTATGCGTGTGAGCTTTGTGCAGATGTCATGCACGTCATCAAGAAGTCTTTTATATGCAGCACTTGCAACTACACCTTCTCCAAAAAGGAACAGTACGATAGACATATGGAGAAGCACCTGGTGGGCAGCAGCAAGACCTTCCGTTTTCGAGGCGTGATGCGGCCGGGACCCTTTGCAAAATATGGGAAGAAGGACATCAAAGAGGAGACCCATGCAAGAGCACATGCTCCAGCAGCCAAAAAGAAGAAGGTGTCCCACCACCACAACTCTCCTGAACTAGATTTGCCTGTGCACTTGGATGGAACCCAAGCATCTCAAGAAGATAGTCAGACTCTGCTATCTGCTGGTGAGGCTCTGTCCACAGCCACGAGCCTCGCCATGTCCCCTTCATCTCAGCCCCCTATGGAAACAGAAGGCCTAGGAAGGGATTTCTCTAGTCTCCTGGCCGAAAGGGGGACATCTCCACTTCACCACCTACTTCCATCCCTTCCTCTTGAGCACCAAGATGACCCAAGCAGCCCAGAGCACATTACTGCACTTTCTCCAGAAACATGGGGACATGCGGAGAGCCCTGGGGACAACCTAACTCTTCTCTTAAACTCACCCGATGCACTTAACAGTGATCTTACCAGTGTGTCACCTAAGAAGACAACTACTGCCCAAGAAAAGCTGTCTCTGGCTTATCTCTCTGACAAGCGCAATAAGGAAAGCAACATTCCAGAAAAGGCAATAGTTAGCCGAAGGGCTGAACACAATATAGGGACCTGGGAGAGCTCATATTTAGAAGATCTTGCCAGCAAGGTGCCCACGTTTTCTCCTGAAAATCTGGGGTCTTCAGAATGCAAATGGTCTCCTGAAGTACAGTGGAGCAGCAATCCTGATTTGAATGGAACAGCTGCTCGGGAGACTGTGAGCAAGTTACATTTGCCAGAAACCAGTTTCCATGAGTTACCTCTCAAAGACAAGACGTCATCATCTACCCTAAACCGGCCTGCCAAGGAGGTTCCTTCAAAGAAGATAATAGGTGGTCAGGCCAATGCTGATAACACCCCTGGCATCCACTGCTCCCTAGATGGTGCAGAAGAGGTTCAGATGTGTCCACTCTTGAGAGACAAAGCTTTCCCAGAAATGGATACCACTGCTCACCCCAAAGATACCAGCTCCGGTGTTGGCACGAAAGAGACAGAACTCAACTTGGTCAGGCCTGTGAGTGGCCATCTCCAAGGCGAAGCGGCGAGTGCTCAGTCAAAGAACCACCATTCTGAGCTGAACAAGTTCCCAGAAAGGCCGGCTGCGAATCGGCTGGCCAATCCTCACTCCAAAAAACCAAAGGAACACAAGTCCTCCCATCGGGGAAGCTCGGCCTCCCGAGAGAACATTGAAGGAGATGGAAGCAAAAAACGGAAAGGCCGGAGCCAAGATTCTGTGAAGGGCGACCATGTCAAGAAGGTTGACTGGGCCACTACTGAGGCATTGGCCTTTTCCTCTCGACGGAGGGACACACATGCTCACAAACAGGCCCCTAAACTCAAGGTGTCTGTGACCGACGGCCAGCTTAGAAAGTTGGTGCTTGACCAAGGCTTCCAGAAGAAGGTGGAGATCGGCCATGCCAATGGAGAGTTGAGGCGCAAGAAGGAGATCTTGGGGAGCAAATCCCTCTACCCCCTCTTAACCAAAGACCCCTCTGCCTCCCTGCCCAGCTCTCTGAACCGCCGCAGAGCTGTCCAAGGTGCTAAAGTCCCCACTTCCCACAGTTACAGGACAGCTGAGTCCCAAACTCACCTCCTAAACCAACTGTTTGGTCAGAAATTAACGAGCTTTAAAATTCCTTTGAGAAGAGATACTTCTGAGTAATTTATGAATGACTTATGGTGATCCTTCGCTGCTTTCATGGGGCTGGGGGGGGGGGCTGGGGGAAGAGAAATTATCAAAGCATTACATTCATTTGTGTAGCTCAGTTTCTCTGTCTAGCTTAAATGAACTTGCACTGCAGACTCTCAAATAGTTTTTGCTTTGTGTCTTACTAATCTACTTTAATTCACCTGATTTATCATGCAAAGGCTAGAACTTTGATGTTGCCGATGGTTCGTTCTCGTGGACTGAAAACGGTAATCGCTTTGGGCAGAGCGAAGTGTCAAGAGGAAATGTTTTATGGCAGAAGTACTGAGGTTGTAAGGGTGGCTTGCAAATCCCGGCCCCTTTTCCAGTCGGTGTCTCTCTTATCTTTGGATAAAGAATTTGAAGACGTGAACTTCATACCAGAGACGCCTTATTCATGAGGTGCAGCACACTGTAGAAAGCATTGGTGTCCCCCCCCTCCCTCCTCCTTCTGGAGGCTTTGCACAAATAATCCTGAGTGATTTCATTTAATTGGGAACCAGCCTTAGACAAGATACTTTGAAAAATAATTATAAACTAAGCAGGCCACAGTTTTGACAGGCAGCCTTTCCCAAGAATGTTGCGCTGAGGGTGAATTTGTTCACTCCAGAGACTCTGAAATTGCTCACCTCTCTTAGACCACTGTGTAGATGTTGCTGAAATGTTGTTGTTGTTTTTTTTTAAAAAAAAGAGTAAGGGGTGTGGGCCCTTTAACCTAGCTAAACTGCACCTTGAAGATGTATGACAGAGTTGAATATTTTTAAAAAAATATTGTTTTAATATTTTCCAGTGAGAAAACTGTGCCAAGACCACTCCTGCCCCACATCGTAAGGCTTTCTTTGGGGGGGGGGAAGAGATTTTTTTTAGAAAAGCAAAAACAAAAAACCAAACAAACCCTAACCCCAAACATAATAGTTTTTAGAGGCTTTCTGTATCGAGGTAGTTGCTAAACTTGGTATGGCTTTACACTATGCAGTTCAGTGGTGCTATTTTTCATTGTAATGTGAATTCTAACAGGAACACACACAAGCATACACACATATACACAAACTCACAGGTTAAAAGAGGAACGGCGGCCTTTATAAATTGACACGCAGGGGGGTGTTGTTGCGGACATTGCCCTGCACTTCTCACAACTCTGCAGTGTGTTTTATAAAGGTTTAAATCCTGAGGTTTGGTTCTCAGGATAGAATTGGAGGATGTGGGCCAGTGTTTCTTGATGTGAAACACTTTAAGATATACGGACTTCAACTCCCAGAATTCTCCAGCCAGCATAGCTGGCTAGGGAATTCAAGGAATTGAAGTCCATACCTCATAAAGTTGACAAAGTCAAAAAACACTGCACTGGACTGTTTTTGGGACCTCTGTGGGGGAGAGAGAGCAGAACAGTGCACTGAAGTATTTTGGGATTCTCCCCCAGAATACTCTGCATATGTCTTGCAGACTAAATAATGTTTGCTTTTAAGGTCTCTTTTTATAAAAAAGGAAAAAAAAAAGGAATTAAATGACTTTATCTTGTTAATATCTACCTTTACAGTTCACTGTTTTTTTTAAAAAAAAAATAGTTTGATTATACATTTGGGTGCAATGCATTATGTTAAAAGTTTTTATTTTGATATTTGTGAGAAAGCAGAGGAGAGTGACCATTTGGACTGTTTTTATAATGTTGGTCGGGTGCCCCTTGGGCCCTTCTTTTAATATTGTCAAATAAAATAAGGGATGTGCATACAAGATGGTACTGTAAAACGGGGCTGAGATTTATCCTCTCAAATATAGTCCAATATTTTCCCAGAAATTTGCCGGTCTGTGTGACGTTTTTCTTTTTTCTTTTTTTTAAAGTAATTCTTTTACTATAAGGAGATTTTACATAGATGTGGGGGTGGAAAAACCACAGATAAAGAGTAGGAAAAGAAAGAAAATATAAAGGAGTAAAAGAAAAAGCGAAAGATGACAAAAAGAACAAAGAAAATGGAAAGGATCTTAAAAAGTGACTTCCGAGCTTCACAGTTATCCCTTCCCGTATCGCATAGCATGGTTCCCTTCCTCCTATAAGCAAACCTTTTCAATCGATACATTCCCAAGTCACATTCATTTTTATTCATTTTCAGCAAAAACTCCACTTGGTTTGCAGTTCTTTTAGGAATGACAACCGTCACCTTCTCCAGGCTGCTGTTCTGCCCCAGAGTTTTCCGAGGCTCTGTGCTCAGTGGCGAGCTTCCTTTGCAAACAGGTTTGCTTTAGGGCAGTGTTTCTCAACCTTGGAAGCTTGAAGATGGGTGGACTTCAACTCCCAGAATCCCCCAGCCAGCGCTGCTGGCTGGGGGATTCTGGGAGTTGAAGTCCACCCATCTTCAAGCTACCAAGGTTGAGAAACACTGCTTTAGGGCTTGTGGAACTATAGGATGCTGCAGCAGCGCAACCAAGCAATAAAAGAGTTGTTCAAGGCCAGTCTGTATCTGGGGCTGCCTGGCTTTTCAGAGGCAATTGGGAATTCTGAGAAGCATCCATAAATCCAGAAAGAAGAAGCAAAGTTCAGCCGTTCCTTTGCTTCTCTGACCAGGGAAATACATAATCCGTCAACAACCTGAAGCTAAAGCGGTGAAGCTGATGGGTTGGGACTCGTTCCAGGAGTCCCAGTTTTCCCTTTGGGCTGCTGAACCAGCCATTAAGAAAAGAACCCTGCCACGAGGCCTCGCTCTGCTTTCTCCAAATGGGGTTCATTCACCTTGAGAGCTCAACCTCTTGCAAATTGAGGTGCCAGCCTGGGAAGGGAAAAAAAAACCTCTGCAAATACAGGAAGTCCTTGACTTACAACAGTTCATCTAGTTACAACGGCACTGAAGAAAGTGACTTATGACCGTTTTTCACAGTTACGACCTTTGCAGCATCCCCAGGATCATGGGGTCAAAATTCAGAGGCTTGGCTTTCGTACTTATGACCGTTGCTGTGTCCCAAGGTCACGTGATTTCCTTTTGCGACCTTCTGGCAAGCAAAGTCCATGGGGAAATAGTGTCACTTAAACAACCAGGTTACTAATTTATCAACTCAGTGACCCATTTAACAACGGGGGCAAGAAAGTTCATAAAAGGGGGGGGGAAACTCACGTAACAAATGTCTCACTTAACAACAGTAATTTGAGGCTCCGTTGTGGTCATAAGTTGAGGACTACCTGTATGAGCCACGAGGCCTTCCTTGCATGAGGTGCCTCTCTCCTATCAGCTCCTGCATAGCTCTCTTTTTGGCATCCATTTGGCTGGCAGGCAGGGAGGAGCAGACTGCAACCTTTGGGGGCGCAGATTGGCTCCCGGGCAAAGACCAGGGTCTTCCTGACCCATCCTGGTCCTCTCTTTATGCCCTCAGAGTGACCTCTGTGGTCACATCCCTAAGATTTGGAGTTGGCAAAGGCAAGTCGTAGAAATCGGATCTCTTTCATTATTACAACTGCCACCGAAACGTTTAAATGCTGCCGGGGAGAGATAACTCCTCACTCTGGGCTCAGATCCGGCCACTTGGGGCTTGTAACGAAAACGGCAGGCTTAATTTGATTAATTGATAGAATTGTTTTCCAAACTGTCCCTTTGTTTATGGCGTCTGAAAGTGCTCACCGCCAGTCTTTCTGCAGAGTGTTGCAAAGCAGAGATAAAGCAGTCTGAAAATAATTAGGATGGCTTAATTTAGGGAAGGGAGGGGAGGGGGGAAAGAGCTGGAAAGATCGCAAGGAAATGAAAGGGGGCTCCTTTCTTTTTTTTGGGCAGTGGGCTTGAGAAACGGGAAAGTTGGACACCCCCCCAAGGACCCCTCCCCTTGCTAAACCGCAGCGCAGATGCAAAGCAAAGGAAGAAGGGTTTGTGCCCGTTTGTTCCAGCTTCCTCTGGCCTTTAGATTAATAGCATTAAGTGGTTTGGAAAGGGGGGCTTAGCAAGACTGTTTCTCAGCAGCCAGTGAGATGGGAAGGCGGATGGGTCTCCTCTTCCTCCTCTTATCTGATTTCATGCTTGTAATGCCCACCAAGCGGAAGGATCTGCCCAGCCCGAAAACCTTTTCCATAGTCTCCATTTACGGACCCCTGAGTAGAGTTACTCATCCGCAAGGCAAAGGCAGGGGGATTCAAAACTGTGTTAGGGTGTTCACACAACATGCATAATCGGTCACGGGAAAAGAAGGGTTCGTTGAGTTGTGTGAAGACCCTAACTCATACAACAGGTTCAGGCTGTTACTCAGGATGGAGTTGGATTTAGCCTCCAACAACTCTGTATCTTCAGGGGGCTAAAATTATTCTCCTTAATTAGTTGGGTTGCTCCTTCCAAAGCAAAAATAAAATCCTAGAGAGGTCAGTTGAGTTAAGGATGCTCTAGGAACTTGGCCTCTGTGGTCTTTTGAGTTTTCTGCAGTGTAGGAGTGAAAGAGTAGAAATGGACGGAGAGCCAGCTGGACGCTTTTTGTGATAGGGCCACGCTCTATCAGTCCACAACAGTGGTTGCCGACAAGTGTTGGATGAAGGGAAAAAAGTGAGTAAGAGAGATTTTATTTCCTTCTCCTGGTACGCTGGGACCCACGCCACAATTCTGATTAGTTAAGAGTACATGATAATCTAAAAGAAAAGTTTTTCCTGGTTCAGTTGCCACCAGATGGGGCTGGGAGGCTGGCCATGGATTGAGATGCTTTGATTGAACCCAGAGAGGGTTCTGTCTTCTGAGACTCTGCATCCTTAGTGCTTTTCATAGCTCCTTTCTCCAGAATCACAAGGGGCCTCTTTTGAATGCCAGCAGCCGGGGCCTCCAATGGACCAGGGCTTCATGGATGGCTCTGGTGACCTAGAACAAGGGTCTCCAAACTTGGCAACTTGAAGACTCGTGGACCAACTCCCAGAATTCCTCAGTAAATTCTGGGAGTTGGTCCACAAATTCTCAGTGAGGAATTCTGGAGTTAAGGTCCACAAGTCTTAAAGTTGCCAGGTTTGGAGACGCCTGACTTAAAAAGTAAGGCTAGTTGAGTCCTTTATCAACTCTAGTCTGAAGGCTCTTTGAATCTTCTTGTGAACTTAAAACAAGGTGAAGGGGGGCTCTGATTATTGTTCTGCAATTTAAGTTCTTGCTGAGGGGTTCCTTGGCAAGTAAAATAGAAACGCTTTTCGGAATGGAGAAGGGGCGTGTCTCTCTTCAATCCAGGCCTCAGTGTTCCTTCTGCATAAATCGGTGCCACTCTTTCTCCGTCTCCATTACCAGGATAGGTTTGATTCCATTGACAAGGGTTTGGGGCAGTTGAGATCCCCTTTCCAGACTGGCCAATCCTTATCCAGAGTCGTTCATTCCTCCTTCCCCCATCCTGCCTCAAGATTGTCTCGCTCGTTGCATCTGGTATATGATAGGGAGTTTTCCAGGACTTCTTGTGATTGCAAGTAATCGGTCTAGATCTCAGCTCTTGCTTGAGGAAAGAAAAAGTCAGTCCATCTGTCAGACCCAGCTCCCAAAGCCCTCAAGTTTGCTGAGCTCCACTTATGGTTGAGCACTTCGGATGGATTTGACACTCAGAAAACAGCAGGATGCCAGCGCTGTAATTCCAGGGAGGAAGCAAAGCAGGAAGACTAAAACAAATGCAGATTAATTTGAGTGTTTCTGTGCATAAGCATTGGCCACAGGGGGCGAGAGGGGAAAGGGGGATCAGGAGATAACCTGGTTCGCCAGCTAAACTTTCCTAGTAATTGGGAAAATGCTGGTTTTCAAATCTGCCAGGCTCTTCAGAATGGCTCGGTTAAACGGTCTCGTGCCAAATGCATCTGTAACAAGAGGGATCTCATTTGTGGCTTGGTCTCTTAACCCATGTTATATTCCAATGTGTACATCCTTGTTCCTGCACGTACCCACCTATACATACAGAGGAGAGAGTGAGGCATTCGTAACATGTTTGAAGGGGACTCCCTGGAATTCTGTAAGAAAATCTGGAGAGGAACCTCCAAAGAAACCAAACCAGGAACGGTTCTTTGAGATCTCCAACTGAGAAATAGCCTGCTGCCCAGCCCATGGAGAGGGGCCAGGCCCACCTCACATGGCATCCTCATCCTCGTACATGTTGCAATGATCAGAAGAGGTTGAATTGTTCTCAACAGCCGCATCCTAACGTCTTCCACTTCCATGGGAAAAGGCTCATCCATCCCTCAAAGGGTCATCGTTCTCCAAGGCTTCATGTCAGGACAGAGACCCAAAGAGGCCATTCAGGCTCCCCAACAGGTGGGGAGGGAAAAGAGGCAGGCACATCTTTCTGGGGGGTTTAGTGAAGTGGGCGCCAGCCCCTTGCCAAGGCTGCACTTTCAGAAGGAGGCCCAGCCACCAGAGGGCAGACTTGCCTCTTACAAGCCAGGCCATTGCTCTCCATCCTTTTTCCCTTCATTCCTCTCCTTTGGAAGCAACTCATCCAATGTCATCGTACTGAGGAAGCAGCCCTTTCACTCCATTTATTGATTGATCCTTTCAGGGTCGTTTCTCATTTTTTTTTCCTTCTCGCAGTGTCCCCTTTCAGCCCCCCTTTTCCCCCTCCATTCAATAGATGAACAAGATTTTGCAAGGACTAAATTATTATGTCTCTCCTAAGCAGTTCCAGGGTCCGTTTGTTCCCCAAGTTATTTTGGGATGGTCTTTTCAGGAAGCCAAAAGGCAGCTCAGGTGCTGGGAAGGAGAGTTCATCCTTCCCTGCCTTTGTCTGCAGTAACCCTGGCTCTGCCCTTAGGCATGCAAGGAGTGTCTCTTGACCATGTGAAGGCTGCATCTTCAGTTTCTGTCTACACCACGACATGCCTCCTCTTGAGCAACACTCTTCCCCCAGCTCCCTCTTCCCTTATCTAATGCTGGCAGGGGAATTCTGGGAGTTGAAGTCCACACATGGCCAAGGTTGAAAAACCCTGTTCTGGAGCACAAGAAGTCCTGCTAGGAAGTTGGGATGGGGGTGGCTGTGCACGAGCTCACCAGCTCCAATCCTGGCCTAATCATTGCTGTCAGTTGGGTTTGGCCAATGTTCAGCCATTTTCTCCCCTTTCTTTCTGTGCCTTAGGATAGTCCCCTGCTCTGCCAATCTGCTCTTCCCCTTCCATGCTCCCCCCAAATCCTCCCCGCCATCTTTCTGCATCCTTCTTAATATTGTCCCTGATTAATTGGCACTAATACAAACGTACACAGTTCCATAAAAATATGCCATTTTATACACAATAGGGATGGGGATGGCTTGCACATTATCTCTTCTCTGCAGGCATGTAATTCAGTCTGCGGCAAAACATTCTGTTTATTGGAGTGCAATATGAATCTCTCTACAGACACAGTCAAGCAGGACCAGGCACTCTGATGCATGGGCATCCTTGCTCTTTCTCTCCCTCTCCCTCCCTCCCTCCCTCCCTCCCTCTTTCTCTCTCAAACATTCTTAAACCTGACTGGGCTGCATTCATATAGAAGTGGGAGGGAACATCAGTCTTTCCACCTGTCTGACTGTGCCCATCACGGGGCTGAAGCCAAAATTAAAATGAGCCAATTGTCTCATTTCAACTGGAGGCCTTTCTCTTAAAGCCTTGAAAGAGAGGGGCTCTTTGGGGCTCTTCTCTAAATGACTTGGTGAGGGTTCTTTGACTAGTGATAGAATGGCGGTTAGGGAAAAGGATTTAGATTATTTTTCTGGTCATGGAATAGTTTTCTTGTGGTAGTTGTGTATACGGGAAGATCTGGCTCACACAGTTCTCTTGAGAAATCTCTAGTGGTAGAGCAGTTACAACAGAACAGAACAGAACAGAATTCTTTATTGGCCAGGTGTGACTGGACACACAAGGAATTCGTCTTGGTGCATACGCTCCCAGTGTACATAAAAGAAAAGATATGTTCATCAAGAATCATAAAGTACAACACTTAATGATAGTCATAGGATACAAATAAGCAATCAGGAAATTATCATTATAAATTATAAGGATACAAGCAACAAAATTACAGCCATACAGTCATAAGTGGAAGGTGGGAACGATGAGAAGATTAATAGTAGTGCAGACTTAGTAAATAGTTGGACAGTGTTGAGGGAAATATTTGTTTAGCAGAGTGATGGCATAGAAAGGAAGAGTTTGATCAGCAGCCAGGTAGATGGACTCGAGAAGGTCTATTTACCTGGTTCAATCAGAATAGAGCTGGAAGGGACCTTGGAGGTCTTCTAGTCCAACCCTTTGCTCAAGCAGGACACTCTATTTGAGACAAGTGGCTGTCAAGTCTCTTCTTAAAAACTCCCAGCCGGTTACAAATCCATCTGGTGGTGATGCTGCCGATCCCACATTTTCCTAGCTTACCGAGAAGTAGGTTGGGGTCTACTTTGTCAAATGCCTTGCTGGAATCTAAGCATTTTATGTCCACAGCATTTCACTGGTCTACTAATTTAGCCCCTTTGTCAAAGAATTCAGTAAGATTGGTTGGGCATGATCTGTTTTTAACAAGCCCCTGGTTTAGATGTCCCCAGATCTGTTTTTGAATGACCTTTTCCAGTATAGATGGTTGTTAAGAGCCAACACTGACTTCATGCTCCAAGATCCATTAGTCCAGTGTTTCTCAACCTTGGAAGCTTGAAGATGGGTGGACTTCAACTCCCAGAATCCCCCAGCCAGCATTGCTGGCTGGGGGATTCTGGGAGTTGAAGTCCCCCCATCTTCAAGCTTCCAAGGTTGAGAAACACTGATCTATATCAATCTATCAATCTATATCTATCATCTCTATCATTCATCTCTCTCTCTCTCTCTCCATCTATCTATCATCTATCTATCTCATCAATCTATATCTACCGTAGGTACTTACCTATCTACCTATATCTCTATCAATCAATCAATCTATATCAGTCTTTCTCAACCTTGGAAGCTTGAAGATGGGGGGACTTCAACTCCCAGAATCCCCCAGCCAGCAGCTGGGATTCTATATCAATCTATATCTATCATCTCTATCATTCATCTCTCTCTCTCTCCATCTATCTATCATCTATCTCTCTATATCATCGATCAATCTGTATCTACCTTAGCTACTTACCTACCTACCTATATCTCCATCAATCAATCTATATCAGTCTTTCTCAACCTTGGAAGCTTGAAGATGGGGGGACTTCAACTCCCAGAATCCCCCAGCCAGCAGCGCTGGCTGGGGGATTCTGGGAGTTGAAGTCCCCCCATCTTCAAGCTTCTAAGGTTGAGAAAGACTGCATTAGTGGATCTCTAGGCGGGCAAGCCAGGTGTTGGCCAGAAGCAGCAGCCACCCACTTATTATTATTATTATTATTATTATTATTATTATTATTATTATTATTATTATTATTATTATTATTATTTTTTATTGGTTAATCTTTAGTGAGATTCACAGCCTTTGAGGCTGGTTAATAGCTCAGCAGCTCGAGTCCTAACCAAGGACCTAGGAACTGTTAAGGTATTGTCGGAGGATGTAAGCTGTTCCGAGTAAGGTGGTTTTTTGTAGAGTCAAAATGTTCAAGTCCGGCAAATTTAGAATTTCTAAATAGCGGGGTAGCCCTTTGGGTATTGCTCCAATTATTATTATTATTATTAATAATAATAATAATAATAATAATAATAATAATAATAATAATAATAATAATAATAATAATTTTATTTCTATACCGCCCTTCTCCCGAAGGGCTCAGGGTGGTGTACAGC
Organism: Pituophis catenifer annectens; assembly: GCF_029215685.1. NCBI lineage: Eukaryota > Metazoa > Chordata > Lepidosauria > Squamata > Colubridae > Pituophis > Pituophis catenifer. The sequence goes on from NW_027256893.1 coordinate 24,847,424, forward strand.
CTGATTAAAAGCACAAAGACAAACAAAATTTAAAAATAATTAAAATTATCAAATGATCGGCTCCAATGACAGGCACTTCTTGCCCATCTCCGGGTTTGGGTCTCTGCCTGCAGGTGAACACGGGCCAGACCCTCTCAGCCCAAACTCAGAGCATCCCGGCTGGCTCCATCCTGGTTTAACCAGCCAAGGAGGGCTCAGCAAAGGCGCAGCTCAGCCGCAGACTTTCTCCAGGCGCGCGGCCTGTCAATCACCGCCGGCTCCGCCTCCGCGCGCCGCCGGCCCCGCCCACCGCCCCCTCCTTCTCTTCCCGGGGCCGCCCTATCCGGTGGGCGTGTCCGCTCCGCCCTGTGAACTGGGAGCTGCCTGGCCGTGGCCACGCCCCCTTTCTCCCCCCCCCCCCGCCCCGCCCCGCCTGCGTCCGCCGCGCCAGCTGCCTCCGGGGCTCCATTGAGAAAAAGCGCGCGCGCGCAGAGGGCAGGTCCGGCGGCGGCGTTGGGAGGAGGAGGAGGAGGAGGAGGAGGAAGAGGCGGAGGAGAGCAGCCCGAGCAGGAAAGCCGCCGGCCGGTGCCGGGTGGCCAGCGGGGCGCCGCGGAGGGAGCCAGCGCGGTCTGTGCCCGCCGCCCAGCCCTGGGAGCGCCGGGTGGGCATGAGAGCCGCCCGCCTCGCCCTCGCCCTCGCCCTGCCTCTGCAGCCGCCGGAGGGACTCGGAACCGCCGCCCCGCGATGTCCAGGAGGAAGCAGAGCAAGCCCCGGCAGATCAAACGTGAGCGCCGCCGACCCCTTGCCCGACCCCTCCGCCTCCGCCTCCTCCTCTTCCCTCTGGCCGAAGTTGGGGGGGGGGCGTCCCTGTCCGGGGCGGGGGCTCTGCCGGAGAGACGGAGACCCCCGAGCCAACTTTGCCCCCGCTCCTCCTCGGCGAGGCTCCCTTTGGCCGCCCCCCGCCCCAGAAAGCAACTTGAACTGCTGGCTGCCTTCGGGGGGTCCCGTCGGTGCTTCCCGGCCGCCCCTCCCTCCCTCCCTCCCTCCCCAGGCCCGGCGGGGGCTTCCTGACAGCTGCCCGGGGGAACCGGGGGCGGCCGAGGCTGGGCAGAGGTGGGGGGGCTGGGGGGGTCCCCGGGAGGCGCCCCCTTTCCTCCGGGCGGGGGGCGTCCTTGGCCTGCCGCTCCGCCTCTGGCCGCTTCCCCGGCGCGATCGCCGCCCCGATGAGAGCCGCGATAAGCCCTTAAAATATTCCTCTCTGCGAGCCCCGTGGAGATAAGATCGCCCTGTCGGGACGGGCTGAAATTACGATCTTATCTGGCGCTTGACTCACTCCCGGTTCTTGCGTTGGGAAGTTTCATCTGGAGGGACTTTTGCAGGCGAGAGAGAGAGAGAGAGAGGAAGGAGGGAAGGAAGGAAGGAAGGAAAGAAAGGAAGGAAGGAGCAGCTGCCTCCGGGGGAAGAAGGAGCAGAAGCGTGCGGTGGGACTCCGAAGCTTGCACAACGTGGCAGGGCTTGAAACCTGGAGGGTTGATGCCGGCTTTTAATCGCATCTCCTGCCTTTGCCTGACCCAGACAGAGCCCACCTGAAGGGGGGAGGGCGGCAGCCCAAGTATCCTCCCCACTCCCAGGACGCCTGGAGTCCGGCTTTTCTCTTGGCCGGTCCTGATAAAATCCCCCTTGCAAAGATTGCAGACTGACCCGAGTTCCTGCTGTGGGGAAGCGGGTAGAGGGGGCTGCGGAGGAAGATGGGGGGGGGGGAGGACCGGGGTGGCGGTGCCTTTTAATATCAACCAGAAAAACTTTTCCACTGGCAGGTTTGGCTGCTTTTCACAGTCCCTCCCTCCCTCTTTCTCTCTCTCTCTCTCTCCTCTTTCCTTCCCGAGCAGATCTCCAGATTGATAAGGCCCAGCGAGATCTCTGGATAGTGCAGCTCCCTCTCACCCCCACCCCCCACCTCACTGATAATGCGTTTTTATCTTCACTGGGGAAATAATTGCCATTCTAAGCTGCATCTACCTGTTTGCCTGCTCAGGTGATTTGTTCGGCTGATAAGACCCAGGCAAACTTTTTTCCTTCTTCAAAAAAATTGGATGAAAGTTCTTCTTGTCCTCCGCCCCCACCCCATTCGGAGCCCCATTAATTTTTCTGGATCTCTGGCTGTTCTTGCAAATTCCTTGCTTCTTCCCTCCCCGGGCTGGTAATGAAATGATTCTCTGCCCTCAGCAGAGATTGGTGTAATCAGGTAGATCTGGTGGATTGTTCTGGGCGGATTAAGATGAGAGATATGGCGAGGGGGGGGCACAGTAAAGGTTTGATCCTCTGTTATGTGGGGCGGGGGAAGTGGCTCAACCAGAGGAAAGGGAGTATAAATTTAATAATAAATGATACTCTCCGTTCTTCATTTATGCTGCTGTCAGGCCTGAGCTCCTTCTTCCCGGTAGTTCAGTTGTGGAGTTGATGGGCGCCTGAGAACTTCTGGGTTTAACCCTGGCTGGAGTCCCCAAAGAAACAGTTTGCAGATGGTGGTTACCTTAACCATCATCTCACCTGCTTTTCTGAATGTCCACAGTACGCTGAACCTTGTAGTTACGTAGTAGGTTGATGTATGTTTGCAGAACAGGCTATGCTAAGATGTTGGGGGTTTGGGATTCCGTATGTCAAGACTGACCTGCTTCAAATGTTGCACTCAGTTGCAGTGTGACTTTCCATAAGCCTGGAATAACAAGCCAGCATTCAGCTAAGGGTGTGAGCGGCATCAAAATAATCCCCACGGCTGATGTTTGATGCTTTGGGGACAGAGATGGAAATGACGGGGGATGTGAATCAGCCCTGTAGCTCAAGAAAGCTTCTCCTTTTAAGTGACGGAGTTGGAGAAGGTGCTGCTGGCTGTGTGTTTGTGTGCCTGTGGTTGCATTGGCATAAGACACGGAAGCCCCCGGGCATCTGGAGCAGCAGAAGGCCCTGGTTCCTCTTGGGGCCTCGATCCTTCCTTCCCAGCAGGCCTTTGTGCTGCTCTCCTCTTTCGGCTCACCTATCTTTCTCTTTCACCTTTCAGACCTGCTTTGCCCAGCTGCTAGCTTCCTTCCAGCTACATTAATTGGCAGCTCTTCCTTGCCAGTCCTGCCTGGCCGTCTCCGCTTCCGAGGGAGGGGGGCAGAGGTGATCTGGAAAAAGGATGGAGGAGGGGGGGGCTTTGCTGAACTGGGCAGTTCTGGGGGTGAAAGACCCAGCCTCTGGTTTATCCAGCTGTTTTCCGGAAGGGAGAAAGACCAAGGACTGGGATTGGGGTCCAAAGAGGGGTAGCCCAAAGCAGTGGGGAGAGTGCGGGGGGGGGGGCTCCGTTGCCCCTTCCTGTGAGATGGAAAACAGGAAAATGCACGCGGGGGTGGGGTGGGGTAGAGGCTGGGAAGGGGAGTCCTCATTTTCCTTGTTTGTGTTTCTTGCGTCCATCGGAGTAAAAGCTGCCCCTTCCTTGTTTTGGCCAAAGACCGGAAGGTCATCTTGGTCTCTTCGGTTCAGAGCTGCTGACTTGCTTTGCGGGCTTCCTGGCCAAAGCTCCCCCCACCCCCCACCCCCCACCCCCCACCCCCAGTTGCCCGGTGCTGGATGTGAGAGGCTGATAATGTTGAGAGAATGGGAGATCGTTTTCAGAGGGAGGAAGTCTGCGATGGGCCAAAGCTGATTAGATAAGGATCTGCTGCCGGATTATATTTAACTATTGGTGCCATTTTATTTGAGATGGCGGGTTGGATAGGCAGCTGTTTGTTTGTCCTTGGAGGTATTGTGCCCGGGCTTCCTTGGCTCCTTATCTGAAAGCCCTGAATTCCAAGATAAATATCTCCCAGGCCCTTCCCTTTAGAGATGGCCGGGTGTGCATGTCCAGTTCATAGCGCCCCCCTCCCCTTGAGATAGAGACACAAATATTTATCTCTTGCTTGTCACCCGTGGAGAAGGCTTCCTCATCTGTCCCAGGCTTTGAAAAGAGCTGTTGGCCCTTGACCAGGGAATCTGTGGGGAGGGTCCGAGCAGCCCTAATTCTGGTCCCTCCTGGAAGGGCAAATCTCAGAAGGCCAGGCAGATGTTCAAAGTTACAACGGCACTGAAAAAAGTGACTTATGGCCGTTTTTCATACTTATGACCATTGCAGCAACCTCATGGTCATATGATTTACATTTGGATGCTCGACAGTTGACCCACATTTATGACAGTTGCCGTGTCCCAGGGTCACGTGATCCCCTTTTGCGACCTTCTGCCAAGCAAAGTCAATTCACTTAATGACCGGGTTAATAACTTAACAGCGATTCACTTAAGAAACATGGCAAGAAAAGTTGTAAAATCAGGCAAAACTCATTTAACAAATTTCTCACTTAGCAACAGAAATTCTGGGCTCAATTGTGACTGTAAATCAAGGACTACCTGTAGGTGTCTTTAGCCTGTATTTAATTCCCCCGTAATTTTAGTTGTTCCTATATAATTGTTTTCATATTGCTATTTTCATTAGCTATAAGCCATCCAGGAAATGAGATGGGCGGCATATAAACTTAATAGTAAAGACATAATAAATCTTCAGCTTCTAGAACTAACTCGCCAGAAGTGTGGTTTGGGGGGTGCTTTCAAGTGAAAAGGGGAATTTGAGGAAGACCAGCTTGGCCTGGCTATGAGAGGCTGGTTAAATCAAGAATTTTGTGTGCAGACTAACAGTTGTAGGATTGATCAAACTCTCCATGCGTTTCTGGTGGAGGAAGTCGGTTCTTCTTGGAGGTGGGTGGTGGGGATTTGGGGCAGGTTTCTGAAATGAGTGTGGTCTCCCTTCCATTCAGCTAAAGCTCACCTGGCTGGCAAATTATTTTTCAAGACATCGGAGACCTGGTCCAGGAACCTGGAGGTTGAAGGACACATGACCCTTGGCATCTTCCTCAAGCAGCTGCCCACGTGAGCCCACAGCCTCACTCATCTGCTTGGGGCACCCCTGCTTGCCTCCCACCTTCCTCTCTCCTCCCTCTCTCTTTCTGGGGAGTTGAGAGGGTGATAGAGAAAGTAGAGGTGAGGGTGCCAGCTGCAACCCTGGTTGGATTCCCAAACACCCCACAATCTCTCCTAGCATCACCTGTGGGACCTTTCAGTGAGAGCAGTGGCCAAGCATCCTTCCAAACCTCTGGAGGGTCTCAGGTGGATTAGTCGAGAGGGTGCTAAAAAGGTCCTGAGACCTCAAGAAGCATCTTCCTGTGGCCGTTTCCCTGCTTCTCTCCCAGGTCCATCCCTGACGCCTCCTTCCTCAAGGCTGGGTGGAGATGGGGACAGTTAATCCCTCTGCCTGGATGAGCTGAATTAGTCCTGCCTGTTGTTCCCTCTGCCTGGGTGCCATTGCTCTGCCCATGCCAGTCCCTCCCAAGAATGGGCTCCACCCTGATCTGGGCACAGAAATCCCCCAATTTATTTCTGGGACGTGGGAAGAGAGTCTCACTTGACGGGACCAAAGGAAGAGCTTCCTGGCTAATTTCTTCCGTGACTTGCGTGGACAGAGTGGGAAGTTGTTGCCCATATGCTGGGTCTTAGCTGTGTTAACTTGCTTGGAGGTCACTGGGACCAACCTGGTGAGCAGACACACACAATCATGGGCCCTCCTGTGCTGCAGGTAAATCCAAGGGGCATGATGCCCACTGGCAGTTCGGGCCACTCTTGGCTCTGACCACTGCTCTCCTGAGGGTTGGAAAGAGCTGAGTTGTAGCATTTAAAGGCTGGTGGCTACTGGAAGAGGATGGTGATGCCACCTTGGATGGAGGGACCAAAACATCCCCTTAGGAGGGTTTTTGGTGCTTTTAATTTTTAAACCTTCAACCTCCCCTGCCGTTTTTCCCTGGCAATTTGCCACCTTGGCTTTTTGGGGGGAAGAAAGAAGAGAGGGATTGCTGCCATCTGTCCAATAATTGTCGCCTTCAATAGGAGAGCCGCCGCCGTTCCTGTTAATCCTCCGTCTTTTCCTCCTCCTCTTTCTTCTCCTTCCTGATCAAGTTTTTTCCTCCCTTTGGAGGAAAAGGCTTCAGAACAGCATCAGGACGCATCTGGCAATATTTGTTTTGTTTCCTTCGCTCTCCCCTCCTCTCCGGGCTCTTTTGTTCTGCTGCTTGATAGATGTGGACAGCTGATAATAATAGAAAAAAAAATAAAAAATAAAAAGGGCCAGGAGCTGATCCTCTGCGGAGATAGCTGGTTACATTTATTAACTTCAAACATGGGCGTGTGGGCAGAGGAGGAAAATGATGCTGCGTGCGGCGAGAGTTGGTCCTGGGCTCTTTGATGGGGGGGGGGAGAGAATGATAAAGCCTACAGGGTGATCTGCTTGCAGTTGGGGGGCTGTGCTTGGGGGGGGGCATGTGTGTGTGCGCTTACAGGGTGCTTTCTTGCATACCAAAGTGGGCACCCCCAATTTGGCTAGGTGGGTGGCTTGAAAAAAAGGATGCATTGAAGTTTGGTAGAACTTCTCTCTCCGCCCCCCTCCCCCACTTTCGACCCCCTCCCTTCCGCTGCCGCTTTCTGCCGAAGAGATCGGAGGTGCCGATAAGCCGAGTTCCTGATCTCTCCCCCTGATAACGATAGCAGAGTGAGATAAAAGGCGCTTTATCGCCACCAAACAGATGGCAGAAGGATTGGTCGGCTGCGAGAACAGACCCTGGGAAGGAGAAGGGTGGGGGGAGGGAAGGAGGATGGGGGGGCATGGTAATTTGTTCCATTGCCAATGTGATTAATGCAGGCATTTTAATGATTGGAGGGAGTGGGGGGGCTCTCCTTGTTCTCCCTCTGAAATAGATAAAGAGATATACAAATTCTTTTTAAAAAAAAAAAAAAAAGCTCTTGTCCTTTTTGGGTCTGTTTATCAGCCCCAGATGTGACTTGGTTCAAAGTGAGCTTTTAGATCCTAATCGGTGGTTTTTGCTAAGTGTAGCAATGTATCTTTTTAATAAACATTGAAAAGGGGATATTTTCCCCCCTGCCCAACGTCCAGGGTCGGCAGTGCGCTCCAACCAGTACGTTGGGCAACCAGAGACTTGGGTCTGGCTGCTTCTGGACCAGCTCAAACACTCTCCGGCTTGATTTGAACTCAGGTCTGGTTTTCATTTGTGGGCGGGGAGCTCCTCCTGGACTTGTGAGAAAAGGCCGGTGCCCAGTAAGAGAGGAGCAAGGTGTCACTTAGCCTGGCACTGCGCCAGCGGTGGCCTGAGAAACTTTTAGTCCATGTCTGCCATGCAAAATATCTCCTGTTTGCACACTTTCCTTAGGTTAGCAAAATTTCAGTGCTGCTTCCCGGGGGGGCGGGGGGGGAACCCACAAACCAAGGAAGAACTCCAGAGCAGCTCCTGGGTTTGGACTTAACCAGGCCGTTGCCATGGGCTAAACATGGGGGATGGACATGCAAGCACACCAAACGCTGCTGCCCTCTGGTCCCTGATGTAGCATCCCTGCATTCTCTTGGCTCCCAAATCTCTTTGGCTTTGCTCTATTAAATAAGGAAATAACACCTGGAACGTTTGTCTGCCAATTAAAGCGGGGTCTCCAAACTTAGCAACCTTAAGATGTGTGGACTTCAACTCCCAGAATTCCTCAGCCAGCAAAGCTTTTGATTTTTAAGCCCCCACCCCTCTTCAGTTTTGCCCTGGCAATTTGCCACCTTTGCATTTGGGGGGAAGAAAGAAAAGTGGGATTGCTGCCATCTGGAGTTGAAGTCCATGAATCTTATAGTTGCCAAGTTTGGAGAACCCTAGATTAGAGTCAATGAGTCGCACACACTATGAATTGATATATTCCAAAGACTTGACTGCGAAATTACTATTTTAAACAGTATTATAAGCGTGCTTATAATCCTCCAAAGCATGCTCCCCTGTCTTTTTCTTTAATCTTCAAAATAACTAAGATAAACTCAAAAGGAAGGAGGTTATGGACAGGCATACCCAAATAGACACATTGAGAAGTTGCCCCAAATCTATCAAGGCTACAGATGTTGACATCAGAATTGGTTCTAGTGCAGGTTGGCACACAGTCCTTGTTTTTATGGCCCTGGGAATACACTCTGCCCATGCTCAGGACATCCCATTCTAAGGCAGCACATGTATGTCCCGGAGCTGAGCTGACTCCCGACCTAAAATCTTGTTTGCACCCTTGGTCATTCTCAGCCACTGTGCCCTGAAACGGCTTCGTCTACAACTCCCCTTCTTTACACGGGAGAACGTTTGTCTTTTCTTTTTGCAATAACCAACCCAGCATCTGTTTTTAGCTTACAAGCCTTCCTTTCTATTTTGGTTTCTGGCAAGCCGTGGGAAGTTGGGAGTGTTTTTGTGTTGAAATGTTCGTGTCCCCTTGTGGCTGCCTTTGCTGACTGCAGCCTGTTTTTACAGCACGGGATATGTGGCATGGCAAATAATTTAGTGCAAATAGCTGGCATCCATTTTTTTTAGGGGGGTGGTCAAGCGAGTGGGGTCCATGGATGGGGAGAAAATGAACTGGTTGGTAAGCAAGGGGCACTTTTTTTCCCCAGGGGATAAAAACACAGAGGAACTGTTTTCCTGTATCTCTTCCGCTGGCTTTTATGTCTGAAAGTGTGGATTTTGCCCATAGTATTGATCGCAGTAATGAGGTGCTAATTAATACCCGGTTGGGCGGGTGGCTGCTCCGGCTTTGTGGAGCCGGCTGTTTTTCCTGCACTGAGTGCTGACTTCACAGCTTCTTTGGGCAAAGGACGTACAAGGAAGCAGAGGGCTTTGTCAGCAGTCTCCGCATCTTGCAAGACTCCTGCAGAGACTGTGGGGCCACCCCACTGAACAAGAGCGCAGGAAGGATCGGCCTCCCAATGTGTTGAGGCTGGCGCTGGGCTGCCCGAACGACAGCTTTAAAAATGGGGCATTTCTGTTGGCGATCTTACGGTCCCGAGGCTCAAGCATAGGCTTGCCGTGGAAAATTGTCTCTGAAGTGACTAAGCCCAAGGAGCAAACTAGATCTGCTGGTGGAAATTCCTCATCCAGCAAAGTGAAATTTGGAAGGGGTGAGGATTGGAGGCTTTGAGAATCTGCAGGTTTCCTTGCCCGACCTGGGAGGTTGTGAAGGCTTTCTAATATTTATCTGTGGGATCTGACAGGACCTTAATTCCTAACGTGGAACAAAATGAGGAGATAGGCTGGATTGCATCTGCAGATGGAAAGCTGCTTGTAGCTGATCTGGTTTCTTGGGTTTTATAAATGCCATTTAAATAGAAAACCAGCAGCCCTTTCTGCCTTATGGGCTTATTCCCTAAATGGAAGGAGGCTTATTAAATGTGTGTGAATTTTTAAAAAGGGGTTGGTCTCCTTATTTTTGCATTATTTTGCCTGTGGACTGCAAGGAATGTTTCATTCCGATTCTCCCAAAAGGCAGATAAAATGATAAACGCTGTTTCTGGGCTGTAGCACTTGGTTGTAGGTAAGTAGTCCCAGGGTTGAATCCTCTTACGCACTTGGGTGTGCAGGCACAGGCACAAATTGTATATGTGGGTGGATAGATAGATAGATAGATTAGATAGATAGATATCACTATGTAGTTGTCTTAGCAACCACATAGTTGGACTTTGGGAAATCTGTCTTCAACCTTGACCATCAGGTCTTCCAACAGTGCACACATATTGTTCTTGTAACTGAGGCCATCCTTTTTGCTACTGGCTGTTCTCTTCATCTCTTCTAACTTCTCAGTGTCCAAAATTTCTCAAGAGAACTGTGGGAGCCGCACACACCCATCACATGAAGAAAACTGTTCTAGAACCAGAAGAACACTCTAGATCTCTCTCCTGGATTACCTGTCCTTTGTGTCTCATGAGCAGAAGGAGGAGCTGGCTTTCATCTGTCAGAATGAGGTCACTTCTTGGTTCTGGGGTGTTCAGACTAATACAACTTTACTGCTGTTTCTACTGTTTGGGAGGCCACAACCCCACTTGGCAGCAATGGGAAGGGGCACAGCTGATGCATGTTGAGGAGGAAGACAAATACTCTTGCAGGTCGGATCAAAAACTTGTAGAGTTGGAAGGGATCATCCCATCCTGTCTTGTGCAGTGGGGAAAAAACAAAGACCATGAGAAGTGACCTATGGCTGAATGTTGCCATCATTGGTGGTATCTTCCCAACTTCAATCTCTGTTGGCTGCTCCTCAGCCTTTAGCTTTCTTCAGCTCTTTGTCAGTCTTCTGGTCCCAATAATCCAGACATGAGATCAGGGAGTCTTTCCCTGCTGTGGCTCTCCAAAAACCGGGAGGTAGGCTGCCTACACAAAGGGAGGCCTCCCAGCAACAATGGTTGGTAGCCCTTGATTCTACAGCTTTCTTCCTCCACCCAGGGAAGGATCCCTCTGTACCTTCTTTTCCTGCCAACAATCAATGAAAACCGGAAGAGCACATAAGGTGTTTCAGGGTGGAGGCTTTGGCCTCTCCTGCGCTGCTCTGACCAACGTGTCCCTGACTTTTCTTTGTAGCCATCAGCCTGGAATGAAGTGGGAGCTGTTGGCACAGCCAATCTGTTGCTGCAGGCCTGGCCGGCAGCAGAACCTGTCCTGCAGAACGAGAAGGAGGTCCTGCCCATTGAGAATTTCCTGACACCAGAGATGCCCTGAGAGTTCAGATGTGGCTGCTTCCAGATGGGGCAATAGAAAGTTTACAAACAGGGCTGCGTGGTTTGGAGAAGCAGAGATAGAGAGAGGATCTGGCTTAAGCCAAACTGGCTTACAGTGATGTAAGCTCCTTTGAAAATGTGGGAAGACACAACTTCCCAGGTCACGGTGACTGATCTGATTTGATAAATAAACTCTTGTGTATTTTGTTTTTTGACACGTGGTTGGGTTCAGCTACTCCCATCAGGCTGACCGTGAAAATCCTGCCCCTTGGGGGACTCTGTTCAGATCTCTCTGGTCCCCCTTTCGCTTCTCAACTTTGAGTGGGCAACCTCGGCCCCCTTTCAGACTGACTGGGGATGGCAGGTGACGGTTTTCAAAGTGAGCGGGTGGGAAACTGCGCTTGGCAGGGTCACCGGTTACAAGCAGCGGGGTACAGATCGTCCACGACTTACGACCACAATGGAGCCCAACATTTCTGTTGCTAAGCAAGGCAGCTAAGGGAATTTTGCTCCGTTTTACGACCTTTCCGGCCACGGTTGTTCAGCGAATGACTGCATGAATTGTTACATGCATCTGGCTTCCCCATTGACTTCGCTGGTCAGAAGGGGATCACAGGACACACACACACCCATCTCCCACCCCCAGGACACTGCAACCATTATAAATATGAACCAGTTGCCAAGTGTCCAAATTTTGATCACGTGACCAGGGGGATGCTGCAACGGTCGTAAGCACTTTTTTTCAGTGCTGTGTTGTAACTTTGAACAGTCACTGAATGTATGGTTGTAAGTCACCGTTATACCTCTTCTAAACTGCTTGGCCTGGACCCAGCCTTCCGATTTGTTCTCCACCAGACAGGAGTTGTATCCCACACATTTGGAAGATGCTCATCGGGAGAGGGTTGCCTCGGATGCGCCCGTTTTTCGGTTGGTGAGAACCCTCCCTTCCCCTACTTCTGAGTCACTGGCCACCTAGGGAGCAAAGTAATCCTTTGGGCCATGATGCAAACTGCCCAGGCGAGGTGTAAGAGCTTAGGGAAGAAGCACTGATTGTACCAAAACAGAAACCTGATGGTTATCTGGGATTTTCTGGTGGGACTGGCCGGCATTAGCAACCCAGAGCTCCTCTAGGGATGAGGCTACTGACTCTTCCCAGCTGGGATCCCAGTTTGACACATCACAGTAACCAATCCAGGAGGAGGTTTTTGTCAGAGGGGCAAAGAAAGTTGGTTCTTTATATTTTTGCTTCCCCCAGTGGGGTCTTGGGCACTTTGCTTTCTTTGCAAATCTCAGGGTGTGTCAAAATAAAAGGACATGGCACTTTGGGCATATCTACTGGGCTAGATGCTTCCCGTGATTCATGGTCATAGCTTGCAACTGGAGTTTTAAATCCAGATGTTTACCCAGATGTTTTCATGTCCTTTCTGACCGTGCCGGAAGTGTGTCGCAAAGCAATTACAGCAGGCTGGAAAGTTGAATTTGAAACTCTCAATCTCTATCTCTCTTTCTGCTATTCATACTAGTCTGTGATTGCCACATTAGAAGCAATGTGCTGCCCATTAAGGCAGATCTCCATTTTCTGGTTGGCAAAGAACGCTGTGTAGATTAGCTGGAAGATTTCCTAACTGGCAGATTTTTCAGCTCGTTCACACAGTGTGTGGCTGCGTTGGAAACTTTAGCTCGCAGCCACTTTTTCCTGAATCCCAGTTTGTCACAACTCTGCCTGCGAGTTTTCCAAGAGTAGATGATGCAGGACGCTAAGCTCCAACAAGCCCAGTTCCAGCAACCGTATCAGAAACGGTTCCTACAAAGCCACATCAGAGGATTCGATGGATTAATTCATGCCCGCCCATGTGGGGTTTCTGACTCGCCCATGTACAGTTTTTGCTTGGTGGGCTGTTCTTAAAGCAAGGGAGGGGGATCTCTCTGAGGGAGGAAGGACTGGATGAAAGCCTGTTTGAAAATACATCTTTTCTGTGGAGGAGTGAATAAAGAGCATTGTATTTCCTGCTTGGAAAGCAGAAAGACAACAGATTCCTGAATTCAAAGTGAGTGATGTATATTATCTGTGAGTAAAAGGTTCAGCAACAGGTAGGGCACCTGTAGGTCGGTGAGTAGCACCCCTTATAAGTTTATGTTTCATTTTATATTGATTTAGAACATTTATATCTTCCTCCCTCCCTCCCTCCCTCCCTCCCTCCTTCCCATATAATCACCATGGTCTCAGAGGTGCAGGAATTGCAAGTAGAGTGTTTGTTTATTTATAAAACAAATTTCTAAGGCTAACCAATTCCAAAATGAATGTGGGCAGTTGACGGCTTAAAACACACACAAACAAACAAATCACAAGATCAGGAAAGGACAAATAAGTCTAAATAAGACATTCAGGGTAGGAGGGAGAAGAGGTGAAATACTGAAGCCATAAACAGGATTAAAATAACTGAACTGGGCCTCCTTTGGTTCACCAGAAGTCCTCTGGAGCAAGTTGGTTTTCAGGGTTTGGGGAAAGGAGACACAATGAGGCCAACTGTCCTCTGTTATTAAGCTTTAAGGCTGCTGGTAGTTTACTTTAATGTATTAAAACATCTGTAATAGTGATGATGGAAACAGTCAGGCTGAGCACTCAAGGCCTGGGCCAATGCGTGGGTTTTTAAGCCCCCTCCTAAACTGAGCTGCCCTCCTGGTGACAAGCAGTTCCACCCCCTGGGCCTTCTCTTTGGAGAGGCTCAACAGGGCTCATCTTGAGGGAGAAATGGCCCTTCTGGCATGACTGTGGATCGGTGCCTTGATTTGGGTCTCGGGGAATCCTCTCCTCTCTTGGTTCCTCTCTGAGCAGTGGAAGGGCCCCCTCATAGCTATAGGTTGCTGGTCCTGTGCAATTTCTTACGGGTTTCCTCTCTTGAGCACAACATTCCCCGTAATGCTGGCAAGCGTCTTGAAAAGATCCTGCCTGCAGCCCAGCGGAGGCCATGAAGGCAAGGTGAAGATAATATCCAACTAAAAGACTAAAATATCTCCCCTTTAAAGAAGCTAAACAGAGATCAGGGAGTCCCATGACTTGAAATCATGCATGATCTGGAAATCTTTCTCTCTGACTCATAAAGCTACAAGTCAGGGTTGTCCATTCCTGCTGGATGTGCAGAAATTCAGGACTGAGCAAAGGAAGAACTTCAGAAGCAGTGGTGATTTTATTTAAAGGGGTTGGAGAAAGGCATGGAGGATCGGGTCCCCGTGGTTTCTGCCCTTGGTGGCTGTGTTTCCTCCCTGAATAGCAGCCCGTGGATCTGGAAGACCTCAGGGAAAGAGGACAGGATCTCCCCACCCATGTTGGTGAACCTCCAGGTGACTCCTGTTGGCCAGAGCTGGGCTGATCAGCCCTTGACCCGAATAACTTCAGAGCTCTTCTTGCAACATCTCAGAATTGGATTCACTAGACCTTCCCATAAGACTCTTGATTCACCCATCCACTAAGCCACAATCTGTTGTAACAGTAGTTGTTGAAAGTGCCGCAAGGGCTGGCTTCCCACAGTACATAGACCTGAGGCCAGAGCAACTATTTCCACCTGAGGCCAGCCATTGTGCTGTGAGGCGGGAATGTTCTTTTCTGCATTGGTGTGGCAAAGCTGGACAGAAACCCGGCTATTGTCCAGTCTGGCCATTTGGAGGAGAAAGGGAAAAAAGGCAAAGATGACTCTTTCATTGTTCTGTAGCAACGTGTTTTGGGGAAAGGATGAAAAGGAGAGAGGAATGCAGCAATTGACCTTGGCTGGAATAGGGTTAAGGAATGAATGTTTCTGACTCATTCCAGATAAGCCCACTGCCTCTTCCTCCTCCCTCTCTCCTCTCCAAAATATCTGTTATCTCCTCCCTTCTCACATCAACGGGTTTTGGTGACATCTCTGATTTGCCAGCGGAGAAGGAAATGCCTTTTCTCTAATTTGTTAATCATCTCTCCAACTATTGCCCTGATGATTGCTTATTCTGAAAGCCAGCACATTTTCTCCCTCTTTCCCCTCCCTCTTTCCAAGTCTGGAAATTAGCCAAAGCCAGGCGTTGGTGAGCATCGCCCAAAGCATCCCTTTTGTGAGACTGGATACCTAAGTGAGTGAACAGGCTGCAGATGCTGCCTCCAACTGCGTCATGCAAGGGGGTGGTGGGTTTGCATGTGGCTCTGTGTCTTGTCTGAATCCGGCCAGTTACGGGATATTCATTAAACTACAGTTAAACAAATCTTTGTTTAGAAATCAACCCAGGATGTTGCACGAAGCTGAGAAAGTTTGCATGCACCTCAACAGTCTGCCCCAAAGCCCGGCAGCATTATATAAAATACTGTCTTTTTTGCATCTGAATGCAATTAGAAAGGGGTCAAAATAAGTTTCTTCTCGCCCTGTTGGTTTTTGGGTGGGGGGGGGTGGCAGCCAGCTTGAAAGCCAAATCTGAACCTGGAGCTCAAAAATGTTGAAGGCCTCTGGCTTATCCGAGGGTGCGAACATGTTTTTTGACTCGGGGAGCAGAGTAGTGGTGAGCTAGTCTAGAAATATCAGCAGGACGCAAAAGCCGGTTACCGCTGCAGAATTAAGTGGCTGCAATGAATGCCCTGCGCAGGCAATTAGGATTAGCAGCCAGCATCAGGGTTTAAGAGTCAGTCTGGTGTGGAAAGGAGGGTGTCGCAATTAGGGGTGCAGCCGGAGAGCCCTGGGAAATTTTGGGCCTGTTGCCACTCTGCAGCCCAGCCAAATATTGGAAGAAGGGAGCTAATGGAACTTGGCATAAACCAGCTTCTTTATGTTCCTCGGTAAATCAGGAGCTAGCAAGTTCAGAGCAAGAGGAAGGAGTTGCTTAAGGGCAGAATTGTGTGTATTTTCTTCCTGACATTCCCTCCCAATATTGATCTGGTTTTGGTCATCTGAAGACCTCCTTCAGCCTCCCTTGTTAAAGAGGCCGATCGGTTGGCTGTGAAGCTGTGAAAGTTCTCGGTGTTTCTGCAGGCCAAGATTGACTTGATGTAGGAGGCTGTTTCTCCCTCTGGGCAGAAATGTTATGTGGGCAAACATGTTCTGTGGGGCCCTAGAACCCACCCCACCTGCAAGCTCCATGTCTCCATGTTAGGGCCACCTTATTTGGGGTCTCCTCTGATGATTCCTTTGAAACCATTGTTTTCTTCCAGAGAAATACCCTGGTTAGACTGCAGCAGCAAATCGGTGTGTTGCAAAACAACTCTTTCTGTATGAAAAAGGAGACCTCCCTACTAAAGAGGGATAGGAAAAATGTTTAGATGACGCCACAGGACAGCCGGTTAATTCTCAGTGTGCTTGCCACTTGTTCCTTTTTATTAATGCTGTTCCTTTGTGTGGCCCCTTGTGGTTGTGGGGATTGTGCTCGCTTTCTCCCTGCCTTCTCTGTCGTGCAGGCTCTCCTGGAGATCCCCCTGGGGAAAAGGTGGTGGGACAAAGGAACGGTGCCCACAGGCAGCACCCTGATCAGCTGGGGGGGTGCAGAGGAGAGGGGGGTCTTTCCTGTGTCCAAACAAGAGGAGGGGAGGGAGGGAGAGTCATCCAGCGGTGTCCCACCACTGCGCGGTCAGCCTGGGCTGGTGAAGGTGTCACTGGCGTAAGTCTGCCCTGGTGACTTGGGTCACTGCTGTCAACAGACAAAGATGGAGTGGGCCCCAGAGACCCAGGCGGTCCTTTCCCGGCCTTCTCACCCAGGGATCTTCTGGGAAGGGAGTTGTGTTTTTTATTATTATTATTTTTATTTTATTTGTACTTTTTAAAAAGTTTTTTATTTTTATTTCTCATAAACACATTTACATGTACAGTCATTTATCCATCATTTTTCATTCATCTTATCTTTTAACTTTCATTTTTCATTTTTACTTTTTCGGGGTTGCTCTTTTAGCATTTACCTTTACTCCAACCATTCTTCTTCTCCTCCCCTTCTCGTCCTTCCTCTTTCTCCTCCGACTTTCTTCGTTCTTCCTCTCCTTCTCTTTCCTACTTCCCCTTCCCTTCCCCCACTCCTCTCTTCTTCCCCCCTTCTAACCTTCCCTTTTGCTCCTCTTTCCCCTCCCTTTTCTTCCTCTCCTTTTCCCTTTCTTCTTTCTCTCCCTCTCCTCTCCTCTCTTCTCTGGGAAAGGAATTGTATCGGCTGAAATCTCCCCAATGTGCAAAGCAGGCAGAAGGCGATGGGAGGTCGTGTTGCGAAACAGGATTCCATCACTCTGCCTTCCTTAAATTAGCTTTGGGGGGGGTCTTCAGATGCACAGTCAGGGGTGCTTGCAGGGACGGGAGCAGTCCAAAAGACAAGATGGCGGCCACAACCATGCAGTCAGAGTTGCGCCTTGCACACAAAAAGGGGGCAGGGCTGCTCCAGAGGGACAGTTGCAGCCATTATCTTGACTTTGTTGATCTCCAGATCTGAAAGATCTGAGCAAGATCTTTCTTCCAACCTGGTTTAGATGTTGGAAGGACTGAATCGGTCTCTTTGAATTATTTGGAGTCTCCAGGAGTTGGTGGGGAAGAAGATATCCCAAGTCTGCTTTCCAGCCCTGAAGTTCTGGAGATGTTCATCTTGCAGGGTCCTCAACCAGCGTGGCCTTTGAGGTCCACCATGGTTAAATAGCACCAAGTTGACCACAGCACGGAAGAGTGTCCGGCTAATGGGGGAAAAGGTTCCTAGGGAGAAACGAGAGCAGCTGCTCTCTGGAGGGTCCCAGTTCCAAGGGCCTGCAACAGTTTGTGGCCTTCATTGGATCCCCTGAAAGAGCCAGCCAGTTGGGCAGGGATGTCTCTCTTGTCTTTACAAACCACCCTGCGCTCCAAAGAAAACAGACCTCTGGCTTTGGGGCCATGCAGGAAAAGGAAATGGCCCAGCCCAGGGAGACAACCAGCGAGCGTCCATGTGAACCTGTCCCTTTGCTTGGCCCGGCCTCTGGCTTGACTCATCGGGCTCTCCTTCCGGCTCAGCACCCCAGCCCTGGTCCCCTTCTCCCCCCTTTTCCTCCCTCCCCTCTGTCTGTCTGTCTGTCTGTCTTGGGCAGCTCGAAGGAGCCCCTGGCGCTCTCCCCAGCCGAGGCCCCTCTCTCCTCGCTCTCTCTCTCTCCCTCTCTCTCGTGCCGGTTTCAGCGGATATGATAATGCGGAAAGTTGAACTGCCCATTACCGCACCACTGATGGGTGCATTGATAAGGCTTTGATAATGGGGGAGATTAGCGGCGCTCAGTAGCCAATCGCTCAGCCCCTTCCCCCATTAACATTCCCCACCACCGGCCGGCTGGGAGCTGCCGATCTCCTCCATTTCCACTCCTCCACGAGATAAGAATGGAAATACTGACTTCATAGCTCACTGATTAAAGTGTCTGGATTTCTTGATAATACACAGATAAATTATGTTTTTCAAAAAGAAGGTAGGGACGGAGTGGGAGGGGAGGGGAAGGGGAGGGGAGGAAGAGCCTTGAGTCCCTTCCTTGGCTCTCCCTGCCTACCCCCCTCTCTCCTCTTGTGCTCTGCCCCACGTTCCCACCCAGCACCAGGCCTGGCTCTTTTGTGGCTCTGCACATGCAGCAGCGCATGTAGCGTAGCTGGACACTGGCAAGATTTTGCAAACCTTACAAAGAGGGAGGGGAACATGGGGCGCCCTTCTGCTGGGGAGGGTGTGTGTGTGTGTGGGGGGGGTGTATCAAGGGTTGGTGTTTAGCAATGCAGGGATTGCGTCTCAGAGATACACAGTTTTGCAGCATTAAGTGCACAAGTGTAGCGTCCGTTGGCTCTTGTGGTTGGACACCGGTAGTCAACCCAAGGAAGACCAAGGAAACCCCACTTCCTTCCATGTGGCACTTCCAGATCTTCTAGTAAAGGACCCACCCAGGAGATGGATCCATGCTGGCTTCTTTCTCCAAACATTGTCTGAAATGGCATAGGGTCTCCTGCTCGAGCAAGAAGTTGGACTAGAAGACCTCCAAGGTCCCTTCCAATCCTGTTATTCTGTTATATGGTGGGATATGCCGGACAACCTGCCCAAATCTGGCCTGGCATTCATTTCCCCTCCACCCAGAAGTATCCTTGACCGATAATGATGGAGACATAGCCAGACATCAAACCTCAAATGGCGAATAGCCACTCAGGGAGACTTGTCTCCCCATAAACTCATAGACTTGGCATTCTAGTTTGGATAGTTTGGTAGGGCTCCCCAGCTCTTGCTTGGGAGTTTTCCTCCTCCTCCTCGAAGGAAGGAAGGTTAAGTGTCTTTAAACCCACGATCAGACCTGAGATTCCTCCCCCCAATGAGAAATCTGCAGTTGTTTACTGTTTATGGGCTGCTCAACTCAGCCTGAAAGCCAAAAATGAGCACCCTGGACCCAAATCCTTCAGTGATCCGGCATCGGCGCTGTGGCTAAGAGGCCTGGATCCCAAGAAAGTCCATCCTGCAGGTGCAGGATGAGGCCTCCTGCAGGCCAGAGGTCAATAATCTTTCAGAGCTGCCCTAAAGCTGTAGGAGAAACCTCACCCCGCTTGGTGCTTTACAAATGCATTGGAGCGTAGAAAACCTCTGAAGGCTATCCGGTTGGGAATCAGTCTTTAGAGGCAGAGGTAGAGATTTTTTTTTCAAAAAACCCCCATAGGTTCTCTCAAATATGCAACGTTAGAGGGTGAAGATGCCCCCAACCCTGGGCACTTCCAAGCCTCCCCTCTCTTTCCGTCTTCTGCACTAAGTCTCCACTACTATTAATCTTCTCATCGTTCCCACCACCCATCTCTTTCCACTTATGACTGTATGACTGTAATTTTGTTGCTTGTATCCTTACAATTTATATTGATATTGTTCCTGATTGCTTATTTGTACCCTACGACTATCATTAAGTGTTGTACCTTATGATTCTTCACGAACGTATCTTTTCTTTTATGTACACCGAGAGCGTATGCACCAAGACAAATTCCTTGTGTGTCCAATCATTGGCCAATAAAAAATTCTATTCTATTCTATTCCCTGCCTGTTTAGAAGCCCCCGAGATGGGTAGGTCTTGGCTGCTTGGAGAAGGTCTCCAGATTTTCATTTTGAATGCTTGCAGCACCTGGGTAAGGCAAGGGTACCTCTGGGCTTGCCTAGAGAGTCCTCTAAATATCCGTTGCTGAGCACGGATTATTAATATGTCAACAAAGAAAGCCACAGTTCCATGCTGCGTGTCCCAGTCTTCCTCCCAAGAAATTGGGAAGGTTTTCACTTCTGGGGCATTCTGATTTTTGAGGAGGGAAAGAGTGGCTGGGCAGAGGAGGGGGGGAGCAATTCCTTGGTCCTAGAGCCGCTCAAGGAGATGGGAGAGAATCCATTTGCAGCCAATGTGTTGCAATGTTTCTTCAGAGCCAGGATTGCCCATCTTGACCACTGAAAAATGGGTGGACTTCCAGTGGCTGGCTGGAGGATTCTGGGAGTTGAAGTCTACCTGTCCTCCAGGGACCAAGATGGCGAAGACCTGCCCTAAAGATAACCAGGTTTTTTTGTGCCTTTCAGCCAGTCTTTGGCATACGATGCGTTGTAAAGGCAACCTGCCACTCCACCCTTGGCTTCCCCACGCAGGAGGGCTGCATGTCTTTGCAACCCATAAATAATCCCTTTGAGGGGTCGCAGGTTTTATTTCATCTTACAACAAAGTAAAGGCTGGACGTATTAAGCCAGCTGACCTTTGCAAGCAGGCCCTCCCGTCTGCCATGCTCTCCCCGCTAAATTTTCTAACTAAAGAAGGAACAGGATAAAGTTCATTTCCAACCCGCTGCCCCATTCCAGCCGGGCTGTTCCTTCTCTCCCCCCTCCGCTCTTATTTTAAAGGAACTGCGATAAAAAGCAGAGATAAGTCCAGGGCTGTTTTGTGTAGGAGTTGATATCTTTGTTATCTATCTCTCTCTTTTTTTTCACTCTCTGAGCAGCTCTGTTGTTTTTTACCCTTATCTCGCTCCACCAAAATGCCAAGAACAGAAAACACACAAACCCTGGTGCCTTGATAATTCATGGAACTGGTGATAAAATGTTACCATTAAATTAAAATTGTACATTATTTTTTTTTCTTAAACCCCCCCCCCTCCTTTCTCTTTGCAAATGAAGTCAAAACAACTCTGGGAACAAGGCACATCACACACACACAGACACACACATACATGCACACAGACACACCATGGGAAAGGAAGCGGGGGGGGAACCCTCTCTTAATGTGGACAAAAGATCCATGTTTTTGGGGTTGGGGAGTAAGATCTGGAGTAAAGGACCACAAATGAATACATTAGGAGTAGCAAGTCTTGTGTTGCAGTCTCACAACATCATTGTAGCCAGGAGTTTCTTTTTATAGTTTATTTGAGGAATGCACAAATGTTGGGGTTTCCTCCCCCCCCTAATTTTTCATAGGCGCCTCAGATGGGTAGCATGAAAGCAATAGGATGTGCATGTTTGGGGCTTTTAAAAGCCAAGTGTCTCCTGTATTTAGACAAGGCACCCCATTATTTTTGGAAACAAGGGATGGGAAAGGAGAAACGTGATGCACACAGAAACCTTTTTAAGCCCCAGAGACATCTCTATCCATTATGGGGCCCTAAAGATTCATCTCTGTGAGAGTCGGTGCCATCAGATTCTTCTCCACTGAAGCTCATTTGCCGCCCAGAGTCGCTGCAACAGGGAATGGGTGGCATATAAATTTAATAAATAAATAGAAAGGTGGCACGTGCCACCTCTGAACTTTCAGGATCTTCCTTGGGGGTTTGCAGCTCTCAACGTCTTGGAAGATGTCCCAGCACACATGTCGGACACCAGTTGTGGATATAGAATCAAGTTGAATTCAACAACTTCTCTGGGAGTGTGTGTGTGAGTGTGTGTGTGTGTGTGCAGTCCCTGGGTACTAGTGTCTGTGGAGATTCTCAATCATCGAGGTCATGGTTGTCCCCCTTTGTTTTCCCCCAAAAGGCAACGTTTGAAAACGTTTCGCTTCTCATGCAAGAAGCTTCTTCAGTTCTTTTTGGAAAAGCACCTGTGGGACCTGGGCACTTGTGTTATTCCAGGATTGGTGCGAGGTTAAGAAGAGGTTAAAATGATTGATCCATTTTGCCCAGTTGGCCCTCCAAGGGAGGGAGCCAGAGAAGAAGAAATAGCTGGAGAGGGCCAACCTCTCAGGACAGACCCCTGCCAAGTTTTGTGAGGTCACAACTTCTGTTGTGGTGCAAAAACGTGTGTGGGAAAGAGAGGCGAGAACCCCATGTTCCCAGCTAGGGTGAACTGGGTGCCAGAATTCAGGATGCCAAATCAGGTCTGGAAAAATCTGGATCGCCACTAAATGACGGCCAAGAGTTTGGAGTTGCTCCCCTTTCTCTTCTCATCTTCTTCTGGATTTGCACAGCACTTATCTGGGAACCCCCATCAGGTTCACCAAGCACCATCATGTCCTGGAAAAGGGTTTTGTGCTGAGACCGTTGGCAGAATGCCTGCTCCAGAAGGGAAGACAGTTCCCTGACCCACGCTTCCGGAGAAGGACGGGCTAGCTGCAGGAATTTGCAAGAGTGAGCATTCTTGGCATCTGAGTAAGCTCTCCCTCACCAACCCTGCTTTGCTTCAGTGGTAGCCGTTGGGCAACTGAAGCCTCCCACTGAGATGGTTTCTCATGTCCTACTGGTCCATTAGACTCAACATAGGATCAAACCTATGAGGTTTGGGTTAGCTACTGTGCTCCTCTTGGCACCTCGGCCTGGCTTGAGAACTTCCTGAGCAGATAGTTCTGCAAGATGTGCCTTTCCCTTCTGATCTGGAAGGCCAAGATTTCAACAAAACCCCCAGATGATCTTTAGGGCTTCGTAACTACTTGAGCCTTTTCTCCAGAGTTGTACGCACTGAGCATTGGCTTCACACGGCGGCCCCAGAATTGGCCGGCCCATCAGTTTCCACGGCATTTGTGGAATTGGTGTAGAAGGACGAGGGGGGGAGATGGGGAAACTGTTATTTTGAATTTTGAGATAACCAGAGGCAGGTCTTTCAGATGGCGTTGACGATACGTTGCTGAATTTGAATGCAATCTTTCCCTAGGCTTGGGGGTAAAAAATATCAATAATTTGAGGTTTGCAGGATGGGTTCAAAGGGGAAGGACTGCAGGGTGAATCTCTCTTCTCCCTTTTCTTTCTGGCTTCTTTGCTTCCTCCCCGAATCTCAGCCTCCCCAGCTCCCCCTTCCCCACCCCCCAGCTTTGCATTAAAAGTCGCTTCCTATCCATCTGATGTGCCAGAGAGCCGCAGATAGCTCTATTAGACTCTTTTCCTCCCTTAAAAATCTATCAGGGCCTTATCGGGGCCCCATCTGCAACATAAAATCACTTCCTCGCTATTGGCCTGCTATTTTCTTTCTTATTATTCCTGCTCTTTGCTTCTCGCCCTTCCCAGCTCGGCAGCAACAGCGTAATACCATGCAAGCCTTCTCTCTCTCTCTCTCTCTCTCTTGCACTATTAGTATTAGTAATCGTGTCCCCTGAAGTGAAACAATCTTTTGTAATCTATCAGTGGTTTATCGGTCCTATCTGAGAGCCGAGAATGGCCGGCCCCTGAGATGGCGCCACACTCAGCACTGATAACGTTACAGAGTTCAATCCGTGATGAATGTTAAGTAACTGCACCCGTCGCCGATAGGATATGGACTTGGCAGAGGGAAGAGCTCTGTCTGAAACCAATCTCCTGATAGCAGGAGGGGAGCTGCTTTTTCTCAGCCGGTGCTCCCCACCCCGTCTCTTTCCTCTCCCCAGAGCTTTGGGGCAGGCCAGGGGTGGGAGGGAGGCTGCAGAGGTGGCCCAGCCAGAAGTTCAGATCTTCTCCTGACCTTTGGGCACCATCTTGTCCAGGCGGCTCTCGGGACAGGACGGGAGTTTTTCCTGGGTTCCCGGCTCCTTTCTTGGAGACTTCAGCCGGAAGGTTGTCCATCACAAGCCTGTGTCTTCTTCCCAACTTTGGAAAGCATCCCAGAAGGTCTCAGCGTGGCCATTTTTGGGGGAAGGAGCCGAGCGCAGCGTGTCTGTGGGGAGGATGTGAAAAGAGGAGTGGGAGTTCGTTGGCATAGAGGTAGAGAGAAGAAAGTATGTCTAGTCTAACGAAGAGAAGGACCAGGAGTGACATGATAGCAGTCTTCCAATATCTGAGGGGCTGCCACAAAGAAGAGGGGGTCAACCTATTCTCCAAAGCACCTGAAGGCAGGACAAGAAGCAACGGGTGGAAACTAATCAAGGGGAGACCCAACCTAGAAATAAGGAGAAATTTCTGATAGTAAGAACAATTAATCTGTGCTGGCTGGAGAATTCTGGGAGTTGAAGTCCACCCATCTTAAAAGTGGTTGAGTGTCCCTGTTTCAGAGTCTGGAAAAAGGTCAGCCAGTGACCTCCTCTTCATCATGGCCTCTTCATTCAGATGACACCCATTCCCTAATTCAGATCAGTTGACACGATGCTTGAGCCATGATCGTACCTTTCACAGACATCCACGGGCTCTTCTTCACTTGGTAAGGAAAAAATGGTGCTCCTTTGAATAACACGTGTAAAAGTGCAAATGTTTTACATATTCACTCATTTGAACTTTCAGGCAAGCCAAGCCTTGCCAGCATTCAACATTCCCTCCCTTCACCTCAGAGTATGAATGATTTGAAGGTGGACTTGGAAGAGCGGAAGAGTAAGAATTAGCTTTTTGGTTTCTGTTTGGTGAAAAGAAGATAAGGGTTCTATGGCACCATGATCTGACTGGGATCTAGTGATAGTTGATTCTTTTGTGCTTAGGAAGTGATGCTGTTGTCTGGGGGAACCACGAAGGGATGTGTCCTCCCTGAATTTGATTTAACCTCCATGCGATTAGGTAACCATCAGAACTTGTAGCCAGATTTATAGATCATGGGAAGAAATTCTCCAATCACATGTTTGGGGATGGAATGGCTTTTCTTCAAGAAGCAGATGGTTTATTAGGTTGCAATTTATTAATTACAAATATAAGCCAACATCCCTGGTACCCTGAATCCAGCCGACCACTAACTAACCAGGTTTAGCTCTCCCAGTCATTAACTGAGTCATTTGGGGATCTCTTTGAGTCCCCACCCTCTTTCTCCTAGAAGAGTCTGGCATCCCGTGAATCTTTGCGCCTACTGGCAAGGCTCCATGACCTCATCCCCTTTGCCATTGGCCTCCCTAGCAGGTCACAGCAGGTATGACTTGGTCCCCACAACCAGTCGATGTTGAGGAGGTGGGTTCCAGGCAGCTGGGCAGGAGTTTGAGAATAGAGAGCTTTGCTTTTTCAGCTGCTCATTTTCTCTAGTTCTTGACTCCTCCGTTTTGGCAATCCCACAACACAACACACTGGGCTGGGCTGGGGCGAAAGGCCACCCCCCCCACCCCACGAGGATTAGTTAGCCTCAATTTGCATTGTTTTCTTTTCTTTTTGATGTTCCCAAAATGCATTAACCTCCGAAGTGATCCATTTAAGTGGGTCGTGGGAACCAGGCCATCTGGTCCCAAAAAAAGATGGATGGAAATATTCCCGTTAGGGGGGAAAAAACTATGCTGTCAGTTATGGAAAAAGCAGCTGCTCCCCAGGGTTTGGGACATGAAGCCCTTCCGAGATGACACCAAACACGGGACCCGTGAAGGGGAGAGCAGCGAAAGTCACAGACGTTGCAGAGCAAACCTCCTCCCTTCCATTTGTGGCACTCTTGATTTCTGGGTCTGCACGGAAGAGAGTGTCTGTCCCTCTGCCTCGGGGACCCACATAGGAAGGCAGCGCCACTTTATCGTCTCCGAGCATGGCAGAGGACTGAGGAAAATGCGTAGATGTCAAGACAGAGGAACAATCTCCTTGGCTTCTGGGATGGGCGTCATCCATGTATTATCAGTTGCTCGCACCAGACTGATAGGAGCATTTATCTCCAGAGACATTTTCAAGAGTTTGGAGAGGAACAGGAGGACTCAGAACAAGCCAAGATGCTGGGTCCCAATGCTGGTGTGATCATGATTGGATGGGGCGGAGTGGTGGTATTTCATTCCCACCTCCATCATTGTCCCCCAGGAGGTTCTGAACCCTCCTTTTGGCTTTCATGTTTTTCTCCATTTTACTTCGCTTCACTGCAAAATCTAAATGCTCCAAAAAATATGAGGCTATTTGAATAGTTGTAGGTTTAGGACTACCTACCTAGTGGGGATATCCTCAAAGGAAGAAGCTTGGGTTCTGCAGAAGGATCACGGCTGTCCCATCAAATTGGCTTCTGGTAGCCAAAATGGAGAGAGTTGGGAAGAACAGGAAGGACGGGACCCTTCTTCCTAGTATACATTGACCAAGCTGAAACTGGGCACTTCCTCCTCCTCCAGGGAATATATTTTGGTATATGTAAAGATATTTAGATGCCCAGAACTCCTTCATGTTGGAATTTAGAATCAGAATAGAGCTGGAAGGGACCTTGGAGGTCTTCTAATCCAACCCCCTGCTCAAGCAAGAGACCCTGTCCCACTTCAGACAAATGACTGTCCGGTCTCTTCTTAAAAACCTCCAGTGATGGAGCACCCACAACATCTGGAGGCACGTTGTTCCGCTGATTAATTGTCCTCACTGTCAGGAAGTTTCTCCTTAGATCCATGTTGCTTCGCTCCTTGATTAGTTTCCATCTGTTGCTTCTTGTCCTGCCTTCAGGGGCTTTGGAGAACAGGACAACCCCCTCCTCTTTATGGCAAATACTAGAACACTGTTCTCATGTCACCCCTAGTCCTTCTTTTCGCTAGACTGGCCATCCCCAAATCCTGCAACCGTTCTTCATGGCCTTTAATCTCTTTAGTCTCCAGGCCTTTAATCATCTCAGTTGCTTTTCTTTGCACTTTTTCCAAGGTCTCAACATCTTTTTGGTAATGTGGTGACCAAAACTGGATGCCATATTCCAGGTGTGGTCTTACTGCTCAGACTCATCATCATCTAAAATTCACCCCATCTGCGGTGAACTTTCTAAAACGTCAGGCATCTCCTCCTGCTGGCACCTAGGAGGTGGGCTTAGTGTTAGAAATGGGGGCAAGTCTGAATTGTGCAAATCCATTGTGCATTAGGTCAAGAGGATACTTTGAGTTGACAAGAACCTATCGCTAACCCGTTTCATTGTGGAGTCCTAATTTCTCATCCCGCTTCTGAGTGACTCCTGGGATTCCTAGCCAGGGTGACCTCCCCTCCCCCCCTTGAGAAAGGCTATATTAAGGGTGAGAAATGTGTCTTGCTCTTCACCCCCCAGCCATAACAGTCTCGCTGCCTCCAGAGGGAAGGGAAAACCCACTGTGGGCAGTAGATTTCTGATCCTTAACAAAGTTGGCATCCTGTGGCCTCTTATCAGAGCTGTGTGTCTGGCCGAGAGCTTTTATTATCTACCCAACATCCCTTTGGTGGTCTCCCTAGCTGTCTGTTCATTTACCCATCTTTGACACAGATAGGCACGTTGTCAGCACTAAATTGATTGGTCCTGGGCTGCTGCTGTGACAGGAGGCCTCATCCAGCAAAGGAGCAGCCTGTGGAATCATGGACGACCTCTTGATGAAAGAGGCTTTGAGTCTGAGAACCCAATGGCGTGTCATGGTGTTTTGTGAACTGAACAGTTTTCGGTCAAACGTGGAACACCAGCGTCCCACTCATGGTGCATCTTCCACTTTGCAGCTGCCGTTGAACAACTCATCTCTTTTCATACAAAGACTTGTGTTATCTCTTTGCTATGAACAGGTAGTATGCTAGTGTGTGCAGCCCACTGTCTCCCAACCCCCATGCTAACACTAATTTAATAAATTGATTTAGTTTCAAGATAGAAAACTCTCAATGCACCTGCTCAGGTGGGAGAACTTGGTCCATCTAGTCTCCTAGAAGGGGCCAGATTTTTGCACCCTGCCTTGATATACTGAGAATTGATCTTCTGTTAAGCAGGTATCTGCTCAATACTAGAATCTCAGAAAGACCATCCATTGTGTAGCTTTCTTCTGAAGTGGCTTCTTGTCCTTCCTTTTACAGTTCAGAAGGACAATCCAGAGATTGTTTTATAACTCTTAGCTGGTTTGGATAGTACTGTAAACCAGTGTATTTTAATCTTGGCCACTTTAAGATGAGTGGACTTCAACTCCCAGAATTCTGGCTTGGAAATTCTGGGAGTTGACATCCACACATAGTAAGGTGGCCAAGGTTGAGGAACACTGCCTTAAATCAGTTTTGAGAAATACTCCTTAAACATTCCTGGATTGTTTGGTAGTGACACTTGCCTGAAGACTAAGCATAAGTGAAGGCACTATCAGCCGAAGCACTCACAATTTATTCTGAGAAAGCTAGGAGCTACAGATCATGTTGAGAAGACTTGCTGTAAACTTGCAATTCCTTTCAGCACTCTCTACAAGTCAAGTAATCTATCCGGCAAAATTTAAGCCATCTAGGACTATACTTCTTTTTAGGATTGGGGGGGACTTGATCATTTGGAAGCTCCCTCCCATTTCCGAAAACAAAAAGAAAATGGATTAATGTCTCCAGAACAAGAAGATACATCCGGTGGCCCATCTCTCTGATTGACTGGTTTTCTGCATGTCGAACCCAAACTTCTGGGCTGCGGTTGTACGGCCCAGAAGAAATTCTGCTCCGAAGAATTTGCTAAACTTCTTATCCCAGCAGGGAAGATCTCCCCTCGTACTGTTTATGCAACAACCACACCTCAGGACAGAGGCAGATTAAAGCTTATCTATTACAGAACAAGGGAGAATGTGTTCCATCTCCCTCTTTCATTTCATGTTAAGCCACTGTAAGATAATATGGGTCATGTGGGGGAATTCTGACATTGAGATGATGGCCCGCAAGGTCAGAGACCTGATGTTTTTCAGGAAAAACCTCAGCCGAAGACTCAGTGATGGTCGTGGGTCATGTCTCTAGCTCAGGGGTCTCCAACCTTGGCAACTTTAAGACTTGTGGACTTCAACTCCCAGAATTCCTCAGCCAGCTTTGCTGAGTTGAATTCTGGGAGTTGAAGTCCACAAGTCTTAAAGTTGCCAAGGTTGGAGACCTGTGCTCTAGCTCACCATCTTACAAAGTTGTATTGGTAGTAGCCAACCCATCTCCTGTTTTGTCCTTGTCTTAGTCTCGGGAAGGAGTGCCCTCTCCGAAGTTGCAAGACTGAACTTCAAACCTGTATTTCTATGCTACAAATTGCCCGTTTTTCTGTTTGTTAATTGGATGGAGTAATAATTACGAAGAGCAGCTCTGGCTTGGGGTGATGTGAATGGATTATTAAGGCAACTCT
The DNA here is from genome assembly GCF_029215685.1 of Pituophis catenifer annectens. Taxonomy (NCBI): domain Eukaryota; kingdom Metazoa; phylum Chordata; class Lepidosauria; order Squamata; family Colubridae; genus Pituophis; species Pituophis catenifer. The sequence continues at coordinate 24,876,309 of NW_027256893.1, forward strand.
GATGGAGGGAGGACGAGAGGTCCCCCAATCCCTTGTCTCTTTTCCCATCCATCTCTAAAGCAAGATTTCTTGGCAACTTTAAGATGTGTGGACTTCAACTCCCAGAATTCTCCAGCCAGCAGAATCCTAGGAGGAGAAACCTGCTCATCTTAAAGTTCCCAAGGTTGAGAAACACTGATTTAAAGTCCGCTAAGCCATCCCATCAACTGAAGAATCTTTGTCTGGTGGGAATGACCTCGGATAACGGCTGGGAGCAAGCCTTCTCCCCGAGACTTGGCTTTATCTCTTATGGGAGGGTGTATCTCCGCTATCGCAGCCCAGCTCTGTTTGTGATCTCCACGTTCCCTTCCAGAGGGAAGCTGGTTTTCAGGGCGAAGCCTTCGCGCAGATCGAGCAGATCCTTCAGCCTAATGTTTCCCACCAGAGGACTTTGCAAAAGTTTTGCAAAGCCAAAGGCATTTCTCACCCCACAAAAAGACAGGTGCTCTGCAGTCCCAGAGACATATCCCCCCTCCCCCCCAGTCTTACCCCCTTGATGGATACGCAGAGGGAAAGGGAGGGGGAAGGGGAGTTGTCAGCTTTGGCATGGAGTGGCTGCCTCCCCGATCTCCAAGCTGGTGGGAAAGTTTGAATCTGTTGCTATTTTCTAGTTCTTATCACCCTGTCTTATCAGCGAGTTCTTGTCTGCAGGCTTGGTTTGGGACTGTCAGGGTCTCTCTCTTGGCAGCCTGGAAAAAATCCTCCCCCCTCCCTCTCTCTCCAGATTTTTTTTTAAAAAATTTACTGGATAAATGAGAAAGATCAAGAAAGGCTTATTGTTCAGGCGACAAGAGAAGAAGTTTGGTGTGAATGAAATGATTGACTAATTAAACTCCTAATACTTGGGCTGAATGTCTGTCTACCTCCTCCCAACTTCCTGAACGAGAAGTTTCATGCCAATAGCAGGGAATATTTGTAACTCGGAGTTGAACTGGGGGGTCCCTGGTGCTCTCTGAGCTTGGTGGTTTTCATTACGTTCGTTCGTCGTTACTTAACCAGGTAACATCATCAGTGATCTGGTCTCCCGCCTCCCACCCTTTGTGGGGCAGCCCTTGATGGTTTTGTAGAGAGGAAGGACTTGGCGCCAACTCCTGCCTCCTGCTAGGTGGAGAGAGATGCTTCGGAAGGGCCCACTGAGGTGGGAGGGGCACTTTAGGGAGGTTGTGCACCTGAAGGCCTAGGAAAGGAAGAACGGGGTGGGAAGTGGAATCCTTTTCAGCTGCAGGCACAGGATGTTGGGGTGTGTAGTCCCACACGTCTGGAACAGAACAGGTTTCTGGAATGCTGTCCTTGGCGGAAGAGCTGTATGGTATTTTAAATAAGGTGCCTGGCTGTGTTTATAGGAGAGAAAAGGAGCTGCCTTAGACCCATAGTTCGATTTCAGTTGGCACCTTGAGCTGAAGGGAGTCTTTGATTGTTCTTTCATTTGTGAAAAGGAGGGAAAGGAAATATTGGCACAGGTGCCCATGTCCTCCTGGACAAAACCTGGTTTCTCTTTAACCCCCTCATTTTAAAAGAAGACAAAACCGAGGTTTACCATACAGGATGCACCCAAATCCCAATAAAGCCCCTTTCCTCCCCACTCCCACAAGGCCTTTTTTAATCTCACACTTGTCCCACAGTGGAGCCACCCAGAAGCCAGCAATTTCCTTGCATTAGGAGCTGAGGAGCTAAATATGAATATAAATGCAAGTCCTCGGCAGGGCGGTTTTCCAAGGGAATTATCTTGGCTGCCTTGGATTGACAAGCCACCTTTCTTTAGCCTGCCACACACTCGGTTGGCGGTACCTTTTGGACAAAAAGGGGGAATCGGGGATTCGAACTGGCCTTTGTGAAGGTTGAGAAATGAGCTGGAAGGAAGGCTGGGCTGACTTGCCAGGTCTTCGGAAGCGGGGAGAGCCTTGTTTCTCTTTACGGGAGGACAGGTGTATGAACCAAGAGTAAAACCTTGCCTGGAAGTCAGAAAGGAAAGAAAAAGGTGTGTAGGATTCTCGGCAAAATGTATTTCTTTGTGTTTCCAGATGAGGAGGTGTTTGGGAGAGCCTCCTGATGTGCAGTGTGTCTATCTCACTTCCTGAATTTATGTAATTAGTCTCATCTTGCTTGTTTCCTGCCCTGGAAAACCAGATTTTCCATAACTCTGGAATCCTCCGAATTCTAAAGTTTTTGCTACATATTAGGGATAGCTTCCTTAGGTTGTGTTTGACTCAGCCAACAAGATTCGAAGAAGCTAAATAAGCTGAATTCTCAATTTTGGCTAAAAGGGGAGAAAAGTTTTACTTTCTCATCCAAACTGAGTCAGACTGGAGGGATCACTGACAAGAACAGACAGAGATGACCAGAGGATGGATGTGTGGGGAGTGGGTGTCGCAGCCCCACTCCCAGCAATGATATTTTCCTTTCAATAGGAGAATTGGCTGTAAAACAGGGCAGGGGGCACAGAGGTGAGGAATCAGATGTGGCACAAGGAAGGCCAATGTCAGTAAGTGAGTAGAGTTTGTTGTTCTGTCCCCAAACAGTCTGCTCTCCATCACTGAATTCCATCCCCTTCAACAAGGGAGATGATGATAAAGAATAGGTACCACTGATGTCTTTACCTACTTTGGTAATGAAATGTCTGCAAGTAAAGCAGCAAGCTCAGAGAACACCAACTCTGCCCCACAAGAGGTAGCACGCAAAATCTTCTGGAGGGTCTGGAAATTTTTTTGCAAAAGTGGCTTTCTAATTCTCTTCCAAGAACTAGCCAGGTTTGACCCTGATTAACTGCTGGGATCAGCCAGAGTTGGCCAGGTGGTGGGTCCAGCTGTTCTGACCAGAAGTGCAAGGGAACGGCCTTGTCCCAGATCGGTCGGATTCATCCTAATAGCTTGGGGGACCCGCCTCTCATGCCCAGGAAATAAACTCCCAGGGGTTTGCAAATACACAGCAGACATATTCTTCATCATCCAGGGTAGACCTCCTACCCCAGAGCACATTCATTTGGGGATTTTGCAAATGCTGGCCTTCTCTCTCTCTCTTTCTCTCTCTCTCTGTACATGGACATATTCCCACTCCTCCCCCTCCCCACAGAGTTCTTGGAAGGGGCAGAAAGCCGGTGAGCATCTGCTGGGGTAACGTGGCCCCATCATCTCAGATTTGCCCCAATTCTCCCTTTACAATGGCTGCATTTTTTAAAAGAGAGAGAGAGAGAGAGAGAGAGAGAGAGAGAGAGAGGAGAAGGTGGGGGGAAGGGAAGGAACCCCAGTTTAATTGTCTGAGTGGGAGGATCTGGGAAGTGAGTGTGTCTCAGGCACCCCTTCCCCTTCCCCCCTCCCCAAAGCCAGCCTTTAGTAATTCAGTTTTAAAGCATGAAAAAAGGGAGTTGATGAAATTCCACTATCAGCAGTGAGCCAATATGCAAAATATCTCGCCCAAAATCAAATAGCTATTATGTTTTCATTTCCATTTCAGCGTATTTGCTTAATGAAGAATAGACAGATCAGGCTGACGGAGGGAGTCTGCGTGAAGTGATAACTCCTCTAAGGCTCCAAGCAATCCCGCAGACATGATGCCCAACTCGGCTCCCTCCCTCCTTCCTCCCTTGCACCTCTTCCACACTCTTCCCTTTTTCTCTCGCCTCCTTTCTCCCTCCTGTCTTCCAAAAGAAGAGCCCAGCTCAGTCCAGGGAAGCCGGGAGGGTTTTTGGGGTGGGGTGGGGCAAAGTCTCTGGGTGCAGATGAACGCAGAGGGGGCCTCCGGAATAATAGCTTTGGGTTTTTCCCCAAGAAAAAGAGTTGCAGATGTTTTAGGTGGGTTCTGCCAACCTTCCTGGGTTCTTGGTTGAGCCAGAAGCCCAGGTTCCACCAAGAGATTCCCCCGATTATGTAGCTAGTGGCAGTTTTAAAGTCATAAATTATAACTCATAAGCCTCAAAGGGGTTACGCATTGTGTGAAGTTGTGGTTTTTTGGATAAGCCACAGTTGGTGGAGTTAACTTATCAGGCTCAGCCATAAATCACAGATCTCTAACTGTATCCTGGCAGAAGGCGATGGGCAGGTCCAGCCCCAGACTAGAATAGAAGTGGTGACACCCCAGTTTAAGTAAATGGAGATATCAACCCCTGGACTTGATGGGAAGCTTTTGGGGGCACTCTCCATCCACCCCTTGGGCAACCTCTGGACCTTTTGCTGAATGTTTCTGCGTCCCAAGTGTTTGTATGGTATTTCCTAGGCTTCCTTCATGGCCAAAAGAGCAATAAACCTCTTTTCCAAAATCAAAGTGAGGTTGAACACTGTAAGTTACACCAAACAGGGGTTTCCATGTTGGGCAGAGAAGATGGCAGAGGAGATGTTCTGCTCCACTTCTAATCAGCCCGTCCTCTTTCTTGAAATGGTCCTGCACCCTGTCCTGCCCCTTGGGCCCCCCCAAGGAAAACAAAGCTCCCCCCTCCCAGAAGCGGAGAGAACCCCCATGCATTTTTCCAGACCTCAACCACTCTCCGAGACTTCAGGCATGTATATTTACTCTGCGAGAACAAAAGGCCCATAATCTATACAAAGCAGACAACAATGAGCGTGAATAAAGAGCTTGCCAGAGAAGAAAAGGCAATTTATTCTAATGCTACTAATTTCTGTTCCAGCACAATTAAAAAAGCTCTGATAATATTCAGAAACAATCGCTCGCTAACAAATCGTTTCTCTCACTGTAAATTCGTTAGGCTAATTTTTTCTTTCACGCCTTCACGCTCCTGGTTCTGATAAAGTTAACCCTCTCGGTCCTTCCCTAATTCTTCTCTTGCCCTCTCCCCTTCCCCTGGGATAGAGGGGCAGATAGAGGGAGCCAGAGGTCAGAGACCCCCACGGCCCCTGGACCAGCACCTCCGCAATGAAGGTGGCTCAATCTAACAATAATTGCTAGCATAGCTGGCTTTGGAGTCTTCAGAGCAGAGACGGTCTTGGTTGGGATGCTAGAAAAGCTTGAGAAGATCAATGTTCCATATCCTTGGAATTGTGGCCTCCTGAGGTTCTGATGTTGTCTACAGAACTGTGGAGGATTGAAAAATGTATTTCTTCTGATTATAAATTCCAGTCCTTTAAGGTTCTAGATCAGGCATGTGAGCCTTCTCCTGAATGATGAAGCCTGGTCCATCATGAGGTCTATCTGGAGGCCTTCTTCAACAGCATCCTGGCCTTGGGATCATTGTGAAGCCCTATGTGGCTTCCTCATCTTGCCCTTGCAGCCCCAGTTACAAAGAGTAGGGGGTCAGTCTTCCTGGCTATATCAGAAGCAAAGAATCCGCAAAGAAACAGAACCTCTCAGTAGCATGTATGTTTGGCCATAATTCTCCCTGTCTCTTGAGTAATATTTTTAATCAAGTCTTCTAGTGCCATGACCACAACTTGTGTGCCTCCATTCCCTTTTGACATGGATTTAGGCTGTACCTCTAGGTCCTATATTTTGGCACTATTGTGCTGATGATACCCCATCAGTATAGGTATGATGCCAAGATAATGTAGGGGTCTTGCAATGCTACCTCTAGATCAGGGGTGCAACTTTAAGCCCTGTGGACTTCAACTCCCAGAATTCCTCGGTCAGCCCTGCTGGGTTTTGAAAGAGGCGGGATGGGCACCTAACCTAACTCCGGTCTTTCCGTTGCTCCTGCAGGCGCCTTGGGTGAGATGGAAGAAGGAACTGGTGGCCTTCTGGAAGACGACTGCCTCTCCGAGAAGGAAGGAAGCGCTTCGGATCATGAAGGCTCCCTGGAAGGCGACTCTGCCGGCTCCCCATGTAGCGAGCGTGAGTGCCTTGATTTGCTTGCCCAGTGGTGGGGGGGGAGGGAGGGAGGGAGGGAGGGAGGGGGCGACAGTTTACTCATGCCCAGGAGCACCCTTGAATACAGATAGTCCTCAACTTACGACCACAATTGAGGCCAGAATTTTCATTGCTAAGTGAGACAGCTGTGAAGTGAGTTTGGTCCATTTTACGACGGTGCTTGCAACAGTTGTTCAGTGAATCTGGCTTCCCCATTGACTTTGCTTGTCAGAAGGCCGCAAAAGGGAATCGCGTCCAACTGTCATAAGTACATGCCAGTTGCCAAGCCTCTGAATTTTGATCACGTGATCCTGGGGATGCTGCAACGGTCATAAGTGTGAAAAGTGGCCATAAATCCCTTTTTTCAGTGCCGTTGTAACTTTGAACGGTCACTAAACGAACAAGAGCTGTAAGTTGAGGGTTACCGAATTGCTCTTCTACATCTGTCATCTCCCCCTCCCCCCCCCCCCAATATATTTTGGATGCACAAGGTGTTTTCCCTGGAAAGGCTCCGATGGAGAAGTCCAGGCGGGAGCCCCCCGTTCTGACGAGAGGGACGGTCACTTCTCCGGGTAGAGGAGCAGCCCTTGAGATCCTGAGTTTCGTGAACTCCTTGCCAGGGGGTGGGGGGAGGGGGGAATGGCTGCCAACGGCTGCCAAGCATTGGCGGCACAGGAGTCTCGGGCTCGCCAGTCCTTGGCTCTGGCTCAAATTACAATCAATACCTGCCCTTCTCTAATGAAGAACTTGCCTTTTTCGTGGCTCCTCTTGGAAAGACGGCTGGGCGAGCGCTGACCTCGTACTTTCCTCCCCCCCCCTTTTTTTTTTCTTTCTCAAAATTTCCCTTTGCCAAAGGCAAAAACGAGAGAGGCGCTTTTCCTCTCCTACGGGCAGAAGAGACCTTCTGCTGCCGGTGGGACTTCCGGCTGGGCTTAGACGAGGGAGAAAGTTGCCCGGAAGGAGCAGGGCTGACCTCACTCAAGGCTGGCAGGATCTGGCTGGGCCAAACTGCCTTCGAGGGGGGAAGGTTCGCTCCAGCGTGGCTTTCCCCATGCATGGCTGGATGAGGATGCCTAGCGTCCTTCAGGGTTGGCGTAGACAGCCGCTGGAAACTGGTTCAAGCAAAACTAGAGCTGAAGTCCTCGGCTTACAACAGTGGCCGAAGTTGCAACGGCACTTAAAAGGGACCTTAGGACCATTTTAGACACTTACAGCCATTCTAGCATCCCCAGGGTCACTTGATCAAAATTTGGACGCTTTGGCAATTGTCCTGTATTTATGATGGTCGCAATGTCCCGGGGGTCACGTGATCCCCTTTTGCGACCTTCTCTCAAACAAAGTCAACGGGGAAACCAGATTCATTTAACAGCCGTGTTATTAACTTAACAACTGGCCGGATTCACTTAACAATTCTGGCAAGAAAGATCGTAAAAATTGGGCAAAACTCACTTAACAACTGTTTCGCTTAGCAGTAATTTCGGGCTCAATTGTGGTCGTAAGCTGAGGACTACCTCTACGGGTTTCTTGACCCACTCGGCAGCAGGACAACGACCTCTGAAACTATCTGTTCCCCCTCCCCCCCACTCTGCATTTCAAGACAGTCAGACTCCTAATCGTGGTTATCTCTCAGACTTTTGATCCGTCAAAGGTCCACAGCCATCCCTCTCCTACGGATGTGGACATGCATGCACGCAGCTGGACCGTGGGAATCATATGCATTGCATGCAGAAAGCATGCATGCCTTATTTATCCTTTGTCCAGCGGTGGAAGTGGGTGGATGTTTGGGCATGGGGTTGGGGGCTGGGGGCTGGGGGAGAGGCTTTTGAAAGGCCAAGGGTCTTGCTCAGTGGCAGACTTTGACCCACCCAGCTGGTCTGCAGAAGGAAAGAGAGAGGAGGGGGTTTCATCAGATATCGAAGCTCTCTTCAAAAGCCCCTGGTGGGGGTTGGGGGGGGGGAGATGAGAAAACAAGGCAGCCGAGAGGGAGGGGGAGAGAGAGGGGGAGAGAGAGCCACAGAGAAATCTCTCCCTCCTGGCTGAGTGGCGCACCTGGCACTAGCGCCGTGATAAAAGGAGGCGATAGTGCGTGATAAGGGGCCGGCTGCAATAACTGTTGCTCCCGTGGTGCATAGCAAGAAGCTTTCAGCAGGATGGATAACAATCAATATGCCAGCCGCTTTGATTTATAGCCCCAAATAATGGGACTTTTATACCCGCCGATTGATTTGATATTAATCATCGCCTCCCCACCCTGGTCACCTGTATTAATAATAATCGCCCATGGCCGGTGACGTCAAGCACGCACGCAGACCCACCCACCCCTCGGTGCCATTTATGGGGCCCGTGGAGCAAGCGTTCGAAAGGCAAACATGCCCTGTGCCCACTAATCTTTCACACCACCTTCCGAGATCGGCTTATCTCAGCCAGCAGGTTAATGGTGAGAAGAATGGTTCTCGGTTGCTCTGACGGCAGCCCAGGTGGAACTGGCCCAGGAAGGTGCTTCTCCTTGGGATCGACCAGCCGAGGGGAGGCCTGGGTTGGGGGCAACCCCAGCTCCTGTCCTCCCCAGGTTTAAGAGCGGAAGTTCTCTTGCTCCTGGGCCCAAACCTATGGAGAAGGGGTCTCCAAACTTTGTTAACTTTGAGACTTGTGGACTTTAACTCCCAGAGTTCCCTAGCCAACCCAGCTTTGACCTGTTGAGCAGGGGCCTCCAACCTTGGCAAGTTTAAGGTTTGTGGACTTCAGCTCCCAGAATTCTGGGTAGCTGGGGGATTCTGGGAATTGAACTCCATAAGTCTTAAAGTTGCCACGGTTGGAGACCCCTACTATCAAGGATTCCAGCTAGACAACCTGAAAGCCACATCTGAAGGAGCTTGTTGTCCTGAATCAATTCTTCTCCTGTGCCCACCAAGATATGCCTGTAAGGAGAGGGGGGGGCGTATCACTGATCTTGTATTGGTGCATATGTATGTATGAGAGAGAAGTGGGAATGGGCTTCCATGTGGCCATTCATCAGCTCCTTCCACCCCCTTTCTGGCAACTTGCTGTCTGCAGAAAGTCCTTTCTTCATATCTAACAGCTTCCACTCTTATTTTGGGAGCTTTCGGTTGATTCTCCTGCTATTTTAGCACTGCAGTGGTTTTGGAGATAATCCTTCAACTGCTGGGGGAAGCTTGCATGATCGCTGATTTCTAAGAGTTCTCCCCAAATTTGTTTGTCGTTCTATTGTTTCGTCTTATCATGGTCATCGCTGTTTTTGAATTATTGTTAGCCACCCGTGAAGGGGGAGGAGGTGACCTCTGCTGTGGCTTTAGGACTTTTTGTGGCCCACAAAGTAGCCTTGATAAGCTTGTTGTTTTTGAACCAGAGGAAAAGCATAACAAGGACGTAACTCCTTCATCTTCTTCGTTGACCAAGTAAATACAGAAACCCAAACAAGGATTTCTTTTGTTCCAAATTTTGGTTTTGGGTCGTCAGGTGCAAGCCAAAATGTTCTTAGGAAGCCATAAAATACAGGCAGTCCTTGACTTTTGAGCCCAAAATTTATGTTGCTAAGTGAGACATTTGTTAAGCGAGTTTTGCCCCATTTTACAACCTTTCTTGGGGGGGGGCCTTTGAGTTGGCACAATAAATTGTCACAATATGGGTGTCAAGGATTTTTCTCACCCTGTTGCTGTCTGAATCCTCCCTTGCTTGGCAACCGCCTGCCTCCCCTCACTGCAATTTATTTATTTAATAATAAATAAATAAGGTTCCAGGTTCTTTCCTGAGTCAAAGCCAAGTATCTGCTGAGGATATACTTGTCATATATTAAGTTTATAAGGCCACCCAATTCCATAAGGACCCCAGGCAGCGGACAAGGATAAAATCACCGCCAAAAAAAAAGACACAAATAGTTTCACATCCATCTTTTTCCTGTGGATCCTTAAATGCCAGATGGCCCAATTCTTTCAACACCAGATTGTTAACTCGGGAGGTGGACTGCATCAATTCACAGTGAAAGTGGATAGGTGATGGTCTATTAGATGAAGAAGTCGCTTGGAGAGCAGGTGAGCCAGGGAAAAAGTTATAGATAGCTCCCTTTTCTTTATAAAGGGTTTTTTTTGAAAATGTGGTCCCCATTCTACGGTTCCAGTCCCCTCTTCTAGGAAGGGATACCTAGGTTGGGAACCTTGCCTGTTGTTTGGGGAAATGAGCCTTATTTATCCTAGCTCCTTTAGTTCTATTTCCGTAAATTATTTCCCGCAGGAAGAAGAAAAAGATAAGAGGAAAGCATGGAAGAACTAAGGAGGGCTCCTATTGGGAGATGTTCCCATGTGGGCCTCCTTCATGGTTGCCATGCCTTGTCTGGAAAATGTCTGAAGACTTTGCTTTCTGGTGCCTACCTCTAAGCCTTTATGGGCACCAGGGCTGAGATGGAGACAGGCGAACAGCTGAGCAGGAATCTCCTGCCCTAACCAACCACTGATCGTATCTCCTTTGTGGGTTTTGAAGTGCGATTGTGATGTTTCCTCTTTTGATTTCAGAGGCCGAGTCCAAAGAGGAGAATCTAGACGAGTCGGATAAGCCGCAAACGCCAGAGACCGAGCTGTGGACGGGACCAGGTAAATCTCCTCTCTTCGTTTTCTCAAAAGCGCCCGGTTCTCGGCACAGAACAGGGTGGTGAGCATAAAAGCTGAATGCTTCGCTTGTGTGCCAGGTCCAGCTTGGTTCTGCCCCACTGTGAAAGCGTACCGAATACCAAGCGTTGGCATGTGAATTATCTCCCAAAAGTGATCTTTAAAAACTTTGGTTAGCTTGCTTGGAACATCTCTGAAGGAAAGGGTCCTTTTTAAGAATCCACAGACTATGTCATAGGAGAGTTACGCAGTAGTTAGGGGAGGAAGTGCCCCATCCGATTGCTTTCTCCCACTTATTGATCATGACCATCTGTCTGCTGTAACTCGGGGCACATCTGACAGCTCCCAAATTCAGGCAAGTGCAGGAGCTGTGACTCCCATGGAAGAGCCGAGTGCAGAGGTTTAGGAAAGCCGGATCCTGCTTCTGGTGTTTGGTTTGGACTTTAAACTGTAAGCTGACATGGTCTACGGGGAAACGGTTGGGCGTGCCGGTCTCCATCTGTTAACAGAACAGTAAGGAAGTGTAAAAACAGAAGTTCAGATATATGCGAGATACGCAGTGGCTCCGATCGGGGTGATGTGAACAGTGAAGGGGCTCGGAGTAGCTCTTGTGCGTATCTCTCTGGCAGGAGATCCCAGGCTCAACCAAAGTCTGAAGATTAAGTAGGCCAAAGGGAGTGGAAGGGACCAGGGATCTGGTTGTCCATCGGCTGCTGTCATCACACAGCACCCACTTTCACCCAGCGAAAGGTCCTTGGCGATACCTGCTTGTTGGAGAGCATCTCTTAGTGTAACCATCCAAAGGATCCCGACACACCCTTAGTCTTGTTTGAAGGATGGGCACTTGACAAATATTGATCCAGGCTGGAAAATGACTTCTTTCCGTCTAGAGCCATAGCTGGACACCACAGGTGTCAGTAGATCGTGTGGGCCAAGTCGCCAACACTTTCCCACACAGTTTAAGGCAGTTCCTTGTGTGTTCCTCCATCTTTTTCCAAGCACTTCAGGGATGTGTATTTGGAAAAGGGTTCTTTTTTACCCTAACAAGAGCCTTGGTAGTACAGAGGTCTAAGGCACCCTGTTATTAAGCTGGTTATTCAGACCAGCTGCCTGCAATTACTGCAGGTTCGAATCTCGCCAGGCTCAAGGTTGACTCAGCCTTCCATCCTTTCTAAGGTAGGTAAATTGAGGACCCAGTTTGTAGGGGCAATAAGCTGACTTCGTATAAAGATACAAAAGGATGAAGGCTATTGCTTAGCGCATTGTAAGCCGCCCTGAGTCTCCGGAGAAGGGCGGCATATAAATCAAATTTAAAAACAAACAAACAAAAAAAACAATAACTTTGCAAGATGGGCTAGCTAAGCCAAGGTCATGGAGAAACCAAAGAATAGCCTTACAGCATCTTAGAACTTCTCAAATCATATCATTTGCATGGATGAACATGCGTGCATTTGTACCCACATCCATGTGTGGTTCTTCCTTCACAAAAAAAAAAATTATGCTCATCTAAAATTGTTTACACACCTTATATACACAATGAAGCCAACAGTACCAGAGTTGCTAAAGAGAGAAGGAGAAGGTTCTCCTTGAAACCTCAGCTCTGCTCCAATTTCTGCTCTTAGAGCTTGGATACCTTCCTCTCTTGTTCTTATGGGTTTTGTTTCTTGAAAAGAAGGGAGGGTTACGAAGAAGACCCCCCCCCCGCTCCTCCTTCTCCTGGGTCAGTTTGGAAACACACCCAACCGGGAGATGGCATGGAGACTCCTGAAGGCATATCTCCACTCTTTCCCCAGCTGTTTCGGAATAGCTTTTCTGCCAGCATTCCTCTGCTCTCCCCTTTTCTTTCTCCTCCAATTCCCCTCCCCACATCTGGCTCCTAGTCCAGGAAGGGAAACGTGTGTTCGCAGCCAGGCTGATATCCTTGGCTCTTCCTGGATGTGTTGGCCGGAAATAGATCTGCAGAAGGTCCACACCTTCTCCTTGGTTATCTGCTGTCTCCCATCCCTGACCTTTGACCTGTTGGAGCCCAGCCTGCTCGGCCCCTGCTCGGCACTGGCAGTGATGGTCGTTGGCCCACCATGCCAGGACGTCCTTCCCGCCATATTGTAAGCATCCTAGAGGGCAACAGTTGGCATTCCCGGCCTCCAAAATGCTGACCGTGGGTTTATTCTTTAACCAACGATTTATCAAGTCTTCCCTGTTGACTGGATGCTCAGTTTAGGACTCTTACCTTCACTGAGAATGACACAAGTGAAAACTATCCGGCTGATTTCCAGAAGGGAAACCCCACACTTTCCCCCCAGGGCCAAGTGCCACCTGGGAAAAGCAAGGAGAACGAATGGAAAGAGGTTGCAAAATCAGTGATGGAGGCTCAATGTGCTGCAGGCTGGGGAATTCTGGGAGTTGAAGTCCACACATCTTTTAATTAATTACTTCATTAAATTTCTTCCAAGAATAAAGTTTTAAAAAGAAGAAGAAAGAAATTGGGGAAAAAAATAGGGAGGGGTAAAGTGCAAGGGATAAAGGAAGAGAGGAAAAACAAAAGAAAGCAACTTTCTTTGATACAGTTGCAAATTAAAATACATTCACCTTTTGATCTGACATTCAGTAATACACAATGTTTCTATCATCAGAAACAATTGTAATTGTCACAGAATTAATACAGCACCTCTTTTGGTCTCAAGCAAAAAGTCCATAAGTGGTTTCCACATAAAAGTAGATCTTAAGGTTGCCCCGGTAGAGAAAGACTGGCATAGATTGTGCCACCTCGGTTCAAAAGTCCCGGGGGATAATTCTCCACTGGGACCCCAAAAAGCCCCAGTTAGTAGGAGACAAGAACCCTGATTATGTTCAGTCCCCCGTCCTTCCCTGCTGGAAAAACCCTGCCTAATTGGCCTGCTCCTTCCCCGAGGCTGAAAACGGGCCTAGAAAATGCACCCACCCACCCCACTCCCATGACTGAACCCCGTTTGGCTCTTTGCGTTCTTTATGTAAAAGAGATTTTATTATCTCTCCGTCCAGCCCATCTCCGCTGCGGTAATTGGAGTGATATTAATTTCTGTGTGGCTGGGAGTCGATCTTGGTCCGGCGATGCGGGGGTGATAGAGCCCTTCCTTTCTGGGCTAACCGCCGCGATAGGCCTTCTATCAGTCTCTACGCAGGCACCGCACTTATCAGGAGGAGAATGGCAGAAAGAGGGAAGGAAGGAGGAAAAAGAGGACACTGTCAGCAGCCTGAATTTCTCCTTTATCTGGCAGGATCCACCATGTGTCAGCTCTGGCAGGCAAGAGAGTCTTGGAGACACAGAGATCAGACAGGGAAGTTGGGCTTTTGTTCCTGAAACTAGCAAGTTTGGGCCATTGCAAACCTTCCTTTGTTCCCTCTCTCCCTTTTTTATCTCCCTCCCTCCTTCCTTCCTTCCTTCCTTCCTTCCATCCCATCTTCCTTTCATCTTCAATCACCCTCCTTCCCTCTCTCCTATCCCTCCATCTCCTTCCTTCCGTCCTTCCTTCTTCTCTTTCTCCTTCCTTCCTTCCTTTCCCCCTGCCTCCCTCTTTCTTCCTCTCATCCCTTCTTTCTTTAGCAGCCTCCCTCTCTTTGCCCAAGTTGGCAGAGTTAAGCAGAGCCTCCCTCAGGCCCAGATTCAGCAGCTTGCCAAGGGCCTGGAGAGCATCTGGAGAGCACAGGGGGACCAAGCATGCAGTCTCCAGCCCAGGTGAGATGCAGCTCCAGCTTGGCATCTTCTTCCTTCCTGGAAATATGCACCAAGTTCTTGAGACTATGTTATGTTTGGGTGCCAATGGTGGCTCCCCTTTGTCCTGGGAAAGGTGCCACAGATGATTTGAGGCTGAGGACGGCCCAGACAATTCAGACCTGTTTGTCATGGCAGTTGGACTCCGAGTTCAGGTTCATCTCCAGATGCTCCTCTCAGGCCAATCACAAATATATTGTGGCTGCTGTTACTAGGATGAAAGGATGAGGGTCTTCTCTGTGAATTCCCTCCTGTCTGCAAAGAAACAGCTCAGTGGTGAAATGTAAAATTCGTTGCCACTGGTTCTGTGGGCGTGGCTTGGTGGGGGTAATGTGACTGGGTGGGCGTGGCCAACTTTTTTTTTTTTTACTTTTAAACCCATTTTTCCTACAACCTCTTCTGCTGAAGAGGTTGTAAAAAATGCTTTTAAAAGCCTTTGACAATCCCAGCTGAGCCACGCGATCATCAGAGGCTTCTTCTTTTTTTTTTACTTTTAAAAGCATTTTTTTGGCCGAAGAGGTTGTAGAAAAAATGCTTTTAAAAATAAAAATAAAAGCCTCTGATGATTGCGCAGCTCAGCTGGGCATGGGGTGGAGGGGCAGGGATTTTTGCTACCGGTTCTCTGAACCACCCGCTGCCATTGCTACCAGATCGGGCGAACTGGTCCGAACCGGGAGCATTTCACCCCTGAAACAGCTGGATATAAAGCAAGTCAAAACAATGGGCACATAACCCAGCAAGTCATCAAATCTGAGCATTGAATGGGAAGAAACAGGGAAGTCTCAGAGTAGCTATGAATGAGGGGAATTCTGTGGAACCTCCACATTCAGAGGAAGTCTATCTCATTGGCGGCCAACCCGAAAACTCTCCTGAGTTAGCAGAAGCGGATGCAGGAGAACCTTGTTGGGTGCTTTCATTCTGGAGCCCCCTGCAATTCGTAGGGGCTGTAGACGCAGCCCACCCTCTCCTGCCCCAACAGCTGCAGCACAGACCCCTGGTGGCCGGAGACAGGCAGGGAGGGCAGGAAGACCCTTTGCTGCCACTGCCCGCTGTGCCATGCACAATGTGAGAATCAAGGGGAACGAGAGGGACGGGATTATTTTTCCCTTCCCTCCTTTTTAATCTTCTGTTTGACCTTGCTTGCTGGAAGGGTCTTGGCTGCTTTAAAATTCCGATATGCAAATCTGTGATAGCTCCAATTTATAATCCTTAACTTGGGCACCGTTGCAGCAGATGAAACAGCCTCTTGCGTTTGTTTCCCCGTCTCTCAAGCCGGCGGCTCAGCCGCTGGAGTCGTCCCCAAGCAGGGGGGGACTTTCCTGCTCCCTCTCGCCCCCTCCCCAAGTGGAGCTGAGATGGAAGGAGGCTAGGAGCTGCTCAGCATCTTCTCAGAGAGACCCCAGCAAGCCAGTAGGGCTGAAAAGCAAACTGGGGCTCCAGTAGGCACCCCACTTCATTTTCCCCCTCGCTCTAAAAATTCCAAGGGGTTCTTGAGGACCAGCTGCTTGCCTGGGCATTGGGAAGAATAGAAACCATCAGGGGCTGATGGGGCTTTTGGGTCTGGGCGGTACCAGATTTCATGCCTGTTTGGAGTCCTGCATCCAGCAGTAGAGGTTGATTGATGGTTAACCACTTGTGTGAAATGGTATAGGGTTCCCAGCTGGAGCAGGGGGTTGACTAGAGGACCTCTAACTTCCCTTCCAGCTCTGTTATTCCGTTATTCTGATTTGACCCTGCCCTGCTCACGTGTACCATTTCTGGGTTGGTAGCCTGGGCTGAGTTTCCTTTCTAATCAGTGGAACATTTGATTCAATCAGAACCTATTGGTTGAGTGGCAAGAGGGATGGAGAGACCTAAATCCCTTCCCCTTTCATTGGCATGTTCAGCCAAGGCAACCCCGCCCTTCCTCTTCCCTCTCCTGTCAGAGCTCTTGACAAAGTCTCGTTCATGGCACACCTTTCACCTGCTGCCAGTTCAGGTAAAGTCAGATTTCAGAGGAGCTCAACTCCTGATGACTCATGGGTGCATCTGCGTAGTTTCCACTTTCTGGAATGGTTTTCAGGTGCCCGGCCTAGTCTACAGGTTGGGATTCCCTGGTGGCCCCATCCAAGTATTAACCACGTTTGGCCCTACTTAACTTCTGAGCTCAGAAAACACCCAACTGGGTCCATTGGTCATTTTGCCCCCCAGGTTCTGTCATATGAAAAGGCTCCTGGACACAGAGACGGTTATTTCGCATGTGTGCAAATTGGTTTCATTTAAATCTACGTGTCTATGGAGAGATGTCTCAACCACCCTGGTCATGGTTGTCCCAAAGGTACCATATTTTTTGGAATATAAGACGTACCTTTTTCTCCAAAGAAAGAGGGTGAAAATCTGGGTGCGTCTTATACTTCGAATGTAGCCCCGCCCAGCTTCTCAAACAGGCGTTTCAGAGGCTGAAAAAAGCATCAGAAACGAAGCTTCAGAAAAAAAGCCCCCAAACAGAGCTTCAGAGGCTTTTTTTCTGAGGCTTTCAGAGGCAGGAAAAAAAGTTTTTTCTGAAACAGAGTTTCAGAAGTTTCAGAGGCAGAAAAAAAGCAAAAAAAAGCAAAGCACAGAGCTCACAACCAAGGAACCTGTTGCTAAAATTCACCTCTGGGAACAGCTGATTGGGGGTATTCCGGGAGGCCGATCCACCTGCCAATCAGCCTTTTTCTTATTTTCCTCCCCAAAAACTAAGGTGCGTCTTGTACTCTGAAAAATACGGTACTTCTTCCAAAAGGCAAGTAGACTCTTTTTTCCTTGAGTACTGAAGAAGCTTCTTGGAGGAGAAGTGAAACATTTTCAAGGCAAGACAAAAAACAAGGTTCAGTTGTCTTTTGGAAAAAGCACCTTTGGTTTAAATCGACATGATTGTTTTTTGGGGGGGAAACGAATGTTTCTATAGCTTCTTTGGGTGTTTTTTTAACGCAAGGGACGGCTCCCACCTTACACCTCTTGCTCAGGAAACATGGGAACCGGTGGCTGTTTTTTCCCGTCCCTGGAAGCACCTGCACTAAACCTGAGGAAGGTGCTCCTGGCTGGGCTGATTAATTGAGGCGCCTTTTAAAGGTGAAAAATGCCTGTTTATCAGTTAATGGAACTGATCGGTGGACTGAGCAGCAGAGCCCTCCCCTCCAGCCCCGTCGATCTCAAAGGGCAAGGCGATAGCCATCTGCTCAGCTGCCCCACCGAGCGCTTGGGAGGCGGGCCTCTCCTCCACTGGCATTGTTTCAGGGGGGGTTGCTTCCCTGGAGCCCTTGTGCCTTCCTAAGGATGACCGGACACTTAGGGTGCTCCAGGCTCCCCAGACTTTGAGTTAGAGGAATACGGGGAGAGTTCGGCTTTCATCCCCACACACGTGCATGCACATACAACACAAAGTGTGCAGTGGATGAAATTGGGGTTTGTGTGTGGTTCCATTTTGCCTTTGGGGCTAAATTGTTGCATCCCGCTAAACCCAAACCTGCCAGAAAGTCTTCGTTGGTATCTCCTCTAAGCCGTCCTCCTTTTTTCTCTCTTCCTTTCTCCAACTTCTATTTTTGCCCCATTTTTCTCTCCCCCACCAACCACCAAACTCTCTTTCCTTTCTTTCTTTTTTTATCTCTGTTGTGACTCCTGTCTGAGTAATCTCCCTCTGCCTGAAGTTTTCTATACAAACCTCAAGGTTGATTATCAGGTGGCCCAGCACAGAAAGAGAGAGAGAGAGAGAGAGAGAGAGAGAGAGAGAGAGAGAGAGAGAGAGAGAGAGAGAGAGAGAGAGAGAGAGAGAGAGAGAGAGAGAAGCAGGACGGCCCCTTCTGATGGACGGGGCGGGTTGGGTTGCCCATGATTCTCTGGATAAGTGTGTGTGTGTGTTTGTGTGTGTGTGTGCACACCCCTTTCTTCCTCTTCTCATTGGTATGTGTGGGTGGGAAAAATTATTCCAGCTATTTTTCTTTATCACTCCTAGCAGAGTTTTACGCTAGATAGTCATATTTGTTTTAGATTACCGGGGGGAAGAGAGCCAGGCGGTGGGAGCCCGGTGCATGCTGGGGGAATAACGTGGCCTCAATCCACCAGGCACGGGATGTTTAGCACACTGCCACCCATCTTAGGCAGGCCTCCCAGTACCCTTGAAGGCTGGCACCAGCCAGGGTGAGAGACCCCAGTTAGCCACCCACCCGCCCATCCTCTGCTTAGCCTTCTCACGAGGTTCTGGCTGGAGAGAACATGGAGGGATCAGCCAAGGTGCCTACAGGGAGCATGAACTCCTCCCCCCCCGACCATCTGCAAGAGAAAGATGGAGGACCAGCGGTCAATGGACACTCCAGAGTGGCCCTGTCCGTCTAGCCTAGCCATTCACGTCACCGGGACAATTGCAGACCCAACCGGCACATCTTCACCTTGATTTTAGCCGTGGAGCATTTGATGGCTTGCAGTGTCCTGCCAACCAGTGTGGCATGGGGCAAACCCACCCAAATGGGAGGAATAGTCCCCGCCCCACCCCAGGTTGAGCCTTTTTGTAACTCTGCTTCCTTTCTCGGCTGTCTGGAATCCTGCTGCATGCAGGACGGATTTCTCCTGGATCTCTTAGGGCAAGGACAGGAGGAGGCAGAGGCCCAGCAACGAGGACGATTAGCCGGTGGCATAAAAGCAGGAGAAAAAGACACTGAGGATTACTCGGTGGACGAGACACAATCGCCCCACCCTGGCAGGGGAGATAGGATCACTGTTGCCAGGATATCATCAGCCTCTCCAAGGCCATCTCCCTGCTGCGGATGATACTATCATCCAGCGCTTCCATTGATGAGAATTTCTCCCAAAGGATCGGGGCAGGGGGGAGGTGGAAATTGAGCAGGGCTTGGAGAAAGAGAGCAAGGAAGGGGGCACTCCCACCATCAGAGTGGGGGGAAGGTGGGGCTTCCCACAGGAGGTTTGGAGGGTTTAGCACGTTGAAAATTGGGGGACAGGCTTGAAGCCAGTTGAGGGCAGAGGAAGGTGGGGACCCAGAAGCATTCAGACCTTCTGTGACCACAATGGAAGAGGGAATCTGGCTTGGGGAGAAGGGGGGGTAGAGCCCCCCCCTGCTAGTCGAAGGGCTCTGTGACTGGTGGGTCTGAATGCAGTCCTTCAGATGGCTGCCCTTTTGCTTTGGATCCTGCAAACAGCCTTCCCTCCGCCGTCCCCATTTCCTGGCAGCCCTCATGCAATATGCTTTCATCTTTTTGCTTCCCTCTTTGATGGAAAACCTTTCCTAAAAGCCTTGGCACCAGCAGGGTCCAGCTGAGCACCTGTGAAGGAGGGCAAAGCCCCCGCCTCAAATGCTCCTCGCTCCCATTTTGTTCCTCTCTTTGGCAGAAATAGAACTGAAAGTTCTTTGGCCGAGCAAATCTCAGATTTTGCAAAGCCTTAAAGCAGTCTTTGTCAGCCTCGGCAACCAACTTTCAGAGGCATGCACTTCAACTCCCAGAATTCCCTGGCCGGCCGGGGAATTCTAGGACGATGCCCACGCCTCTGAAAATTGGTTGCCCAGGTTGACAAAGTCTGCCTTAAAAGCATCAGCGCACAGACAGATTCCTAGCAGTTCCTTTCAATGAGTAGGGCTGGGAAGAAGACTCATGCCGGATTAGCCGTCGAGAGGCTTTCTTGCTTTGTAGCCCCCACCCCAAAATCGCACAAGTGGTAATTCGGAGAAGCACCGGCTGACCCCCAGCTTTTTCCGCTCCCCAATAGAGAACCGAGCCTGGCTGTGTTTGCATTGCACCACTTGGACAGGCAATTCTGTCTCCGGCCCGGTGTGCAGAGCTGCCCCTTGCAAACTGGACGTTTGGAAACGTGAATGTTTTTTCCTAACCTGGAGCCCCAGATCCGACTTTAAATTGTGGCCTGAAATCGTCTGGATCGTGCAGGAAAAAACCCACCAGGGCTGGGCTCCAGCCTTGGCGAGGGCCCTTTGATGTTGCTTTTTGTCCCCTGGGATTGACCCTTGGCCTAAAATTTCTACGTTTGAGCCGGTGCCGATGCACGCTGGGGGCGGAGAGACGGGCCTCGGTTGCTACACAGGCTTGGTAAGAGCTCCTCCATTAATGGGGTCAGGGTTTGCAGCGATAAAGATTTGCTGTTCTTAACTGTGTCAAAAAATCAATAAATCCCCAGCGATGCTCGGTTGCGATAGCAGGAGAGAAATCCCCAACAGCAGCTGCACGGCTTGGACGCACATTGGCTGGGGGTGGGGGGGGTTGTTGACGTTTTTGCCGAAAACAACCCTTTCCCGGAAGCAGAGGGAGGGCGGCCGAGGGTCTGGGGTACACCACTCCAAAGCCCGTCCTCCAGCCCAGCTGCTCTCTGCCAGCCGGGATGCCCTTTTGAAGCGGAGAGGAGAGCATGGCGAATCAGGTACCCACGGAAGGCAGCTTGGACCGCCGGCCGCCCAGTTGCCCAGGTGAGGGGCAAACTCTGCCCACGGAGAGGAAGGAAGCAGGAGCTGGCGGGGGGCACGAAACGGACCGTACTTTGCCCTGCTGGGCCACCTCACCGCTTAAGCATGTGAGGGCGCAAATGTGCTTGTTTTCAGGGTGGCTGCGAGGCCATCTTGATCTCTGGAGCCGGCTCTTTTTGTCCTTGTGCCGCCTGGGAGTAAGGGAGGGGGCAGAACTTTTGTTAAACTTTGGCACTTTGGGGGGGGGCACTTCTCCCTTCACAATTAACTGGGCTCAGGAAAGACTTTGGAGACTGAATATCGGAGGGCTGCTCCCTTGAAGGTTAATTTGCCAGGAATGAGATGGAGTTCATGGTTGGTGGAAGGTCTGCTCAGCATCTTCTGCCTGGTGGGCCGTCCGTTGACCTCGGCCTCCAAGCCAGAGAAGCTGCCCAGAGCGAGGAGAACAAAGAGGAAGGGTCTCCCCATCCCCTCTCCTTCTCCTTCTCCTTCTCCTTCTCCTTCTCCTCCTCCTCTAATTTTCAGAGCGGATTTGGGGGTGGTGGGGGGGAGACTTCAGTTATTCCAAGTATTGCCCCTGATTACTCGGGCAAAGCTGGGATAATCTCTTGAGCCCCTTGAAGATATTTTGCTTTTGTGAAGGGAGGTGAAGAGTGAAGGCAACGGTGGTTGCAGGCAGCTTTAAAACTCTCCCAATCACCCCCTCCATCTTATCAGGCGATTGTGCGTCATTTTGCTGGTTGAGTTGTCAGAATTGTGTGAGGGGTGTGTGTGTGTGTGTGTGTGTGTGTGTGTGTGTGTGTGTGTGTGTGTGTGCTTTAATGTTCCAGCTGTGTCGGGCTTGCTGCTTCCCAAAGGAAGGCCAGCTTCCCAAAATCCAGTCTTAGAAGGCAACGTTGGGTTTTGTCCTTCATTCACACCCCAACTGGACGACTCGCCTTCCAAGGTTCAGTCCTGACCAGCCTCTTGTCGATTGTTCCCCAGCCCTGGGTTCAAACTACCCTATTCATGGAAGCTTCCCTGAGGTCTTCTGGTTTCATTCTGAGGTTTCCCTTCATCTTTTGCTGGAACGTGAGTTCTCCCCATTAAACTGACCAGCAGGCAGAAGAATCTCTGCTTATCCGTTGTGCCAATTACGGCCATTTGTGTAGAGCTAAGATGGCTTCAAGAGAGGGTGGCTGCTTCGCTTCAGACAGACTGAATTGACTGGGTCAATTGAAGAGAACGTTTGTAGCTCAGGAGGGAATTGTGGGGACCTTGGTGTCTCTAAGCCAGATTGCTTCCTGCAGACGTCTTGTGACCCAACTAGGGGACATCATCAGCGCATTGATGAAACGTCTGCAAGAAAATAATCAAGCTCAGAGACTACCAAGGACTCCACAGAGTGGCATGTTAATGGCGGTGGGAAGACCCTGAAGGATGGGCTAGTCTTCACACGCTTCTGGGCTCTTCTCTAGTATTTGGCTGAGCTGAATGAACTTGGATGAGATTGAGTGGATGCAGTTGTCCTAGGCAGGACCGGGGGGGGGGCATGGAGAAAGGGGGGGGCGGCAATGAGATTTGAGGACCTCAGTGGAGATAGTTTCTTTGGATGATGGTTTTGGTTGCTAATCATCTCTGCTTTCATAGAGTTTACAGGGAGCAATCTAAGAGCAGATGGTCTTCTGTATTGGGGGTGGGGTCTTGTGTAGGCATGAGAGGACCTGATTTTCTGTTTGACTCCAGTCAAGTGAGGAAGTTTAGCTGGTACAGTTGCCAAACTCTTCCTGATATGCTTTCTCGCCAGACAAAGTTGGCATGGCACCCAGTCTCCAAAATTGGTTCACAGCTGATCCCTTTTGGATTAACCACAGCCAAGCTGAGTGGGTTGGGCAACCTGGTCCCTCCTGCAGGCTGCTGGCGTTCCCAGCGTCCGTTTCCTTTGGCCAAGTGGGCTGGAACTGCTGGCAGTTGTGGTTCAGGGCCATCTGGAGGGTGGCTGGTTTCCCAGCTCAGGGGTGGCAGTAGGTGAGATCAAAGGAGGCCCAGAGAGGCCACAGAAGGAGCCAAGTCTCCTCCTATGAAGTGCCCGGGGTCGGTTGGTGAGCAGCAGCTTGGAAGTAGGCAAAAGGGCAGACTTCACATGGGTCTTTATTATTCTGGCATTCATGGTTCTGCCTTTCTCCTAGGACGGTGTTCCTCAGCAGCTTGAAGAAGCGTGTGGACTTCAACTCCCAGAATTCCCCAGCCAGTTATGCAAGAGTTGAAGTCCGCACGTCTTCCAAGCCACCAAGGTTGAGGAAGACTGCTCCGAGAGGTTGTGCCATTCCACACGATGGAAAAATATCTCCTGTCCTTTTCGTGCTCCCAGTTGGAGAGGCGGCTATCCACAAGCAACCCAACCTGGGTCACGACACGGTGCTTCTGAACGGCTGGCCCACCTCCTCCACCAGCCTTGCTGAGCTGTCTGGGCTCCAAAGGCAGCCGGGGCACCCCCATCCCAGCGAAGGACCTTCTGGAGAGGCCCCCGAGGGATGCCAGCCTCCTCAGACGGCATCTGCTCGCCATCTTCCCTCTTCCCCTCCATTCCGCTTGCAACTTCATTATCGCCGGCACGCAGGCCGATACCAGCCCAATTTGGTTAATGATCCCGGAGATAAGAATTATTCTGATAACTTTGGGCCAGCTGGCTTGCAGGAACCAATCGGAGGGTTGCTTGGCCAGGAAGCTGATGGGGAGATAAGATAAGGGCGGAATTGTATTAACCTGCCGGGTGGTGAAACTGAGCGCCAGCGCCACCGATCCCGAGATTAGGGGCAGACAGACGCAGGCGCACAGCCGCCAGCCGGAGGGGGAGAATTGGACTTTGTTCCTTGCGATAATCGACAACATTGTTTTGGCCATTAGGCTCGGCCGGACTATTAATTGATGTGTCC
The DNA here is from genome assembly GCF_029215685.1 of Pituophis catenifer annectens. NCBI lineage: Eukaryota > Metazoa > Chordata > Lepidosauria > Squamata > Colubridae > Pituophis > Pituophis catenifer. Next base: position 24,899,865 of record NW_027256893.1, read on the forward strand.
TGGTGGTGGCCAGTTGATCCGGGAGGTGGCACGTGGGGGAACGCTCAGGTGGGGAGCCTGCCTGCGCTTCGGAAGTGGGCTCCGTCCATCTTGGTCCCTCTGTCTGTCTGAAGTCCAGGCTCTGCAGAGGTGGCCTTGGGCTGGAAACCCTATGGTAGGAATCAGGAATGTCCAGGCCTTCCTTTCAAGCTGAGGGAAGTCTTCTCAGGCAGCCACGTTGGTGTCCACTGGCATCCATCTCAGCCCATCCAGCACTGCTCACTGTGCCCCTTCCTTCCTTCCTTCCTTCCTTCCTTCCTTCCTTCCTTCCTTCCTTCCTTCCTTCCTTCCTACTTTCCTTCCCTCTCTCCTTCCTTCCTCTCACCCCATAACTCGCTCTTTCCTTCCCCATAACTTAGCCCTCCCTCCCTCCCAACTTCTTTTTCTATTCTTCTTCTTTCCTCTGAGCTTCCTTCCTTTCTCTTCCTTCCCTAATCTCCTTCCTCCTTTCCTTCCTTTCTTTCTTCCTCCCTCCCTTTCTTCCATCCATCTAACCTTCCTCCCTTTGCCCCCTCCAGCAGAGATAGAGGGTGGGAGGGCAGGGCCCCTCCTCTGGGCTAGCCCTATTTTTGTCCCCTTCTGTCTGGAACGGTCGCTCCTTTATCAGTGGCCCAGTGTTTTCTCTGGTGAGGATTGATACACAGAAGATGCTCAGTTCTGACATGGAAAGTGTCAGCAAGAGGCTCTTATCGTCCAGCCATGGTCTCCTGACCCAAACGAAGCTGATTAGCCAGCAAGAAGCCGAAGGAGGGAGGGAGGGAGGGAGGGAGGGAGGGAGGGAGGGGGCTGCTGGGTATCCCAAAAGCCGGCCGGAAGTTGGAGCTCCCGGGTTGTCTCCCTTTTTCCATAGAGTTTGAGGTGGGGATGACAAGGATCTTTGCTTTACAGCAGTGGTCCCCAACCCCCGGTCCGTGGACCGGTGCCGGGCCGTGGAGTACCTGGCACCGGGCCGCGCAGCGGCCGGGGGACATGAACGCTGCAGCGCAAAGGCTCCTGGGCCGTGCGCAAAAGCTCCTGGGCCGTGCACAAAAGCTCCTGGGCCGTGCGCAAAGGCTCCAGGGAAGAGAGCCCCGCGCAGGTACGCACGTGTGGCCCAAAGCCCCCACCCCTGCGCACGCTCAGCGGGCCACGGTAAAATTATCAAAGGCTGATTGGTCCGCGGCGATAAAAAGGTTGGGGACCACTGCTTTACAGGCTATTCACCCCCATTGGGGGCTTAAAACTGTATTTTGGTGCACCTCTTGAGTGTTTCTCAACCATGGCTGCTTTAAGACAGGTGGACTACAACTCCCATAATTCTCCAGCCAGTCTGGTCCTGCTGAGACTGGCACACCCTGGCCAAGATGGTCACGAAAGCTGGCAGTGGCAGCTAGCTGTGGGAGCCCTCCCCTCCCTTCTGATAAACCCTGGCATTCTCCCTCCCTTCTCTTCTTCCCCCTTTGATGTGGGGAGAGGAGAACTCTGATCTGAAGGATTTGTTTCCCAGGCAGGAGGTCAACCTGAGCCCCCAACCGGCCCTCCCCCTTTCCCCTGCAGAGGGCCTGGAGAAAAGAGGGGGGAGCAGTTGCCCCTTCTTCCTTTCCCAGATGTGGAATGAGGAGGGGGAGGCCTTGCTTGAGCTTGCCTTGAAGTATTGTTTAACTGCCATCTTATCAGCAGGCAGCATGATGGAGGTGCAGCTAAAACATTTTTAGGCCAGTCTTCCCGGCCAATTTACATGTTATCTCCCCCCATTAAACCGAGAGGCTTATCAAACCATCAAGGCTATTACAGCTCTGGGCTGCCTCAGCCAAGGGTCCTGATGAAGCCTCCGAGAGGCTCCCTTTCCCAGGGAGAGATGCCAGCAACTTTGGACCATCCTGCCCCCTCTCCAAGAAAACCCTCGAGGGCCACTTTAAGACCTGCGGACTTCAACTCCCAGTCATGGCTGGCTGGGGAATTCTGGGAGTTGAAGTCCACAGGGCTTAGTGGCCAAAGTTGGACATGCCTGCTCTATGGCGTAACTGGAGAGGAACTTCCTGTAGAATGGGGTCCGAAGCAGGATCTGGGATGGGGGAACCCAGCAAGAGGGTGGTGTCCAGGCAGAGCTGAGAGCAGCCCTGGGCGCTTCACACTCACCTCCTCCTCCCCCCACTTACAAACCCCACTCTCTTCCAGCCCTGATGAGATTCCCTAGTTGGGTCATGAAATGTCTGCAAGAAAACTACCCAGCTTAGAGAGCACCAAGGTCTCCACCCTTCCTCCTCCTCCTCCTCCTCCTCCTCTTACCAGTGAGGAAATGAGGAAGTATTCACTAGGGAAGGTTGAGTGATGGCACACAAACTCTTGTAGCTCACCTGATTTTCCATGCGACCATTCCCACCTCAAACCTCCCCGTTTAAATATTTGGCCTGGGCAAAGAGACCCTTCACCCTGACTGTCCCAGCAGGGTGATGTTGAAGTGCCCCCACCTGTGCCCAAAGCACCATCTAACTAGCAGAAGCACCTTTTGCCAAGTGGAAGCGCCCACTGAGTCTGGCATGGCATCCCTCAGCAGGGCAGCTCAAATAAACCCCTGGAGGGATCATCCAGGATGCCGTTCGGGCTCTTTGTTGACCCTTCGGACTTCCCCAACCCTCCCTTTCTTCTCTTTCAGACGAGTTGGAGCTTCTGACCTCCCAGGCGGAGAGCAAGGTGTGTGCCAAACACGGCATCCCCGGTGGAGTGTTTTGGGGCCCGTTCCCAGGAAATATCCACAGCGAACCTCCTTCTCCAGGACTGACCGAGCCGGTAAGGTTCCCCCACATAAAGGCAGCTTTCTTAGTGGAGGAGGAAGAAGGATCCACCCTGGAGCCTTCATGTGAGAAATGGTCGTGGTAGAATTACCAACACCACAGGAACGGAGGGGACCCAAATACACAGGGTGCAGGGGAGTTGCAGTACCAGCATATTTGGGTGTGAGGAGGTGCAATGACTAACCTGGATGATTGTTATCAAGGAATTGGCCCGGAAGGGTGCATTCTCCTCCAGTCTGACTTGATTCCTATCTCCGGCAGGACTAGTAGGGGTCTGGAGGGAAATCGGAGACTGGGTGGCAAAGAAAGGGACATTTGTGAGTGCTTCATTTCTTTTGGGGGGTCCTTCTCCAATAAAATTATTGCAAGATAGCTCAAAATGCAGCGATAACACCAGAAAGCTTGCCCACCTGGCATGATTTATGGGCCAACGCCGAAAGCATTGAAGTGCCCAAATTTAGAAAGGGAACCACAGGGCGAGGTGCCCCCCCCCCACACACACACACCTGCCTGGGTGCAGGAGAGAAGCAGGAGGCTCTGCTCTGGGCCAGGGGCCTGTTGAGGGGCTTGGCTTGCCTCTTGGAAGTAACCGGGGCCCCTGCGATGCCTCCCTTGCCTCCCTCCAGCACCATCCCAGGAATCGTGGCCTGGGCAGGGCGAGGGCTTGGGAGCCGGTCCAACTTTCCCTTCTGCTTTTGCGGAGAGTATCGGGCCCCAGCGTCTGGGCCTCCCCACTTTCTCTCCCTCTCTGTCTTCCTCTGCTCCCCATTTATCTTTTTTTGTGCTGAATTAAATCCTTGATTAACCCTTATCTTGCCAGTTTGGCGGCTATCTCTTCTGTGGCGCCGTCTGTCCAGACAACCGGTACAGGATGATTGATTTCTTAAAGATAGGCTGCTGCTTTCTTCTGATACTTCATTTATTGTCTAAATATTTTTGCTCCTGTTTCAGCAGCTTCCCTTATCCAGCCACGCTGACAATCCCCAGCCCTCTCTTTCGCCGCTCTCTTTTCCTTGGCGTTGTCACTCCTGGGTGAGGGGGGGGAGGAAGACCCTCCTGCCCCTGAGCCTTTCGCCATTTTTGGCTCTTGGAAGCCTCAACCTTTATCAGTCCTGAGCGGGAGGGGTCTCCCAGTTCTCTCCCCTCATTGTTCTGGGAATGGAGTGGCCCAGAATGGAACATGGGTCCTTGGGGACTGTCACTACTGGCCCCTCCTCAGATGCCTAGCAGGTATCTGATCTTATGGAGCATCTCTCAAACTGGCATGGCAGTGCAGGAACCACCTGTGTCCCCATCTCATCCTGCTTCGGCCAAAGAGATCCATCTTCTTGGTTGGGAAGACCCTTCGAAGCAGAAGATGAGTGGTTGGTGGGCCTTTGTTTGTGGGAGGTTGATTTGTAGTGAGGTCCTCTATTAATTCCAGCTGAATGAGCATCTTGTAGAGAAAAAAAGTTGTCCAAAGAAGGAAGCTGGGAGAGGTGGTAAGATGGTGGAGCAGAGTTCTTGAATAGACAGAGATGAATCAGCATGGTGAAACTGAGCAGAGCCAAAACATTTAACATCTGGGTACCAAAAGTAGACACTGAAGATTTTGGTGTAAGATGGAGGAGGAAGTGTGGCTTGTGACCTTAAGGGTCAGAGGTGAAGCAAACTGAGCGGTAGGTAAACCAGATTCCACAAAGCGAAGTTGAAAAATTGGACGGTGCTTCCTCTAGAGAAGATCCAGGAGTGATATGATCCTCATCATCAAACAGTTGCAAGGCTGCCATTCAGAAGACCGAATAGACTTGTTCTCTACTGCTCCAGGACTATTTCTGTTGGGTCTGAATGGAACACGAGGAAAAACTTCCTAGTAAGTGAGAGTTATGCAACTCAGACCAAGTTGCCACAGGAGGTGGTGGGCTTGCCTCCCCACGAGAATATTGAAGCAGAAGATGAAATGCCTCATTGAGAGCAGGACTCTGCTTTGGAGGTGCTGCCTGTAAAAGATTTGAGGGTCTGAAACAATATTTCTAAACCTCAGCAATTTTGAGATGCGTGGACTTCCACTTCCAGAGTTCCCCAGCTGGCTGGAGAAGGCCTTGCCTCTCAAAAAGCTACCGAGGTTGAGAACCTCTGATCTAAAGAGATGCTTCAGAGTCATTCTGTGAAAGTCCTCTTCCCTGCGCCCCAAATACCTCCGGCTGGCCAGTGTGCCGGACATGGGTGGTGCTTTTGTGAACATCTGGTTGGCGGTTTTGGGGATTCGGAATGCTGGGTCAGATCCTACATCCCCAAACTGCTCCTGGAAGACAGGTGGGCATCGAGACGCTGGTTCTTGTCCTCCATACTGAAAACCCACCAGCTCTTGAGGGAGTCTCCCTCCTGCTTCCAGCGTGATTCAACCTCCTTCTGCAGGACGGAAATGCCTGGGGCAGAGGGATGCTTCTTTCTCCATGCCCCCTTCCTGCTGGGAGAGCAAATCATGGTGAAGCTTAACGATTAACCAGGGTGGTGGGCTCTGCTCCTCCTCTCCCTTGTTTAGCGAGGGGTCCGGATAAAGTGTCCCAGGCGGATGTTAGTCAGATAGAGTTTCCGATGGTTATCAGGCCCACTGCAGATTCGAGACACTGACCTCTTTGTTAGAGGGGAAACAAGGAGAGTTCTCAGCATCGCGGTGCTGCCCCGGGCCCACTTCCTGCAGGGGGTCTGGAGTGGAAAATGGCCAGAAGAGAAGCCACAGCTGGGTTGTCAGTCTGTGTCTCTCGTAGACTTTGGGATGCGCAACAGGATTGCAGGCCAAAATGGGATTCTGCGTGGAGCTGGCATCTGTTCCACACCCACAAGGTCTCTGCAAAGCTGGATGTGGCACTGAGGGAGCTGGGCACAGATGCCAGGCCCCGGGGGGGGGGGAAGAACCCAAGTGCTGAATCAGCTGATCTCCCAGTTGTGCCCCCCACTACCTCATTCCACACATGTGGCAGCGCTGCCCCTTCCTTCAGCATTGGGGTGGCTCCCATTTTCGGGCACGTGCAATCACAGGCAGAGACGTCGTAGGAAGGTTGTTGTTTTTGTACCGTCAGCAAAAGTGTGTGTCTTTTCTCTGTGTGTGTGTGTGTGCGTGTGCAAGAAAAAGAGAGCAAGAGGAGCTTGCACGTGTGTGTTATTATCAAGCCTTGAGCACTCCGCTCCTTGGAACGATAAGCCTTAAACCGATGAAGACTGTCAGTCTGAGTGGAGGGTTTAGAAATATTGGGACGGATAATTAGATTTTATATCGTTACTGCTGCAGCCATTGAAGGATCAGGCAGATTAATTTTTCCCCCTCGCCCTCCTTCCTTCTCATTAATATTCATTAGCAGCGCAGGGAGGCAGGGAGGCGCAAGGGCTGAGCGGGAGTGAAATGGGCAGCCGGCAAGAGGGAAACAGCCCGGGACCTTCTCCAGATCCTCCTCTTCCTCCCCTCTGGCTGTTATACAAAGTCCTGCTCGGCCTCGTGCGCTGGACCGTTTTTTCTTCAGCACCTATTTGGAGGAAGTGCAAATTCGAACCTCCATATTCGGCAGCAGTTCACCTCTTCCCTGACTGCCAAGGAGGAAAGTGGTGTTTTTTCCTTTGACCCTTTGCTAGAAAAGCCCATGTCTATCTAAGGGACAGAATATTTTTCTCTGGTTGGCATCTTAATTTGCCCTCCAAATCTCGGAGAAGGGGAGAATGTCGGCTGCTGCCTGGGTGGAGGGTCTCCTCGGCCCACAGAGGGGTGGGGGTGGGAAGCGAAACAAAACCTGCCACTTGGGTCTGAGCCCCAGGGCGCCTAGGGTGGGTCCGTAAGCTGCAAACCGCATTAATACCCGCGGAGGAAATTGCAGTGTGCTGAGAAACGGCTGGTTTTCGCTGGAATTTGGCAAAAAGGTAGATTTTGTTTTGACAGGACAGGTCGCTGGAAGCAGAGGCACCTGGTTATTTGCCGTGCGGGGTGAAGGTGCAGGATTCCAGGGGGCTTCCAGGTGTCCTTTGAGGGGGTCCATTGGACAGGGGAGTCCGTCCACGCCCCCTCTGAATCTTTCTCTGTCTCAGAAGCAATCCTGGAGGGAGCCTGGATGGGCCTTCTGGCTGTCGGCTGTTTATTCTCTGCCTTTGATTCCCGTCTATCTCTTAGGTTGGGATCATAAGCTCATCTTCCAGTTCTCTGCACCCCCAAAAAACCATCTGTGGATGCCCCTCCCTGGGCAGAACATTCCAACTGTCTGTTCCGCTGCAAAGGCCAAACGGGGGGTTGGGGATGGGTGGGAATTCAACGAGAGACAATTCAGGGCCGATGCTTGGACCCTCTTGTTCTCCAGAGACTTTCCAGTCCTTCTATGGGGGTCCTGGGGGCTCAAGCAAGGTGGTTTCACCTGCCCATCTCATCCCATCCTGCTGAACATCTGGGGCTGCATTAGCAGCCCCCCCCCCAGGCTCCATGCCTGGTCAAAGAGTCACAGCGCTTCCTTTTGTCTTGCTAAAGGGGGCCCAGCTTGGCTGACTGCCCCCCATTCCAGCAATCTGGCCTCTCCTCCTCCTCCTCCTCCTCCTCCTCCTCTGCCCCTCTAATCTCTTTTCCTCCCTGCACACCACTGAGGTTAGGGGTGAAGTGGCTGCTTCCTCCCCGGCCGGCACGGCTTGGCCCGCGGGTGACGAAGAAGAGGAAATAACAAGCTTGTTGTGTTCGTGCTGGGGCCGCAGTGGCCGCCGGGTCACTTTCCACAAGGGAGGGGGGCTGTCCTCAGGCGGAGGCCCCCTGACTCCTTGGGGCTGCCGTGGCCCTGCTGAGCAGCCGTCCGGAAGGGAAGTGAGCTCCGGGTTTCGCTCCGTGGCCATGTGGATCACGTCACCACTGGAGCGAGGAAGGAAGCCACCCACTGACCTGGGCAGACTCAGGAGACACGTGTCCACGTAGCCCAGACCCACCCCCCAGCATTGGTGACTGGAGTCAATTCGTATCTCTGCCTGTTTGGATGGGGGGGAGGTGCGCCAGGCAGCTCTATTATTGCCCACTGGTCCAAGGCTGGCCCCACCCTCTGGCTCCCTGAGGGTGGGGCCAGCCCAGCTCTTGAAATGGGGAGGGGCGCCAGTTGAGAAGATGAACTGGGCGGAATTCCCATCCCGCCAATGCGGTGCATATGTGTGGAAAATTTGAGCACCTCCTGGAGCTTCCAGCACGACTGCCTTCCCAACCATGAGGCTGGCTTGAAATGCATGGGCCAAAGTTTGAGATCTGGCCAGCTCAAGCTGATCTTCCAATGGTGGCAGGTTTTGTTTTTGCTGGAGTTCAGAGTGGAACCTGTTTTGCCAGAAGGGAGGGCGACTGGCACGTTCAACCCACTCCTTTTCTCTTCTCAGCTGAACCCACCGGTGACCCTGATTCTGCAGGACGACACGTGCTGGCTGGCCAAGCTTTCCTTGGTCCCTGGCGAAGGGGACGCCAATTCGGTGATCTACAAGAAAGGTCGGCATTTGTGCAGTGAGCCCTGCCTGGTTTGGGGTGGGGAGGGGGAAGAGGGGGGTTCATTCCAGTAGAGATAAGGGTGCTAAAAAGACCCCTTCGAAGGAGAAGTACAATTTACTTGTTTTCAGGAGCTAATTCTCCCCAACCTCATGCCAGCACACACCTGATGTCTGCTGTTAACCATACAGGTGATCCTTGCCTTACAACTCCAATTGGGATCAGAAGTCCCATTGCTAAACAAGGCTGTTGTTAAGTGAGTCAGCCAATTTTTATGTCCTTCGGGGTCACTTCAACCATTGTAAATATGTGCTGATGGCCGAGCACCCAAATTTTGATCCCATAGCTGTGGGGATGCTGCAATGGTCATAAATTCAAGAACCGGTTATAAGTCACTTTTTCAGTGCCGTAGTAACTTTGAATGCTCACTGTATGAATGGTTGTAAGTCGAGGACTAGCTGTACTTAGTCCGTCAGTATATTTCAAGCAGACAAGTAGGAAGCCCCCTTCTGTACTCAAAGGCAAAACATGGAGGAAACAGGGCAACTAGGGAAGTCAATGAGTGGGAAGGCACAGATGTCGTAAATGAGCACCCACAGGCATGAGGATTTAGGGATTAAATTGTAGCTGTGTTGGAAAAAGCAGGTTTTTGGGAAGGGTGGTGGGTCTACAGTGCTAGATCTTTCCAGGGGTAGCATTCCAGGCATAGCCCAAAGAAGGGATATGGGCAAAGGGCTTCGGAATGGACAGGTCAGGTGTGCTAAGTGATGGGGAGAGAGCCAGAAAGAACATTGTGCCATTTTTTGTGAATGTGTGGTCCAACACTGCCACCTTCCTTTGGCTGTGTGCATTGCACAGAATAGTCAGTGCAAAGTTTTGGAAAGATCAAACAGGCATTTCAAAACTGCAACTAAAAGGGCAGCGATGCTCCTGCCTGCCCTTTAAAACTCTTGGCTCAATTAATCGTTCTTTAATTTGAATCCTCAGAGACACCAAGCATCTCAGTGGCTCAGCAACTTCAGTTTATTGGGGGTGGGGGCTCTGGGTACAAATATTTCTGTGCAACATCCTTCCACATATTACATACATTGAACAATTATACCTTGTGCAATTGTGCTTACATTTTTGATCAGTTTGTTTGAGAGTTTCTCAGGGTATTTGGCAATATGAGAATGTTTAATAATTGCACATCATCCCAAGAAGGCAGAAGACACTTTTTATACGTTTAATAATGACCTCTCTTATGCCCCTACACAATGTGTGTGTGCGTGAGAGAGAAAGATGTAGATATAAATACAGTATAAAAATGCACATATAATATTTTAGATATATCTTTTATTCCCCTCTTGGACAGTCCAATGAGCAGCTGGTGGTTAATATATTTTTCAGACCATTCTGCTGTTCATCAAAGTTGTTGCAGAATTCAATTTGGAAATCAGTTCAAATTCCACTACATAACATTTATTTTACAGCTTCTCTTTCTCCATACGCCTCCTAGAATTTTGGCTTTGGAATAGGAGGAGAGTCCAGGGAGGGTGATTTTCTCAAGGCTGCTTGGGAAACTTTAGGTCCCAATGGAAGGACATCACCTCTCTGGGCAAAATATTGGCCATTTCACAAAAAAAACAAGAACCGAGGCTGGATGATGCTGCTTCTGAAAACTTGTGGCTCCCATAATTGTGTTATTTTTTTCTCCTCCTCCGTTTCCAGATGACTCCATTTGGTGTAAAACTACCAAGCCTCTTTCCGAAGGAGATGCGCTGAAGGCATTCGTCATGGCTGAGCCGATGGGGATCCCCAACCACACTGGAAAGATCGAGGGTGGGGAATCCGCTGCCCCCGTCGCTCTGCCTTCCGAAATCCAGCTGCTTCCCCAGCAAGCGGGGATGGCGGCCATCTTAGCCACGGCAGTTGTCAACAGTAAGTGATTGGTTAAGGCCTCCCTGCAGCCATCCCTGCTAGAGCCATGGATGCCAACTCCTGGGGATTCTGGGAGTTGAAGTCCACGTGTCTGGCAGCTGCTCTTCTGTTGGATTAGACTGTTGGTCCTAGCCTTGGGACTGACTTCAGTGGTTCCTCTTACCATTAGCTGACTTCCCTTCTGACCATCTATTCCGTCCTGCCCATCGTGTGCACACTCGGGGCAGCCCCTTCCCCAGGTCCGGCTGGACTGCCTCCTTGTGCCTGGTGGGGTCTTCCTGGGAGGGAGGATGAAAGAACATCAGGGAGGTGTAGTGCCGGATGAGGTCACCAAAGTAGACTGCGACTTCATGGCATATCATCAAATCATTACAGGTACTCCTTGACTTACGGCTACCATTAGAACCAGAATTTCCATTGTTAAGAAACACTGTTATTCAGCCAGCCGTGCCGGATTTTACAACCTTCTTTTGTCGTGGTTGTTAAGTGAATCACCTAGTCATTAGGGAATCCGGCTTCCTCCATTGACTTTGCTTGTCAGAAGACACCTGGGAAGATCACAGATGGTGATCGCATAACCCCAGGGTGTCACAACCATTGTAAATAGATTCCAGTTGCCAAGACCCCGGGGATGCTACAATGTAAATTCAAGGACCGGTTGTAAGTCTCTCTTTCCAGTCCTGTTGTAAATTCAAATGCTCGCTAAATGAATGATTGTAAATGGAGGACAGCCTGTAGAAATGGAAGTCTAGAGCAGTGTTTCTCAACCTTGGTAGCTTGAAGATGGGTGGACTTCAACTCCCAGAATCCCCCAGCCAGCAGCGCTTCAAGCTTCCACGGTTGAGAAACACTGGTCTAGAGGAAGGTAGCAGACAAAGAAGCCACCGGTTTATTCCTGTAAATAATCCCATCTTTTTGGAACAGACTAAAAACTAATGATGGCTCAAAGCAGCCCCTGAGCTTTATGGCTGGGCTTCAGGAGGGCTGGTCTGATGGAGGAAGATTTGACCGGTCGCTCTCCTGCCCAAAGTCCACATCCTTTGAGGGTTCTCCGTCTGCAAACAAGACCGCCTTCCTCCTCCTCTGATTCTCTTCTGCCTTCCAGAGGACGTCTTTCCCTGCAAGGATTGTGGCATCTGGTACCGGAGTGAACGGAATCTGCAGGCTCATCTGATGTACTACTGTGCCAGCCGCCAGAACTCCACCTCGCCCACCCTGGATGAAAAGCCCAAGGATGCCTACCCCAACGAGCGCATCTGCCCCTTTCCCCAGTGCCAGAAGAGCTGCCCCAGTGCCAGCTCCCTGGAGATCCACATGCGCAGCCATAGCGGTAAGACCTGCGCCATTCCCGGGGGGACCCAGGTTGGGTGGGAAGGGGCAGAAGGGGGCTAGGCTGGGGGAGATTCAGGAAGAAGGGGCCCCAGAGGCTGGAGGCACAGGCTCAAGCTCACCCCAGCTTTCAAAGGTTGCAATAGTATGAGACCGACAGGAAGTCTGGATACCATTATGAGGTTATTCTCTAATATAAAGTCTAATCTCTGGCAGTAAGATCTCAGCCATGGGGATCTCCTGCCAAAGTCCAACTGATTTTTTTGTAAGGTGCACCCATCAGCAGGTGTACTTTAGCCTCTCCGTCATGTTGCAGAGCCATGCAGAAAACTGTGCGCGAGCCCTGCCATTTTGGGGCAAGGAGATAACACCATTTTTGTCCGAGTCCTGCAATTCTCACCTGGCTCCTTTTTCAGGAGAAAGACCATTTGTTTGCCTCATCTGTCTGTCTGCCTTTACCACAAAAGCAAATTGTGAGCGACACCTCAAAGTACACACAGATACCTTGAATGGTAAGTTGGACTCGGGGCTGGAAGTACGGCATGAAACGAATCCTTCTCAGAGGCCCATTAGCTGTGGACACATTACTCTTCCTCGTTCACGAACCCTTGTGCCAGGCCAAAGGAAGGCTCCACTGCTGGTGGTGGGAGCTTCTCTTCTGCCCAGGGTCCTACTCCCCAGAGTTCCCTGCTGAGGCCTCTCATGGTTGAAGTGACCTGGTTGGAGAAAGTCTTGGACTTCTCTAATTGAACAGAAGATGTTGGTGGCGGAAAGCTGTGAAAAACTGTGTGGTCTTATGGTAGGAGGGAGAAGAGAGTTGGCCACCATTAGATGCCTCTTGGAGATGCCAGATCTGAGTGACAGAGCCTTTGCTCAACTTGCAGAAGATCTTAAGTTCAGCATCTGCAGATAGAAGAGTTTGGCTTGAAACTCTGGAAAGTCCTATCTACTCTATAATTTTAGATTAGATGGAATAGACCTAAACGATTATAATAAGTTCATTTACTACGCTTCTAAGTCACCTTTGTCCCTATAAGATGCTTCCTCCTATCCACTGTACACTTGGTCTGCACCAGTATCAGTAACCCCTCATGTAACTGGAATCCAGGCTCTTGGTGGACCACCAGCTTTGCATGCAGATGTCCCCAGATTCATTAGCTGGTGCCCACCATCGACAAGTGTCTGGAGAGCTCCTGGCAGCCCAAGTAGGTAGTTTAATGTTCTATAGACCAACAATCAGGCAGTTTCCTGTGCTTCCAGGTGTCTGCCACAGCTGTGGCTTCATCTCCACCACTCGGGACATCCTCTACAGCCACCTGGTCACCAATCACATGATCTGCCAGCCTGGCTCCAAAGGAGAGGTCTATTCCCCAGGCCCCACCATCCCTGCTTCCACCACTAAGCCAATGGCCCCGGGTAAGTGAGGGGGTTCCAGAGGTAGCCTGCGAACAGAGGAGAAGATTTGTAGTTCCTGGTTGAAATGAGGGATCTTTGGTGCTCATTTCATTACCCAAATTACCTAGTTTCATCATTGATAGAGATAGCCTGTCCTGGTTAGAAGGGCTGATAGAGTTCTGAAGAACCTGTTTCATAAAATGGCATTTTTTAAAATTAGTAACAGGTAGGGAGTGAATTGACTGGAGAATTCTAGCAAGTGTCCATAAATTGATTGGTATTGGCAGCAATTGACCAGGTTGCCTGGTCAAGTTAATAGCACTAAGCCATGAAAGATGGCTTCCTTTGGATTCATGCTGATGGAGATGACCTTGGAGAGCGAGAAGATCATTGAGTTCCCAGAAGATGCTGAGCCAGGCGACTTGCTTGATTTGTGCAAGGCTGGTCAACTGTTTTATGCAATTGGTAAAGGATGGTGACTTAGGATCCCAGTTGCCAACATGTGAGCTCAGCCACCCCGTGCTTTCCCATAAAGGCTCAACCTTCTCTTTCTCTCCCCTTCTGCAGGCTTGAGCTCTCCAGGTTCATCCTCTGCGCTCAAGTGCAGCTTCTGTGGCTACGTGGCCAATTGCTTGACCAGCCTCCAGCAGCACGTGACCTTGCATAGCCCCACAGCGACAGCTCTGCCCAACTCAGAGCTCAAAGCTGTTCAGCAGAGCCCACCAGAGACCCCCGCCAAATCCCCTTTACAAGACGCGAGGGGGTCCCCTGCAGAGGATGCGGGAAGTGGCTCTCCCCCCCAAGAAAAGAGTCCGGCTGCCAGCTGGCTTGACGGGGCCCCACCCGTGCAAATCAAGGAAGAGCCTTTAGATGAGGGGGAAGACCCTCAAGGAGCCCCCCAAGAAGAGGTAGCTCCTGAACCCGAGGCCGAGATGGATGCGTCCTCCAGGGTGCCCTCGCCCCACAGCCTGCACTCTGTGAAGGTGAAGTCGGAGATCACCAGCCCCACACCGGGATCCAGCCCGGTGCCCAGTGAGCTTGGCGCCAGCACCTCCGGAGGCACCGTCTTTCTGCCCCAGTACCTGTTTGGCCATGAAGCCTCCGTGCTGCCCCAGGCGTCCGAAATCTTGGCCAAGATGTCCGAGCTGGTTCACAGCCGCCTAAAGCAAGGCCACGGTGGGGTGCCACCCACCCTCTTTCCAGGCACCCCCATGCCCAAGGGCGCAACCTGCTTTGAGTGCGAGATCACGTTCAACAACATCAACAACTATTACGTCCACAAGCGTCTTTATTGCTCCAGCCGCCGCCTGGCTGAGGAGAGCCCGTCTGTCCTGCGCAAAGCCAAGACGGCTCCCGCCACTGCGCCCAAAGGCCCAACCACTACCGGGCCACGTCTGTCGCCCGGAGAGAGCAGCGCAGCCCAGGAGGGGGAACTGGAGGGAAATGCCACCCCTCCCGCCCTAGAGATCAAGCAAGAGGTCAAAGTGGAGGAAGGCGCAGCCAAAGCCAGCCCCTCCCCTGAGACGGATGGAACCGGGCGCATCAGCGAGGGGAGCCCAAGCCCAGGGGCCAGCTCTGTGGAGGAACCGGAGGATGACCCCAACCGGACCGTCTGTGAAGCCTGCAACATCCGTTTCAGCCGCCACGAGACCTACATGGTGCACAAGCGCTACTACTGCGCCTCCCGCCACGACCCTCCCCTGCGCCGGAGCAGTGCGGCCGGCAAGCTGCCCTTCCTCCCCCAGCCGATCCGCACTCGCAAACGCCGCAAGCTCTACGAGATCCACAACGCCAGCAGCCAACTGGGGGCTGCCCCAGAGGTCCCGCGCCCTGAGGCGCCTCCTGTGGTCCCTGCTCTCATTTCGGTGGTCAAGGCCACCCCGTCTCCCAGCTCGAGCCCAGATGCCGAGGGCCCCATCGACCTCAGCAAGAAGCCCCGCCTGAGCAGTGGGAGCCGGGTGCTCCCAGCCTCCCTCCTTCCCCTGGCGGACTACCACGAGTGCACGGCCTGCCGGATCAGCTTCCACACTCTCGACAGCTACCTGGCCCATAAGAAGTACTACTGCCCGGCCACGCCCTTGCAGACCAGCACCATAGAGCAGCTGCAGAAGATCAAGGGGGCCGCCCCAGCACCTCGGAAGGCCCAAGACAGCCCAGAGCGTCGGGCTGAGGAACCTGAAGGGGTATCAATTAAGGTGGAGAGGGTGGTGCCTTCCTTGAGCCCCGTGGCTGCACCAGCCAGCTTCCCTGCCGTTGAGCCACTCCAGCAGCAGCAGCGCTACCTGGAGGGCAAAGCTCAGCACCTCGCAGGTGCCAAGGTGCCTCTGGCCGTGTGCCCTTACTGCCCCATCAATGGCACTGTGAAGGGAGACTTGGTAGAGCACTTCCGAAATACTCATGGACTGTTTGTGACCAAAACAGCAGCAGGGTCCACGTTGATAGAGGCCACCCGGACGCTGGCCGATGGCAGCCCGCTTCCCTCCCTGCCAGCCACCTCCCCGCCACAGCCGGCCCCCAGACTGCCCAAGGACAGCTTCAATGGCAAAGAGGCGCCCGTCCCTCCCCTGTCCAATGGGAGCCCTCAACCCACAGCTTCTCCCCAGCCCCTCCTGCCCCTCTCCCCCTCCGTCCCCTTGCCCCTCTCCCCCCTGCCCGAGGCCCTCCCCAGTGCACCCCCTTCTGGGTATACGGACAAAGGTGCGCAGACCCCTTCTGGCAAAGGGCCGCCCACCCCCGTGGCCAACGGCAGCCACCGCTATTGCCGCCTTTGCAACATCAAATTCAGCAGCCTGTCCACCTTCATTGCCCACAAGAAGTACTACTGCTCATCGCACGCAGCCGAGCATATCAAGTAACACACCAGCCCTGCCTGTCCTTGTGCCTGAGCAGCATTGGCCTTCTTGGGAATGCAGGCCTCTTGCCGGTCATGGCAGCCGAGGGGACTGCTGCCACCCAACATGCTCTCTGCCCTTCGGTCTGGAACCAGGGAAGGTTTGGGTTTGCATGAAGAGCAGCCGTGAAGGAGGCTCTTCCGTAGCAGAGCCTAAGAAGCGGGGAGAGGAAGATTGAGGGTGCTGCAGGGACCCTGCTTCCACTGAAGCCCAGAGGCCCAATATGTGTCTCCGGGGACTACTTTCTTCAGCCCGGCACACTAGGTGCCCCCTCTCCCTGTTCTCAAGGCCGCGTTGTTTAGGGTTGGCTGAAGTAGGATCTGAACAGCAGGTGTGAATTACAGGTAAGGAGCTGCAAGACCGGAATGCCACTTGGAGGACCCATTCCTCCAAAGCTCAACACAGCTCATTTGCAGGAAGAGTCAGAGGCCCTCGTTGCTCCATCTTCTTTTTTCAGTTTCGTAGTCACTTCTTCCCACCCACCCCCTTATCCCCATAGTGGTGATTTTGCTGTCAAGCAACTGCTACTGCAGGGACCCAAGAAACATTTTGGGCAGCCCTTTCAGGTTGCAGAATCTGGGTCTTGGATCAAGCACGTGCATGTTTCCCCTTGCTGTGGGCCAAGACTTCATTGGGGCAGCAGATCTTTCCCGGCGTGCCTGGCACCCCCATCCTTCCCCCCCCCCCCAATGTCCAGGAAGCCAGGGCCCAAGATCAGAGGGCAAAGCCAAGGGCCCAAAATGGCTTAGAGACAAAGTCCTGAGCACAAGGGGGCCCTCGGAGAATTGGGGGTTCTGATGTTGAAGATGAGGGACAGCCATCAAGATTTCATTTATAGAATCACTGGGCATTTTGTATGAGTATCCAAAATACGTTTAATTTCAATTCTTTTTGAAACACCTACTAAAAACAAAACTGAAATCATCTAATGGTGCAGAATTCCTTTTTTTTTTTTTTTTGGAGAGAAAGTGGCTGCCTGCATCCAGCTATTTTTTTCTGTCTCCCCCTTCCATTCCTTTTTGGCTCCTGGCATCCCCTCCTCAGTTGGCCCTGGGCCCCGTGTCACTTGTTCAGGCCCTTCTGGCATAAAATAGAGGAGGGGGAGAGCAAGTGAGCTGCAAACCCCTGTCTTTCTGGGAAGGACCTCTCCCATTGGCCCCCAGAACAAAAGGAGAAGAGCAGATCTTTCATAGTTGGGAGCGGGGTGCAAATTTACACTCTGTGCATGCTCTGAGATCTTGGCAGGTCTGGCCATTTGAGAAAAAGATATGGAGCTAAATCCTGGTGAAGAGCAAATCCTGCTGTAGTGGTTGGCTGCCCTATTTTCCTAAAACAAGACCCCCTCCCACTTTTCAGGGAGGTGAAAGGTGCATTCCTCTTTCCCCCCACCCCCCACCCACCCCGTGGAAGCTTGGAAGGGGCAGAGGCTTTTCGGGGCTCCCCTTTGCAGAGGAAGTGGGATCAGACAGATGCTAGCAGGGCACGATACCCCAGCTTGCCTTCCACATCTCTAGATAGATTACGTGGGGCATTCTAAAGTGTGGGGCAGCTGCTGTAGCCACCTAGCCCTGCAGAAAACCCTTTGGGGTCCGTGCCCAGTCCCTTTCCCCAGCATTTGACACTGGCACTTGCTGTTGCTCCGAGAGTGCCATCCTGAAAGTTCTTGGCATTCTGCCAGCGAGTGGCCGGCAGCTTTCACTCCGGAGGGCTGGGGACCCTCCCTGCTGAGGGGGCAGGGGGCAGCAGGCAAACTTGCCTGATCTAGGGGTCCCTGGGCAGAATTGGGTGAACTGGAAGAAGCTGCCTTCCTTTCTTCCTTCCTTCCTTCCCTTTCCCCGTTGTTGTCCGGTGGGTTGTGTAGAATTGATGTGGACTGTAAATGAAATGCAGACAAGACAGCACTGAAGGGCAGAGGGGGAAACTCTCTGCTTGGGAACGATGTGTATAAGCCTGTACATAAATAAATGTTCATTAAATCTGGGTCTCAGACTGGTGTTTGCATGGACACGTGGGGGGGAAGAAAAGTTAGGGCCTTTGGCCAGTGGATTCGAATCCTGGGGCTGGATGAAGAAGGTCAGCCAGGTTGGGTAGATCTTCTTCCCCCAAGCGTGATGATGATCACATTATCCATTCAGTCTTGTCCGATTCTACCGGCCACGTCTCTCCACATCATCTGAACTTGCACGACTTATTTCAGTTGTTCTATGCTCTGGCTGGTGTTGGCTTTGATGGTGTCCAGCTACCGGGTTCTTTGACCTCCTGGTTTCCTTTTAGCGAATTCCCCCAGATGACATGGTGGCCAAATTAAGTGAGACAGTTTTGTGGTTTTGCCTTCTAGTGACATGCTTGGTGTTATGGCTCCAGTACTTGCTTATCGGTCACCTTTGTCATCCGAGGACTATGCAGGAGCCTTCTTTAACATCCCAGCTCAAACAAGTTGAATTTTCTTCCTGGCTTGCTTTTTTAAAGTCCAACTTGTAACAGGTTCCCCCCCAAGAGAGAATCTTCTGTGACCCAAAGGGATAACTGATGAAGCCAAGTCAAGTTATGAACTAACTCGGCAAGCTACGGCTTTTCCCAAAGGCCAGGAACTCTGATAGGGCAAACAAGTTGGGGAAGGAAAGCAGAGGAGAAATGTGGCTCAGATCTTGTGCGAGGAGACTAACTGCCAGCCACTGCCTGCATGGTATGATTCTGGCCACTGGACGTCGCCAGAGCCCTGCTCTTCATCACAGCTGCTTGGGAACTTGGAGGGGCTCAGGCAGACCCCCCCCCCAAACCCAGAGCTGTTTTGGTGAGGGGATTTCTCAGGACTGATCCATCTTTGAGCTGGAATTTGATCTGGGAACCATTCTGAAGTTGGGCTCTCGAGTCTCTGGAATGATACCTGGGCAGGTGGAGAGCGTTTTCCTGTCCCAATGGCAGCTCTGGAATTTGGTTTGGTGCTTAGATTTAACAAGTGATGCCCTAGACCTATAAAGGATAGAGATCCAATTGCCACACAGCTGCCTGGACTCAAGGTGTCCAGGAAGCAGAGACTTAAGACAGACAAGAGGGCGAGGACTCAGAAATGGTCTCCCATGCAGGGAAGAGGGGGCCCTCAAGAGGCATTTTGGGGATAGCGAGAGAGGACCAGCTTGGCTGGCTTTAAGGGGGGGGAGGGACCTGCCTGTATTTTGGCCTGAAGGTCCTTCAAGGACCGGGAGGGGAACCATTCAAAAATAGTCCTTGAAGAGATGGAGGAGGAGGAGGAAGAGCTGAGCCAGGTGAAGCAAAGTGGGCTGAAGACTGCAAAATTTACCTCTTGACGTTAAGCCATTCCGTCATCTAGAAGCTCCTTCGCTTTGAAATCCTCTCTTGTGTTTTGCCCATCATGCCAGGGAACCTTAATAGCCTGTTTTTGTGAACAGCACTGTTGTTTAAAATCCTGCCTCTAAATTTATACCAACTCGAGGAGCCTTCTAAAAACAACTGGAGGCACCAACACCTTTCTAAAGATACCAGCTGGTGCCAACTCATTCCTGGCACAACCTCTCTCTCTGCTAAGCTGAATTTTCGAATGCTTGACCTGTAGGATGACTGCAGGTAAGGTAGGATACAATTGGGCAGGAACGAAATCATTTTGTTTTCTGTGAGGGGTAACAAGTGTAAAACACGGGTCTTTTGCATAGTTGAGGGTTCTGTGGCCACTTTCGGGGTCTTGGAAATATTTTAGTCGATCGCCTTGCAACTCCCTAACATCTGGTGGTAGTCACAAACCTTCCCTGCGGTTGAGAACCAAGGGGATTGGCCAAAGACCAGTCTTCCTGCATCCAATCCCTCGGCTGCTCCAAATTCTTCAGTTTTTCTGCCGTCACTGCAATCTGGGGAATTGGGAGCCCTGGGGCAAATGGCTTTGATCTTTTTCAAATGCTGTATTACAGCTGATTGTTACTCATTAACTGTCCTAGAGAGTGGCAGCGTTTTGATGTGTGCCAGGCCTCCTGAGGCTCTGCAGTATGCTCTCTGCAGCCTGCCTTTCCAGTTGGCTGGCGCAGGGTCTCTTGGCTGGCACGCTACGTCAGGCCTGTCTGGCAGGTGGCTGACAGCAGCACAGAAGAGAATTGTGGGCAGGAATAGGGGAGAAGGCAGCAGCAGCTTGGAAATTGGCCCAGCTATGCCCGGAATTGTGGAGCTTGGTCCAACCGCTGAAGAGAGGCTCATGGGGGAGATGGGGAGAGCACCTGGCTGGCAATCAGGTTGCATTCACTGTTGGGTATGTAACGGTTTGCTTTAGAGTTGGACTAAAGGAACAGAAAAATCAAATGCTAGCTCTGGTTTTGCCACCATAATATCTCAGGAGGCTGGGCAACATTTTGGATTTTGTCTCCAAAAAGTGCTTCTGAGGATGAGGATCTACAAGACCACCACACTGGAGAGACTCGAGGCAGCTGATGATCAAAACTCAATAAAAGGAGTCAAATACTGCGATGCTTTGGGGAATTATATACAGCAGGCGGGATGTTCTGCTTTAAGGCCAGGGTCTCCAAACTTGGCAACTTGAAGACTTGTGGACTTCAAGTTCCAGAGTTCCCCAGCCAGCTGGGGAATTCTGGGAGTTGAAGTCCACAAGTATTCAAATTGCCAAGTTTGGAGACTTCTGATTTAAGAGACAGACTTGCCTTATTTACTTGTACAATATTTTTCTAGCTGCCCATCTTCTAACCAACTGTGGGGTAGCTCCTGATCAGATTTTATATTCATGCTCCCACCATATTGAAGCCCCTTCAGGAGATCAAATCTAAAGCAATGCTTGGTTCTAGCATCTGTTGCTTCTGGGGCCTGAACGATGCTAAATTAGCCCTAAATTAGCTTTGCAATCCACACAGAGCAATTGTTCAGGTTTAGCTTTGCTGCTCTCTGCAGTGAGTCGGCATCACCTCGGAGGGTCTGACCTTTCTGGAGAAAATAAGACTTTAAATTTGGAGAGCTGTGCTGCATCCCTGGAAGATATGAAGTGCCCCTTGGCCAAACGTCAGAGCACAAGACCCCCCTCCCTCCCAGACAAAGCAGCAGGAGGGGGCTGCCTAGAATGAGTCATTCTGTTTGCAAGATTGAAGCACGTCAAAGAGATTTCTTTTTATACATTGTTGGCTTGAAGCAATCCACCAATCCAGATTAGAAATGGGGAGGATTCTTTCTTTAGCAAAGTTTTTGGTGTCATGGCGCCATCCTTGCAGGACAGTTAAGGACAAATGAAAATAGCGCTGGGTTAGCATGCAATGAGTTTGAGGGGTACAGACCACAGAGGGTTCAAATCCAGAAACCTCTGGATCGAGAATCAGCCCAGGGCAGAAAGGATTGCTCTTGGCTTACAATTTGAAAGAGCTGTTGCCTATTTAAAACCCTTATTTATTTATTTTTATTTATTAAATTTGTTTGCCATCCATCTCTCTGCAAGGTGATTCTTGAAGGACAAGAGTGTCAGATTTTTTTCATATACTCTACATTTAGCATATGAAGTCTAAGCAATGAACTGGCAGCTCAAAGACAAACTTTTTCAGTGCAGTGGAGGGTCCAGCCAAAGGCAGCTTAGCACAGCCTATGAAATCTGTCTGTCAACAGCAAAGAGCAACTGAGATTCTGTCATGCAGTCTCTAATTCCACCATCCGTGACAGAGTTTCAGGGCTGCAACATCTCTTCCACTGTTATTTTTAAGCTGAAGAAAAGGGGAGCTAAAATGAGCAATGAAAAGAAGCTTCGGTTCTCCCCAGGAACCTCTCTCCTTTTTGTCCACTTGACCAAGCACTCTATCTCTGTCCTCATCCACTGCCAGGGGAGACGCCTCCCCACCTAAACTGGGGTGGGTGGGTCTCTCCTTCAACTCCCCTGCCCTGCAAAGACCCTCAGCTGCCAGGAGACCCTGTTGTGGCCATCCAATTCCCCGGAGCCTTACCCGGGACTCAGCAATCTGATCGTGAGGAAAGGGCTTTGGACAGGAGAAATATCAACGGGGAATTCGCCTGTGCTTTGAATCCTTGGAGTCCAACCCCCAACTGGGGTCCTTGGCTTGGCCTGAAAACTGGAGAGGCTGTAATATCAATCACGCGATTAGATGCGCTTGCAGATAGCTGTTCCGAAATAAATATAAAAGCACCCTGCTTTCCTGGCAGAGATCTGGGTTGTTTTTCCCTTCTTTCCCCCCTCCCCTCTTGGGGTCCATGCAGAAAAAGATTTCTCCTGCAGCCCCCACCACCCCCACCTCTTTTTCCACCAGATCAAAATAGCCAGCTCTTCATAAAAGCTGCTGGGCAGCTTCAAACAGCCCTTGTTCCTTCTATTTATTGATGGTTTCTGGTGTTCAGCCTCCCAAACACCCACTGACATTTATTGTGCACAAACTTGGAGGAGACCATTATGGGCGGAAATAATTCAGCCCGTTGCTTGTAGCTCTTGGTTTTTGTCCTGCCTGGATTTCCTCACCTCCTTACCTTCCTATTTTGATGAGAGGAGAGGGAGGAGAGCCCTGGCTGGCTTGTTTTTCAGCCAATAGTTGTAGAAGGTGCTTGGCTGTTCCTATGTTTCTCTTCTGGGTTTCTCTCTCTCTCTCTCTCTCTCTCTCTCTCTCTCTCTCTCTCTCTCTCTCTCTCTCTCACACACACACACACACACACACACACACACACACACACACACACACACATCCATCTATCATCATCAACAACTTTCTCTTATCATCATACATCTATCATCATAATCATCTGTCTATATCATCTATTATCACCATCTGTCTGTCTGTCTATCTATCTATCTATCTATCTATCTATCTATCTATCCTTTCATCCTTCTGAGGTTGGTAAAACGAGGACCCAGATTGTTGGGGGCAAATGGCTGACTCTGTAGACTGCTTAGAGAGGGCTGTAAAGCACAGTGAGTTGGGGGTGGGAGGCACCGTGTTGCGGTGGTTCTCCTCCTTTCTCTCCGACCGGTCGCAGTTTGTGTTGGCAGGGGGGCAGAGGTCGACCTCGAGGCCTCTCATTTGTGGAGTGCCGCAGGGATCGGTCCTCTCGCCTCTCCTGTTCAACATTTATGTGAAGCCGCTGGGTGAGATCATCCGTGGCTTTGGGGTGAGATACCACCAGTACGCTGATGACACCCAGCTGTACATCTCCACCCCAGACCACCCCAACGATGCCCTTGAAGTGATGTCCCAGTGCCTGGAGGCTGTACGGATCTGGATGGGGAGGAACAGGCTCAAGCTCAACCCTTCCAAGACTGAGTGGTTGTGGCTCCCGGCATCCCGATATAGTCAGTTGACTCCATCACTGACTATTGGGGGCGAGTCATTGGCCCCCACAGAGAGGGCTCGCAATCTGGGAGTCCTCCTGGATATGCAACTGTCCTTGGAGGAACATCTGACGGCTGTAACCAGGGGGACCTTTTGTCAGGTTCGCCTGATTCGCCAGTTGCGGCCCTTTCTTGATCGGGATTCCCTGTGCACAGTCACTCACGCCCTCGTCACCTCTCGCCTTGACTATTGCAACGCTCTCTACATGGGGCTCCCCTTGAGGAGCACCCGGAGGCTCCAGCTGGTCCAGAACGCAGCAGCGCGGGTAGTGACGGGAGCAGCATGGCGCTCCCATGTAACACCGCTCCTGCGCAAGCTGCACTGGCTCCCAGTTGTCTTCCGGGTGCGCTTCAAGGTGTTGGTTATCACCTTTAAAGCGCTCCATGGCATAGGGCCTAGCTATCTTCGAGACCGCCTGCTGCTACCAACAACCTCCCATCGACCCGTGCGCTCCCACAGAGAGGGCCTCCTCGGGGTGCCATCAGCCAGACAATGTAGGCTGGTGACCCCCAGGGGGAGAGCCTTCTCTGTGGGGGCACCTACCCTCTGGAATCAGCTCCCCCCAGAGATAAGGAGAATCCAAGACCTCAGTGCCTTCCGTCGCGCCCTTAAAACCCATTTATTTAAACAAGCCGGGCTGGCTTAAGATGAAATTTTTAACTGTTTTTTAAATGTTTTAAACGTTTTTAATTGGTAAATGAGTTTTAATTGGGCCAAATTTATATATCTTTTAATTGTTTTTAATATTTGTTCTGCATGTTTTTTAATCTGGCTGTACACCGCCCTGAGTCCTCAGGGAGAAGGACGGTATAGAAATCCAATATAAAATAAAATAAATAAAATAAAATACAAGTGTAAGTGCTGTTGCGATTACTATCTATCACCTGTCTCTATTCTTCAGCAAAGGCTGGCTGCTGTCCATCAACCTGGACCTATTCATTCTAGACAAGCCCACAGATTAAACAAGGCTTCCATTTTGAAAAATCCCAAATCTGAGAATGTCCGGCTCTTGAAACAGGAAACCACAAACATCTACGTGACCTGTGATTGAATTCCTCCTCCGAGGTGGAGCTAATGGGGTGGGAAATGTTTTGCTCCACTCGGATTTTAACCTGCAGCTCCTCCCTCCCCACTGTGGTCATTTCAGCGTCCCCAGCCGCTCTCGCTCTCTGCAAACAAGCCAAGCGGCTGATGTGGCTAATTCAGCCCTTGAATGGCCTCTCCAGACTTTGCCCTGCTGGTTTTCCCAGCTGTGGCTTTGCTCTGCTGTGCAAACACCCTTCCAAGAAATGGCTTTGGTCCCGGCTGCGTTCCTGTCTGTCCCCCACAAAAACTCTTTAAAAAGCCATTTATGGAATCGCCACTGATGAGATTTAAATGTATGTCCCCCCCCCCCAAGTCCTTGAAATGAAGCCAGCTGCCTCAGATGCTGAGGGGGGGGGGTTGCACATGATTCCCCAACAGCTTCAGTCTGTCTTTGGCTCCCCAAAGCCTTTCTTGGTGGTTTGTCTTGCAGATGGCCCCTGTCAGGGTATCTGTCTCATGTGGAGGCTTTCCTCCTGGGCCTGCTCAGCTCTGAGGCAGACCGAGAGCTCCAGAATTCCCCACAGCACTGAATTAATCTGCATGATTCACAAGGGATGACTCTGCCACCAGTTTTAGCAGCACAGAGAGCAAACGGGGATCTGTGGGCAGCAGCAGCAGGCTCACTCCCTGGCATGAATGCCACGGGTCTTGCAGCCCTCCATGGGGCAATCCGAGCTTGAGGAGGGAGGGAGGGAGGGAGGGCATTGCAAGCATCCCACTAGTTAGGGGTCACAGGGCCTGGCTCCAAAGTATGTAATTCCACAGATCTAACTCAGGCTGTGAACCGGGACTGGGGAAGATTCTAAGCCTCCATCCCCAATTATTCAATCCTGGCTCCCCTGCGTTTCGAAAATTTCAGCTCTTTGTGCCAAATGTTTATGAATTCCAAAGCAATCTTGCCAGGGGCTCACCTGCCGTTCTTTTGAAAGCATCTGCATTTATTTTTCCCTTTTCTTTTTTAACTATGGGCCTTGCAGAGGAAAAATAAGTTCTTTATTGCTACCCAGCCAAGCAAATAGAGGTGGGTGTTTTGTTTTGAAAAATAAAAAGAATAACCCAATGCAATAACACCTGGGACCAGAAAATGCAAATTCTTTCTCCCCACCCCCACTCCATTTTGTCTTTCAGGACCATGGACAGTAACCCAGAATTTTGCCTTTTGCAGCCACCAGCCACAAATCTTGTCAAGATCTTCCACTGACTTCCACTTACACCCTCATCACAAAAACCTAACTCTAGTTCTTTTTTCTATGAGCACTGCCTGACTTTGGTCCCTGTTTTTTCCCCCCTCTTAATATGGACTATTTCATTTGCCATCTCACACCATGTTGTTGTTGGGGCTTTTACACCTTCGAGTTAGTGTTGACTCCTGGTGAGACCCTGGATGAATCCCTGAAGTTTTCTGGGCAGGATTTTGCCAATGGAAGCTCACCGTTGCCTCCTTCCTGCTCAATTCCATCCATGTAGCTTTCTTGGCAGCTTTCTAGAAGGGGTTTCTGATTGGCTTGTCCTGGAATGTTTACCTGGCATCCCAATCTGAATTTTCAGGCAGGCTGCCATCCTCGAATTAACCCGGCATGCTGAGAGCACCAATATATTTCCCAAAGTGGTTTTCAACCTCCCATAAAATCAGTTTATAACTCCCTTAGACCTGAATTGCTTCTTTCTCCCTTTCTCTATATCCCCGCTAATGGTTCTGTAAATATATTTGATGCATTGAGGTCCTGAGATTTTTCCACAGTTGCTCTGAAAGGAAGAATAACTTGCAGGAAGCAGTTGTGAGCGAGAGACTTGGGGTCTTCCTGGAATGAAAATTCAATCAAATGGCTAAATCCCATTTCCTATCTTTGGAGTTTTAGATTGAAAATGCTGCTTGCTTGCTTTTTCTTACCTTAGTTTGAGGAGCAGGCAGGAGCCGGTCTCATCAAGGCTATTCTGAGGGACTAAAACCTGCCCTTCTATTGTCCTTTGCTTTCCTGTCTTTAAAATGGAAACAGTGATTTTCTCTACAGGTTCCCTATCAAGGGAGCAGAACAAAGCCTCAGCGCCTGGGCCACTCAGAGGTAGCAGCCCTGAATGCCACTCGCAGGTTTAAGCCCCGGCTATTATTCCTGTAATTTGATCTGCTGGAAAAACAGCCAGGCAAAGGGCAGCGTCCAGCTTTTATTCTCTGCCTGAAAAGCTTTCGGTTATTGTGAGGCCGATTTTATTTTTCCTCTTAAATACTCCCAGGACCCAATTTAAGCCAGCGAATGGGATGGCGGAGTTGCTGCCGGGTCTCTGAAGATTTCCCATTATTTCTTGTGCAAGCCATGAGTGAGTTTATTCTAAATTCAATTAGAAAAGTCTAATAAGAGAGGCAGCTGGGTGATGAGAAGGGTGACTGATCTCGGGTACGCACAGGGAGAGGCTGCACATGAACCTCCAGGTTTTGCTGAAGGTCAACAGAGCTCTATCTCTTTCCAAAGAAGGCAGACATTAATCAAATCCTGTCACTTTTACCATTTATTACAAGATTTGCAGGGCAGACCCAGCACTGAGTAAGGGGGGGGGGTGAAATCACAACAGAGGCAACCTTTCTGACTTCCACATCAGGGGAATACGCAATTTGCTTTCCTTAACTGCATCCTCGAGATGGGTCTGCATTTGAAAGCAGTCACCTCCTATGATGGGCACAAATTTAAAAAAGAGAGATGGAGATGCTGAAAGAAAATCAATAAAAGAAAGAAAAGTCATACTTCTTGCGCTTCTCAAATCAGGACCTTTGGATCACCAGGAGTGAATTTAGAATGAACAACTAAACGCACCAAAATTGGCCCAGATAACTTAATTTATTGATGGACATTTCCTAATTGAATGGGGCATTAATTTGGAAACAAATAAAATATTCCACTTCACTTTTGATTTATTGATCATGGAGACAGGTACAAAGCCCATCCTTCTCTGCAAAGTTGGAGAGCTTATTTCTCTCCCAGTGGGTGCCAGTTATAAAAGGTTTCCCCAAGATGAATGATGCACAATTTTCCCAAGTAAAAAGGATTGTTCTTAACTCCTTCTGAAGCTGTCCAGAGACTTTCCTAGAGTGTCACAAGACAAGATATTCTTTCATCCCTTAATTCAGAAGCTCCTGCATTGGGTTAGCCACAAAATATGGTTCTATTGAAGTGTTGATCATTTCCTCTCGAAGCTGAGAGGCTGCTTGTTAAAATAATGGTAGGAAAAAATGTGTGCGTCAGGCTAATTATATATCTCATTCATATAACGGGAAGCCCATTTTAATAATATCTCAAAAAGTATGTTTTGCGTCAGAATTCCCAGAAAAGCTTTCTCACAAAGATTCTTTTGCTCACATGGGTGAAATTTTGCAAAAGCTCCCTTTAAAAAAAAAACAAATCTTCCCTTTCTTCTCCTTGACTTCCTTTTTGTCACCTCTCTGTGGATTTTTTTCCTGCAATATGGCTTGGCTGCCACTGTGATCCTGACTTCACTCGAAACCAAGTGCAGAATTGGATTATCAGCCTGAAACAGGCAAAACGGCACCCAGAGTTTTTTTCTGCAGAAAAACACACAAGGGGAGTCACTTTGCATGCTTTGTGGGCATGGTACCATAAGCAAGATGGACGAGCTTTCTACCTTTTCAATTAAGCATATTTGCCGGAGGATGAAAAGCAGCACTCAGCCGGAAAAGGCAGCATTTTCCCTTTGGCAAGGAAGCAAAAATAAGTCGCTTTTTCCCCCCTCTCCAATTATGCCCAGGAGACAGATTTTACCTATCGTGTCTTCTGAAGGAATGAGAGCTCCAGTCTGGTAGCTTAATTCTGTTTTGATTTTGCAGAATTGGAGGTTAGAATTTTATGAAGAGTCAGGGACCTTTTAGACTTTGCTTTACATTAATTTGGAAGGTGATCGTCTCAGAGCACTCAAATCATGCTGACATTTTAATACACTTAGAAATGCAATACGTACATATAACCCCAGCATTCTATTCTGGCTATTCTAACAATTTGTGCTCACAGATCATCTGCTCAAACGAAAGGGATGAGGACACAGGGAAGTCCGTCCTTTGACCAACATTTTGATCTTCACCGAAAGAAAGAAGGAAGGGGGGAGGGGCATAGAAGTTGGACTATGGAAACACTCCAGCCATGGAAACTTACCTTTGCTCATTACCAATGCCCAACAGTTGAAGTTAAGTAAAAGGTAATAAAAGGCTTGGTGTATCAGATAAATAGACCATCTTGCACAGCATTCTTGACTCTTGCACTGGGCATCAAAGCACCTCGGTGAAGGGCATGACCAGGGCATGGAGATAAAGACTCCCCCATCCCCATCATTCCCTGCTATGAATGCTAAATCTGGAGGCCTTTATCTCTCCTTCTGCCTGGCCTGCTTTGAAAGGCATCCAAGGTCCTGCCTTCCCAACCAGTAGGGGCTGCTCCAGTACGGCTGGAGAAGGCTCCGCTCCAAATTCCTACCTTGTTCTGGAGGAATCCACAGTCTTCTTCCAGAAAAAGGTGCCCCTCCCCCCCATGCTGGTGGACTTTGGAGAGTCACCTGAACTGATGTGGGCTCTCAAAAAGAGAGATCCTGAAGATTCTTCCCCAGCTTCCCTCTTTTGGCCAAACTCAGGGGATGGTTTGGCCCAACTGTCCCTTAAATTGTGGGGGGGGGGTTCCTGTTCAAAAAGTCCATAAAATTGAAGCCTGCAAGTTCCTCAAAGGCACCCACTTGTGCTGGGCGAGACAAAGTCAGTTTCTGGTGTGACAAAATAAAAAGGCAGGACCTTGGAGCCTTCAAAGCAAGCTAAATTGCATCTCCTTCTCTTTCTGACTCAGGATTTGTTGATCAGCCTCTGCTCTGGGGGTCCCAGCCAGCCTCCCCACTTTGTGGCTGGCCTGCTGGCTGATGGGGCCGGCCTTCCTGGTGCTGTCATCACCCGAGGCTGTGTAAAAGCTACGCTGCCGCTGAAGTTCCTCCTCCCTATACTTGCAAAGCCTCTTGAAGGCCAGACGGAACTTCTGGGACATGAGGTTGTAGATGATGGGGTTGATGGCGCTGTTGGTGTAGATGCAGATCCTGCAGAAGAGGACAAACCAGCGGTCCAGGTAGGGGTGCTCCACGAAGGAGTTCACCAAAACCAGGGTCCTGTAGGGCATCCAGAGCAGGGCAAAGAGGGCCACCACCACAGCCAACATCTTGGTGACCTGGAGGAAAAAGAAGGAGCTCAGAGGGCTTCAGAGGAGATGAGACACAGCTTTGAAAGGCTAGCCCTGAGGCCAGGGAAGGTGGCATGCCAAGCTTTGAAATTTAAGACCAATGCAATGTGGCCTTTGGTCACAGCACATGGTAGCATCTGTCCAGCGATGGCTATTCCCAGAGTGCCAAGAAGACCTGAGTAGAAATTGGCTAATACTTCAGCTTACTCAGTTGTACTCAAGAGGAATGACAGATGATTTATGTTTACATGGACATCTACAAATGGTGAGGGTGAAAGGACACCCTGCATTAGGGATGAAATCCAGCAGGTTCTGACAGGTTCTGGAGAACCGGTAGCAGAAATTTTGAGCAATTCGGAGAACCGGCAAATGCCACCTCTGGCTGGCCCCAGAGTGGGGTGGGAATGGAGGTTTTGCAATATCCTTCCCCTGCCACACGCACCAAGCCACGCCCACAGAACCGGTAGTAAAAAAATTTGGATTTCACCACTGCCCTGCACAGAGATGGCCTTCTCAAGTGCTACCTCTTATTGCAGTTGTGCAGTGGTTCTCAACCTTGGCAGCTTTAAGATGTGTGGACTTCAGTTCCCAGAATTCTCCAGCCAGCCAGGCTGATTGGGGAATTCTGGGAGTTGAAGTCCAGATGTCTTAAAATTGTCAAGGTTGAGAAACTCTGGCTTACAGGGTGAACATCACAAACCTTCCTGATGTTTCCCCCCCCCCCCCCCCCGCTGCCCCAAATGGACCCTGGAAACTCAACCATGTCTGCCCACCTGTTTCCTGGAAGAGACAGGCACTCTGGTTCTTGAACTGCCAGCTCTGCGAGGACCAACCTCGGTGCCATTTTTCTCCTGGTTGCTTCGCTCTCGCCAGCATTCCCCTTGGGCAGGGGGTTGGTGCAGGGCATGGCTCTGGAGAAGGACTTTTCCAATGAGGCCATAGAGCACAGTGGTGAGCAGGAGAGGGGTGATGAAAAAGAGGGTGAAGTCGAGCAGGTAGATGGGCAGGTAAAGGTTGCGGGAGACCTTGTAGCCACACTCCAGCTGCTGGCTGTTGTTCGCAGCCACGTCCACCAGGAAGAACCAGAGCATGCAGTACACCGAGGTGAGGATCCAGACAAATGCAGTGATGCGCTTGGCTCGAGACACGGTGCACATTGTCTGCGCCTTCATTGGGTGGCAGATGGCAATATATCTGGGAAAGAGAGGAAGGAGAGAGAGGGTTGTAAGAAAGGAGGTGACCTGAAAGGAGGTGAACACAGCAGGAAGAGTCACCTCCATCTAGCAAGAACCTTTATGTTGGTTTCTTTGTTTCGGTCACTTCCTGCCTTGTGCAGAAAGGGCCATCGAGTGGCATCTCGCAAACGATGCTATCTCTTATGTAGTTCTTTGCACAAACACATTCAGGGAGCATCATTCATAGCTCAGAAGAGAGTTTCTACCTGGCCTTCAGAAGGCCCCTTCTTCAATTTGCACCATTTCCAGATAGAAGGATCAGATGCAGGTGATGGAAAAGCTCCCAGAGACCCAGGTAAGCTATTGCCAAGCAGAACAGAGGCTTTCTTCAGAGTAGGAAGTCGGGGAGTTGTAGTCAACCTAAATTGAAGAAGGTTGATCTAAGAGAATGAAGGTCTTATGAGCCATTGAAGGCCATAACAGAAGGTATTTAGTGACTATTTATCTAGAACAGGGGTTTCAAACTCACGTCATCACGGCGGCATCATGTGATGTATCGGGACTTTTTTCACCTTCACTAAATGGGTGGGCGTGGCCAACACATGACACATTTGGCCCATGGGCCAGGAGTTGGACAGCCCTGATCTAGAAGAATCAACAGATCAATGTAACTGTTGCATAAGTCCATCCTATCCTATGGGTTACCTTATGTCTGAAGGACAATTAATGTTTTCTCTCCTTCTTCACACACACTCCAGACAATCAGCCTGACAATCTCCTGGTTGGTTAGGTCTACAACTCCCAGACTCCCAGCTTTGAGCCATGCTGGCTGAAATTCTGAGGACCGTCTCATCTGAAGGATGCCAAATAGAGGACAAGATGATTTACTGAAATCTACCCTTACCTTTCCACAGTGAAAGCTGTGATAGACCAGGAAGATGCATTGATGCCCAGGTACTGAAAGTAGGTAATGCCAAGGCACCCAGCAAATCCATAGATCCATGTTCCTGCCAGACTGTCAGAGATGTTGGGCAGGCCAGCAGCCACCAGAACGATCAGATCAGCCACAGCCAAACTAACCAAGTAGCAGTTGGTCGGAGTCCTCATGTCACGAGTGGTCAAAACTACGGTGACCACCATGGCATTTCCAATAATGCCAATTCCACATATGGCGAGCACCAGGAAGACTGAGATGGTCTTGTATTCAAAGATGCTGAATGGGAGACCGCCAACCCCCAAGGAGATGTTGGTTGGGGTGTCTACTTTGCTGCTGCTGCAGTTCTCCATGGCCAAAGTTAGAGCAAGACACTGCCTGGGATGGTAAAAAAAAAAAAGGTTTGATGAAACCTGAATCAAGGGCTCTCCTCTCCCATCAAGACCATTGGAGGTCTCCATTGGCTAAACAGGGAAATCCTAGGGACCTGTTGAGCAGATGTGAAGCAGAGGAGCACACAAGTACAACGTCCCTTGCATGTACTCATCCACCTAGTTTCAATCACAACTGGTTTCAGAATGCTCTCAAATGTTAGCAACAAATTAAAACAAAAATGGTAAAAAAAAATCACCTAAAACAGAGGTGAGAAACATGTAGTTCTCCCAATGGTGCTAATCATTCATTCCCAACATTCCTCCCTTCTGACTCTAGGAACATCTGGGGGCCACAGGTCCCAATATCCTTCCTGGCCCCTTTGTCCTTCCAGATCTTCCAGGTTCCCATGAATTTATTTCTGCAGGGAAGGAAAGCTTGCCACTAAGATGCTCACATCCACATTCCTCAGCCTTTTCTTTCTTTCCTTTCTTTCCTTTTCTTTTTTTGCAGTGCATTCAAGCATTTAAAGTAATTGGCTAATGATTGGATTAATCCATTTAAAGTGGGATAATTGACCAATTTGGAAGCATTCAATCATTGACAGCTCTTATTAGACGCCCTCCTTCCTTGCTCTGTGTGTGAGTGTCAAAGAGTGGGTGTGTAAGAGAAATGTGAAGTGGGGGAAGGCTCCTGTCTTAAACCTCATTTTCATGCTACCTTCCAGCATCCCTAAATCAATGTGCAAACCCCTACAAAAGTTTCAGGCAGCTGGAAAACCCAGGGTGGCCTTCCACTGACTGACTGGTCATTTCAAGAAAAGCAGAGAGAACAGCTCCCGCCCCCGCCCCCGGCAGTAGTAACTGTATCTTTGGGGTTCCTCTTGGAATATTTTATTCTACCCTGGCATTATTTTTATTTGGTTTAGATTTTATCCTGCTGTACCTTCCAGGGATGCTTTGAACTGAACCAAACTGAACTGAACTAAACTGAATTAAATTAAATTGAATTGAACACTTTATTTGGTCAAGTGTGACTAGATACACAAGGAATTTGTCTCCGGTACAGAGGTGCTCAATGTCCATGCAAAGCAACAGAGACAGCAATAATAACAACTGGAGCTCCACTGGAACACCATTGACAAATTCGCCATCGGTCAATTGCAAAAGGCAGCTTTACTTGGAACAGCTTCCATCCTGAGATGAGATCTGTAACTCCATCAAATGTCCACATCTGCCTATCCCAGGTCTATGGGAAGGACTCAATATAGGTGGACAAAAATGCCAAACCCAGACTGAACATCTGGCTGACTGTATGACGAACCATCATCATCATCACCACCATTGTCCCAATAAAAGAAGGAAGTAAAGAAGATAAGAAGGAGAAATGATAACACTACAGCCACCCTATATGGGTTAATAAGCATAGACATTAGGTTGAGCTGTGAGAATTAGGGGTTCAGCAGAATGATGTCATGGGGGGAGGCCAGAGACTGTCCCTGTGTCTAGTCTGGGTGAGGTTTTGGAAGGCATCAGCACTGCCGGAATCAAGGAAGAGCAATCATGCCCCTCGTTTCACATTTGAGGGCTTTCCAGTCATAAATCCAGCTGTTGTTTGCAGGAGCAGATGGAAGCGCAGGCAGCGACTGCCAAACCTTTTAGCCCCATGAAGCCTATTTGGCAATCCTGCCCCAAAGCTCTGCTCTCCCTAAAGCTCCTTTCCCCCCCCCTTTTTTTTTTTTTTCTTTTCTTCCTGAAGGAAGGGGGAGAGCAGAACAACCTAGTTTTCTGGAGCCTTTAAAGTCGTGACTACACTTCCCATCCCTCACCTTCCCTACCACGGAGGGCTCTCCGAGTTAAGAACGATGGCCACGGTGCTCTGTGATGTTTAGCGGGCAACTGATGGAGCAAGTCGGGTTAACGAAGAGGGCCTGCAAAATGGCTGGGCTGGGTTGAAAATAAAAATAAGTGAAACTTTCTTCAGCCAGCAGCCTTGCTGAGGAGGCAGCCGATCATCCGGGGTCTGAAAGGGGAGCTTCCGAAGGGGAAAGGGTCCCCACAAGGGTTCCAAGTGACCAAGGCTCACCATTTTCCCCAAGCTATTCTGTCCAACAGATGCTCTGCTTTGGGATCTGGTAGATCCCTTGAAATCTCTTTGCCTCCCCTCCTCAACAAGGACCAAGAATTTCCCCCCTGCCACCTTTTTGACCCTGATCCGACTCAGGAATCTGCTGGGTGTTGAGAAAAGTGGGTCACGGACTTTGTAGTCTTTTGAGGCAGGCAGATAAGATGATAAACGCACACTCTCCGCAAAGCGATGCCTTCATATCCCCCTTTTGCAATCACACACACACACAACACACACACAACACACAACACACACACACCTACCTCCTGCCACCAGCAAACTTTTTCTGCAGAACTCGCCTTTCTCACGCATCCTCTTCTGAGCCTTCTGAACCATTCAGAGAAGACAAGGATGACTTCCCCTTCGCCCCCCACTTTGGGGGAGAAGCAGCAGCGCCCAGAAAGCTCCCTCTTAACAGCAGCTGCCTCCGGCTCCTCTGTGCCGCTGGTTCTGCTCAGGGATGCAGGGGGCTGCCCATCAGCTGATCCAGCCCCCTCCACAGGCACTAACCTGTAAGCGGAGAGACCCTCTCACTGCCTGCAAAAACCAACACACACACACACAAACTTGCGGAGAGGCACAATCAGACAGCGGGCAGCAAATCAAAGCAATGCCAGCATTTTGCTGCTGGGTTTGTATGCCTACATTGCCTGATTAGACAGAAGATGTTTTAGGGGATGTCATAAGGGAGAAATGCCTGGATTTTGATCCATCCTTACATGCAGAATTTTCTCTGGGCTGATGAATTTTGCAAGCTGACAAAAAGGGGCCCCATTTCCTTCCGTGGTGAAATTTGTGGGATTCAGCATCATCCTTAGGGAGTCCCCCACCCCCACCTTCCTCCCCAGGATATAAAAATATGCAAACTGGAACCAAGAGCAGAGAATGCCAGCAGGGTACGCTCCTTTGATTAAGCCATGATGTGGTTTGCAGTCTGCTTGGCTTGGTTTAGTAACACTGATTCTGCATCCTGGGGCTTATTTGGTTTAGGTTTAGCATGTCTGAATGCAGCCTCCTGGCCTTTTAATAGAATAGAATTCTTTATTGGCCAAATGTGATTGGACACACAAGGAATTTGTCTTGGTGCATACGCTCTCAGTGTACATAAAAGAAAAGATACATTCATCAAGAATCATAAGGTACAACACTTAATGATAGTCATGGGGAAACATTGGGACAGAATGTATCTGCCCTCAGTGTGGAAGGGATTTCCACTCTCGAATTGGCCTTTTTAGTCACATTAGATGCTATTTTAGGACCTCTTTCCAGAGCACGATACCATAGTCTTTTGAGACTGAAGGATGCCAATGTTATGTTAGGGAAACAGTCAATATAAATCGTAAGGATACCAGCAACAAGGTTACAGTTGTACAGTCATAAGTGGGAGGAGATGGGTGATAGGAACAATGAGAAGATTTAATTTAATGATGATATATAGCTTGTAACTTGGGTTGGAATCCCAGCCCATTGTGGCTTAGTCAACAGACATTGCTTTAGGTCTCGTGTGTGAACCCAGCATTAAAGCAGCAAGGATGCCTGACGTAAGCTTTCGTTGATTGTCAGATCATCAGCCTGGGAATTTGTTTTGAGTGAAGTGAACTCTTAGTCTTTTTATGTGAATTCACTTTTTATTACGCACATGATGTAAATAAAGTGGAGGAGCAAGAATTATTTTGCTCTGGCTCTTCTTAAACAACTGAGTGTCAATAATTTTGGTTGATGGACCAGACTGAGTTAGCCCAAAGGTCTCTCTCAGTTTGGGTGATGCAATTCCTCCTTGACATTAAGAAATTAATATCTACTATCTCAAATCCATATTTAAAATTTACTTTAAAATATGGTAGCAACTTTTGCCTCCTGATCTTACTGTCTTGTCCATTCTTTTTTTTTTTTTTTACCATTTCTCTTCTGAAGCAAGAGGATAAATTTATTCAGTTCAAGAAATGGGAAGATAGAAGATTTTCTAGAACTGGAGATTTAATTATAGATGGAAAACTTATTACTTCTGAGTGTACTTTCAGAGAGAGGATCACATATACTAACTTGGTTTTAAATGAATGGAGCTCAATCATTTGAATGGAACGGATGCAGTATGATTATTGGCAATATTTGGCCAATGGTGTATATCATTTAAAATGAAAAGTAATACTGTTAACATTATATAAAATGTTTATATTAAACACAAGAAGTTATCTTGAAATTTTTAAACTTTCACTTAATAAAGCTCATTGAAATTCTTTAAGACCTAAAGCTTGAGACCCTTAAAGCTCTTTGTGGGCCCTGAAAATAATTTTAGATCACATTCCATTCCACTCAAAGTCCATCTCTAGGCTGTTGATGGGTCTGTTAGAAAATTGCTCCTAATGATACCAAAGTATGTCGGTCCTTTGGTTAAAAGTTCTGAAGTACTTGGGAATTCAACAGAGAAGTCCTTGGTGCCCTGCAAGCTCAGTTGGTTTCAAATGCGAGCTTGGTTGTTTTCAAACAGAGACCCCTCAGTTCAATCCTGAGCTACAAATATTCTCCTTTATTGGTAAAGTCAACAGTCTTTCATTTTGTGCATTCAGAATACATAACTTTCTATGTAATGCTGGGTAGGGCTTGTTGCTCTTAACAGTGAGCCAAGCATTCCAGAATTTCTAATTCTTCTTCCTCAAAGGGAGTACTTTCAAGTCACGCTTTTGAAGCAACAGTTGAAGGAGTTTCCTTGGGTTTTACTTTTTTTCCTTGTTGAGATGTCCATGTGAGGTGGGAGGCACGGGGCAGACATCTCCCAATGACCAAAGCGGCCAGGGAATGCCAACTCTGGTGCTGTCCATGAAGGGAGGTGCTGAAAGAGGCCAGCAACCACCCATATTGGAAACTCCTGCTTCCCTCAGACTTCTGCAATGTCCTTCTTAGTGCTGGGCACGATGCCCACACTTGAGACTTGCTACCTGGAGGATCCTGCAACTCTGTCTTAGGAAGCTAGTTTTTGTCCTCACCTCTTCCCTCTTAGTAAATGGTTCAGCCCAGGTAGAATGTATGTATTTATGTGTTCATTTTGCTAAATCTATATGCTGCCCATCTGACTATCACGAGTGACTTTTGGCCCAATGAAGATGGAAAATGACTGAGGAGTTCTGAGTGAGTTAGGGAGAAGGTTCTAAGGGGAATCATGTGAAATTATCTCTCTCCCCCTCTCTCACTTGATAAGAGGGATGGACGGATGGATAAGAAGAATGATATATGAAAGGGATGGCCTGCCTAATTTGAAAATGATTCACCTTTGTGCTTTCCTTGTGCCAGATGTGGACAGGTTTTGGCTCAAGAAAATGAGCATCCCACTATCCCTCTGAAACAAAGCAACTAAGACCATCTGGAGCTGGCAGGCGGCCCTCCTTTGCTGTCTCATGTTCCCCAGACTCGGCCTATTCCATATCTCTTAACTGAACATTCCAAATAAGGTGGGCGGCAAATAAATTTAACAAATAAATCTACTGGGGGGGAAAAAGAGGGAGTATCTAAATTAAGAAGCATTTTCATATCTTGTATCTGGTGACCTTCCTGCTGTCAGCTGGAAGGCTAAAATTGAAAGAATGCAGTGAAAAATTGCAGTAAGGTATTGTCTTCCAAAACTGATACGCTATCAGCATTCTTTTCAGGTTCTGCAAAAGTATCTCCGTCACCCAGTGCAGAACTTCACTCTCTATATATGAATTTCATGAAAGAAATTCTAATCGTACTTCCAGCTCTTGTTCTGCACTTCAGGCCAATGAAACAAATGCCACAGGAACTCCAGCTCAAACCCAGCAACGTTGGGTCTCTTCCTTTAATGTATAATGGATTCTTTCCCCTTAAAAAAATGATCATTTCAGCTTCTGTTCATTTTGTGAGGAGACCTGCAGATAATTCTCAGCAGGCCATCTTTGATTTGTTGCTTCAGTTTGAAGATACCACTGCTCCCATGTTGTACAGTACATCCTTTTCCGATGAGGGGGAAAAACCTGGAACTTGCCTTAGAAGATTTGCAAGAATTAGAAAATCTACTTTTTAAAAATGGCAAACCAGAAGTAAGTGTTACCTACACGTTTTATACTTGGGGGAAAGGTCAGGGTTATAGAAAGCTCATTCTGAAATAAATTTCATTGGGTTTATGGTGTTTTTCTTCTAGGAATGTCTCTATAAAATCACAGTCTTAAAATAGATATTACATTAATAAAGGTTCTCACATTTATAAATACTTAGGTATTCACCATCAATCAAGTGCCACATTGTACTTTGACAGTCATTAGATTCACATTTGGGTAACAAGCACAAGCCAGGGGTTCACCCCAAAACATGTTTCTCCAACTAAGCATTGTCGTTTTCTATTTTGTCTAAAGAAATGGTGCCTTGCACGATTTCCAGAAAACAGGCTTTGTAATGTATTACAAACACCATTAAGTGGCAGATTCAAAGCTTGGGATCTTGCCCTCATACCTCCGGATGTTTGTTTGATCCCCCAAGGTTTAAAGAAATGAGGGCCAAATGCCAGCAAATGGCTGCCTGGCCTAGTGGTTAAGGCACCAGGCTAGACACCAGGAAGCGGTGAGTTCTAGTCTTGCCTTAGCCATGAAAGCTGGCTAGGTGACTTTGGGCCATTCCTTCCCCCTCAACCCATACTAACTCACAGGGTTC
The DNA here is from genome assembly GCF_029215685.1 of Pituophis catenifer annectens. Classification (NCBI taxonomy): domain Eukaryota; kingdom Metazoa; phylum Chordata; class Lepidosauria; order Squamata; family Colubridae; genus Pituophis; species Pituophis catenifer. The sequence continues at coordinate 24,938,574 of NW_027256893.1, forward strand.
TTGTGAAGAAGATAGGAAGAGGAAGAAATATTAGGTATGTACACTGCCTTGAGTTATTTATACAAAGAATTGAATTAAAACTAGCAGACTAGGAATGAACAGCGACTGGCCTATGCCTTCACCTAGGCCCACTGCCATAATTTTTATGGCCGATGCTTCTTCCATAGGAATCTCTGTAGCCAACTGACCTCCTCTGTCCCCACAGAATAAATGTTTCTTTTATGGGGCTTTCTGCAGCGAACATTTCAGCCCAGAATAGGGAAGGTTTCTGAGCATTAACTCTGCTGGGTCTGAGCTCCCTCTTCTGTTCAATTTCATAACCGGCAAATAGCGTTCTTTCTATGCAGAGCAGCTCAGGGAGGGACATCAGAAATGAAGCTCCGGGTCCTTTGAAATCTCTTTTCAAGGCAGATGTGGGTGGCGGGACTTGCTGGTCCTGCGTGGATTCTTCCTTCTGGCCAGGGTCGCGGAGGGGGGGCGGGGAACGGGACGGGATCCGCGTTTTGACCCCTCTGGAAAGGGCTCCGCTTGGCCCATGGAGGGCAAGTGGGGAGGAGGCCGGGAGCGCGGCGGAAACCCCGCACGGAGCAGGGAGCAAAGAGGCCGGTGGGGCTGCCCCGATTCCTCGCCTCCGCCGGGGTCCGCCTGCGGCCACTAAAGGGATCGGGTGGGGATCCCGGCTCTGGCCCTGGAGCAGATCCCAAGGGCAGCGGATTCTGGGTCCAGGGCCCCGATTGTTGGGGGGCGACAGGCTGGCTCTGTCCAGCGCTTAGAGGGGCCTGGGAAGCGGCATGGGAGTCCCCCAGCCCGGCAGCTTTAAGGCTTGTGGACTTCAACTCCCAGAATTCTCCAGCCATCATAGCAGGCGTAGCTTAGCTCAGCATTGCTGGCTGGGGAATTCTGGGAGTTGAAGTCCAGAAGCCTTAAAGCTGCCGGGCTGGGGGACCCCTGGTCTCAACGATGCGGCTATGTCTGATTCCGCTCTCGCCGGGAAGGGGCGGGTTGCGGAGCATGGGCTTCGTTGTCCCACGGCCGGTCGGAGCAGCTGCAGCGGAGAAGGCGCCGAGGCTTCCCTGAGGCCCGAGGGAGGGGCTGCTGGGGGGGCTCGACTCCTGCCCGGGAAGGAAACCAGGCGCTCTGCACGTGCTCAGCCGACGTCTTGGATGCCACCCTCCGTCGCGCGCCGCCGCCTCTGCCGCACCAGTAAACCCATCGCCCCACCCCCCCACCCGCACACACCCAGCGGACTACAAAGCCCATCCCTCCCAGCCGACAAGGCGCCGAACCCGCCAGTCTCTCCGGCAACCGGGAAGCGAGCCCGGAGTGCGCAGGCGCCCGCTCGCTCTCCCTCCTTCCGTCTCCCGATTGGCTAAGACGGGCTCGTAAGGGGCGGGCCACGCCCGACTGTCACTTTTCCTGAAGCGGCTCGGCCCCGCCCACTCCTCGTTGGCCTCGCGCTGCCCGGGCGGCGCAGGCGCGCTGAGTAGGTGGGAGGCCGTCGCCGCCGCTGGCGGCGTCGCGCGTGCATGACGTCACGCCATGGCCGCCCTGCTCTGCCGCCAGTAGAGGCCTTGTCGCGCGCCCCGCCGCTTCCCGGAGCCGCTTCCCCGCTCCCTCCCCCGACCCCCTCCCGCTCGGCCAGGTGAGGAGCGGCGGGCCCCGCTTACGGGCCGGGGGTGCCGGGGCCGGCATCGAGCCTTCAGGGGAGGCGCCGGGGGCGTCGCTGCCTGTCGCTTGGCTGCTCCTCCGGGGAGGCCCTGCCTGAGGCCCGAGCCCCGGGCGAACGAGCGGGCTGCGGCCTCCACGCCCCGGCGCCCCCAGAGCCATCCCCTGGGTCTCGCTGGCCAGGACCTCGAGGGCACCCGCGGGCCGCAGGATGACCGCCTCCGCAGGCGCCGGACTACAACTCCCATCCCCTGCAGCCCGCCAGGCCGGATGGGCTCGGGGCTGGCTCCGATCCCCCGAAGGCGAGGGCCGGGGAGGGCCGGGTGCAGCCCAGGGGCCACCTTTGCCCGGGCGGGGGCTGCGGTCTCGGCCTGCGCCTCCCATCCTCCTTGGCCGGTGGGGCGGAGCTCCTCACGAGACTGGGGTGGGGGATCCGCCTTTTGACCCATCTGGAAAGCGGGTGGGCGATGCTGGAACTGTGGTCTCTTCCAAGGTCTGTGGGACTATATTCCATTGGATGGACTGTAGGGGATGATGGATTCTATGGTCCTCTGCTTGCGTTGACAGGGTGATGGGGTGCATTCTTAACTTGGCTGCAGGAGGGGAGCGTCTGTCTCCCTCTTGCTACTTTAATTTATAGATAGATGACTTCATTTGTGGTCAGAAATGGACAGTTTCTGTTAAAAAGTTAAAATCTTGTCAGGAAACAATTGTCAATGTTTTTGATTGACTTTGGCCTTTAGATACTACAAAACAGCTCTTCTTTGAGAATCTCATTCACGCTCTTTCACTTTCGTGGGCCAGCATTGAAATATGGGGTGGTGAAGTGCATTGCAAGCTAAAAAAGTTGACGTGACAGTTTAACAATCTGTAGTTAAGAAACTGCTATGAATCCACTTTTGTCCTTTTTTTAATCTGAGCCTTTTCTCTCTTCCAGACTAGTGGGTCCTGATGGATGTTTCTGAAACACTTGAGCAAAACCCCCACTCTCCCAGTGAGAAAGACGAAGAGGAGGATGACCACCAGCCCTCTGATGATGAAATCCTGAAAGGGAGTAGTTCAGAGCAGGATGGGGAGGAAGGACAGGGTGCCTTTTTGGGAAAAGGTGCAGATCGGGCAACTAGAACATTGAGCCATGGGGAGGAGGAAGGCCTTCCCTCAGAGGAAGAGGAGCGTTTAAGTGAAACCAAGTCTCCGGACTCTGATCATAATGATCAAAGCCAACCACTCAAGTCCTCCCTGCGTGTTGAGCAAGTGGAAGAGGGGGCAAATGACCTGGGTGATGAAGCCTCCTCGGTCATTCGGGAACTGGATGAGCATGAACTGGATTATGATGAGGAGGTTCCCGAGGAGCCTAGCACTGTTCCTGCAGACGATGAGGCTGACAAGGCTGTGGGGGAGGAGGAGGAGGAGGAGGAAGAAGAAAAGGGAGACGAGCCTCTGGGAGATGAAAAACAGCCTACCCCCAAAAGCAACAATGAGAAGGATGGGCAGGAGCCTCCCAAGGAGAAGAAGAAGGAAGAAGATGGAGAAATTGATGATGGCGAGATTGATGTAAGTTCAGGTCCCTTCTGCGTTCCCCCTCCTCCCCACCAAGAGTGTCCCTGGGAGAAAACGGGTTCCCATAGCCCTTTGCAATACAGAAAGGTCGATAAAGGGCTGTTTTCTCAAGTGGGATCTAGACGTGCACCAGCTTATTCCAAAAGCACAACATTGCTGGGTCACTCAAATCTAGCCATTTCCTTACGTCATAAATGTTTTAACTACTCAGAAGAATCAGCAACATAATAATGAAAGACTTGCATTGCTTCTGTGCAAGTAGTTGCTGATCAGTTTGGGTTATGAAAAGCGGGGGGGGGTTATTGACCTCATTTCTCAGAAAAGCCCTTGAGTTGCTATAAACCTCAAATGCTTCGGAACAAGCAGAGCCAAAGGTTGGGGGTGGAGTTAATTCTCTCAAACCAGGCACCCTCCAATGCATAGGTTTCAACTGCCAAACTTTCCACAGTATGACCATTGCAAGAATTGGGAAGCTGCTCTAATTCTTTGGCACGTAGCAACATTTGCGTTCAGAATCCTGGGAGCAGTTGCTGAATCTTGGCACCATTTTCTATCACTCTACTGGTCAAGCTCAGCCCCTGATGGCAGTAGAACGATCTGTCATTTCATAGACATCCAGCTTGGCAAGTGCCCTTGGTCTGGATTGGAAAGGGGTGGTCCTAAGAGCCCTGTAGATACCCAGATAACATCTGAGGTTGCAAAGCAGCAATTGTTTTCCTCCCAGGAGAAAAGAGGGAGACTTGTTGTGATGCATACTTGAAGTAGGAAGGGACAAGGAAGCCAAGTGCAGATTAGCTGACATGGCTGAGAAGCTCTGAACCACAGCTTTTCCTGCCAGATGATAGTTAATATCTATCTTATTCGGAAATCAAAAAGTTTCTTCTAACAATGTAATTCCCTCTGAAAGTGCTTAAGGAAAGCATGACTTTCGTTGACATCATTGGTTGTTGCAGGGGCTAAATTCTTAGATTGGCATAGATTCTGGAGAAATGGCATCAGCATTTTATTATCTGAGGCCTCCAATATCAATTTAGAAAGTTGTTGCAAAGAACATTCCATTTTCTTAGTGCTAGCTTTCAGTTCCATGCTTACTTATTCTACCCCATGTTGCAAGATCTGTTTCACCTTTTTGAAGATGAGTTAAGTCGTCTGCTGAGTCTTTTAAGGGTAGGTGGTGCTGATGTTATCACAGTTAAGCCTGCAGAATGAGAGCAAGAAAGACGTATTGCTCAGTGGTTGGACTGAGGAGAGTTCTGAAAGGAAGACCAAGTTGGCCTTGAAACCAAAATGCCAACTTTCTGCTTGACCATTTTCAAAAGCCTGAGCGTAGAGGGTTAGAAGAGAATGCTAGCAAGGAGCATCAGAAGAAGTTGGGGAGATCAAATGTGAGTGTCCTCTTATAACCATTCACATGTTGAGGAGCACGTGGGCTGTGGGAATCCATCTTCCTTCTCTGGTTTCTCATCTTCTTGGATTGCTCCAGTTCTCGAGGTTGAAGGCTTGCTGTCATTGCGGCTTCTGCCTTCTGAGTTCCTGTCTCTCTCTGTCTTTCAGGATGATGACCTGGAGGAGGGAGAAGTGAAAGATCCCAATGACAGAAAAATGAGGCCACGTCTTACCTGCCGTTTTTTTGTGAAAGGTACACATTAAAGCCAATTGTGTCCCTCCCGAGCAACAGCAAGGAACCTCCGTTTCTTGGACAGCCACCCCCCAGAATCTTGTGGCTTCTCCTCTGTTCCTTAGATGGTTTCTAGCTGTCAGAGGTCACCTTACACCAAAATGCTTACACCGAAATCTCTCAGTATTCAAATGCTTTAAAGAAGCTCAAACATGGAGCTTAAAGACAGTAACCCTCATCCAGTAACACTGTCTCAGCATATGGAAACGTAGTATAGCTATCAGCATTACACAACTATTTTGATCGACATGAATTTAGCACAATTGCCATTGTTGATTGTTTGGGTGGCAACCATTTTTTTTTAAAAAAAATCTTTGGTGTGGTTCTTTGGTTCTCATGCGATTTCTGCTGCAGTTTCAATTTTTGAATATATTTTTTTTTGTATGTAGTCTTTTTTTCGGTTGTTTTACTTCATAGTGCAAGCCGTGCAAGGAAAAGATTTGAAGTACAGAATACAATTTCTTTAAATAAACCAAACAATTCTCTAGAAGAATCTCCTTCACATAACTCAGTGGTTGAAGAACAGGACAAGGCAAGAGAAGGGTTGCATTGTGTAGACAGACTTTCTCAGACAGGTATCCTGCGGTTTATGTGAAGTGTGTTTTGTCTGAGCCTTTTTTTAAACCCTTCTGCTTATTTCTCCATAGGGAACTGTACTTGGGGCATAAACTGCCGATTTATTCATCCTGGTGTGAATGACAAAGGAAACTACTCTCTGATTACCAAGCCAGTTCCTTTCTCTTCTAATGGTGCCCCTCCTATTGGCCCTGGTCCTCACCCTCTGATGCCAGCCAACCCTTGGGTACAGTATTGTATCAGTGTTTATTGCCTGAATTTGAGGATGCTGTGACCCTATCTATGGTATGAGAATTTGGGGAAAACAAAAACCCCTGGATGGTTGCTAAATGTCTCTTCTACCGCCCCTTGTTTCAAATGGATAATGAGCACAAGACATACAGGAGGAGCAGGAGATGGCAGAGCCAGTCCACCTGGCCACGTAATAAGCGTGGTGTGCATTTGGGGATCTTGTGCTAGAACATTGTGGGTCTAATAATAGAAGAGCAGAGATACTGGAAGTCCTGTACAAGCAACCCTGATTGGAGCAGAGGGAAGCCGGATACTTCAGTGTTTATACAGTTTCTCTTCTGGACTAAGAATCCAGTCCACCTGAGCCATGCTGCACGTGTGGAAAACACTGTAGTTGCTTACAGGCAACCTAGGAGCAAAGTGAGACCAATCACCTAGCAGCTGATAGCTTTTCTGGAATAAAAAAAAGATGGCTTTGTGACAATGAACATCATTGGAATCTTCCTCCCCTCTTTCTTAACAGGGAGGGCCCGGTGTGGATGAAATCTTCCCTCCCCCACCTCCCGACCCTCCAACAGAAAGTGCCTGGGAACGGGGCCTCCGACACGCAAAGGAGGTAAGCTGGTTCTTCTTGCTCCTTGTGCAGAACAGGGGAGAGGAAGGGCTGAGAAGTCCCTTTATTGGTTGTCCTCGCTTACCAACCACTCATTCAGTGACTGAAGTTGCAACAGCGCTGAATGAATGGTACTCAAGATTCATCCTCAAAGTTGTTTAACTCAACTGTCGGGGAAACAAAAAGCGTGTTTATTTCCAGGTGCGTTGTGCAACTCTAACATAAAGAAATAAGATTCAGCCTTTGTGGTTCTAAAAAAGGGGCCAGGTGTTCAGAATCTTAATCTGAAAATTCCATATTATTCTAAAACACAATGCAGCTTTCCCAGCCAGTGACTTCCAGATGTGCAGGCATTTTGGATGTGCCACTTGGGAATTCTGGAGTTGCTGCCCCCATACCTCTGGAGGTGTCAGGCTGGGGAGGGATGCTGTGCCTATGTCGTCATCCCTTTGGGAAACTAATGCTCCTGCCCACTCCCCCCGCCAGGTGCTGAAAAAGGCTACCATGAGGAAAGAACAAGAACCCGATTTTGAAGAAAAACGGTTTACAGTAACGATTGGGGAAGATGAACGCGAATTCGACAAGGAAAATGAATTTTTACGAGACTGGAACTATCGCATCACTCGGGACGTGCGGGATTCAAGGTAAGGGGCCTGCTGCCTCTCTCTGTGCCTTCCTCTCCAGTCCCTCTGCCATCCACCAGAGGGTGCTGTTGGCTGATCAGTGAGCCGGCTCTTGCACTGTTGTCCCATCCTGTCTTGGCTGCTACTGTTTGCAGGGCCCAACCCAGTGTGCCTGCAGCCTGGTGTGGTTTTATCACCTGCATAGCCGTTTATTCATGGATTAAATTTATGCACCGCCCATCCTGCTATCTGAAGCGACCCTTTGGATCCTGACGGCAGCACTGCGCATGTAGAACGGAATAGCTGCATTTCATCAATGGTTGCGTTTTCTGCCTTGTTGAAAATCACCCCCAGGTCTGCCTGCTTCAGGTGCTTTATGTGGAACACATTGGGTACTGTTGCAGCAGCCCACTCCTGCTTCCCACGTGCAGGTTTTGCTCTGACTGCTCCTTGTGGTTCTTGGAGCATCTTTCAATACAGTGGCTGGGTTTAAGATGTGCCCTTCCATTCAAGAAGTCAGAGGCCCCTGGTCCATCATACCTAACCTTAAAAGAGTTAGGGCCACCTTGGAGAGAGCTTTGTGAAGGAGGTTTAAGTGTCTCTGGCAGTTTTGAGTGGATTCGTATGTCTGGATCATAGATCCTTTCATCTGGGGTCTCATCCCAGTCTTTCTGAGCCACTCCAGTTGACTTAAATCACCTTCACAAAGCCCTCTCTAGGATAATAAAGCCAAAGAAACTCTTTTAAGGCTAGGTATGATGGGGCCAGTGGCTTCTTCTTCACATCCTTAGTTGCACTACATGTAAATGCAGACATTGGCATCAGAAACATAACAGTAAATAAATTCTGCAAAGGTATATCTTTTCTTTTAATTTGTCATCATTAATTCAAGACCCAGACTAGTTGACTAAACAGATTTGCAAGTGCTCTGGCCATTGATCCTAGTAAGGTCCCTAATAATGGGCCCATATTTGTTTTTTCCACTTCAGGACATTATTCTGAATTGGCTGTTCTTCTAAAACATGCCTTTAAAATTCTTGAAATATTATTGATAATCTCTTCAAATGATCCACATAGGAAACTTTCTAGGGTGGGTAATGTTTCATTGCTATATTTTTCTGGAGGGAACTTTTTCTAAAACTGAGGTGCAGTCTCTTTCAGGGGCTTCATTTTATGCTCATTTGTTGGATTCTCAAAAGTTAGATTATAAAATTCTATGTATATATTGATTTTCACTGCTTTGGACTAAAGGCTACTTCAAAGATTAAAATAACATTAAAGAGCCAAGGTGGCGCAGTGGTTAGGGTGCAGTACTGCAGCTACTTCAGCTGACTGCTAGTTCAGCAGATCAGCGGATCAAATCTCACTGGCTCAAGGTTGACTCAGCCTTCCATCCTTCCGAGGTGGGTAAAATGAGGACCCAGATTGTTGGGGGCAATATGCTATTTAGTATACTGTCTTTGATGTAAGCCGCCCAGAGTCCTCGGAGAGTCCTTGGAGAGTGGGCGGCATAGAAATATGACTAATAAATAAATAAATAAATAAATAAATAAATAAATAAATAAACATAGTTTTTTAAAGGTGTCAAAAATGCTAAGTACATCTCAAGTGGTTTGGTCAGTTGGAAATTTTTCCCAGTTTGCATCATTTCACTTCCCTAAGAATCTATTTTTGAAACAATTTCAGTTTGCTTTGAGACACATGTGATTATGGCTAATTGATTCATAAATCTGTTTTTTTCCACCGGTTTCCTGAAAACTACTAGTGACACGGATGTCAAAGAGAACATTAATTACGGGTAAGCAATCCCTTGTTGCTCTTTCATTCATAATCAGGCCAATGTTACTTTCATTTTGATTCTTCATAATTCTTATCTCAGTGTCAGTGGTTGCAGAGTTCTTTGTTTCCATCTGGCCCTTTTGTGCTGGCATGCCTGTTTGTTTGGAGGTTGCCATGTGTTGGCAACCTCTTGGCAACATTTACAGCAATGGCAAGACTTCTAAATAATTACGTACATGAGTACAAAAAATAGATGGCATTTCCTGAAGACATCTCAGAAGGAAGGAGAGCAAGCAGAACAGAAATCCTACACTTTCCAAAGCCTATTCCAAAATCCATTTGTCAGGGGCCATTTGTTGTTATTTCCATGTGGCTCAGTCACTGATTACAATGAGCATTTTTCATAGAAAGTTATCACTGTGCTGACTTCAGGAATAATCCAGAAAGGCTTGTTTTCAAGTATTTGCTTGGGCTAATTGTTAATATGCTAATTAAGTAACTAATGATGTGATGAGCACTCTGCTCTTAATTCTTCATTTTTTCCCAGAGAAGGGGAGTCATAAATAATAGAGGCCTCTCACTAAACCCTTCTTAGCATAAGCATCAGCCAAGTATGGTCTACTGACCCATTGAAGCCCTTTCCTTAATGAGGGCCTTCTCTTCCTTAGAGCATCTTCCATTTCTTTTTCAAAGATGAATCCCAAAAGACTGTGGGAGGCGGCCGTTGAAAAGCTAATACAATTTGCCTGAATCTGGAATTTGGGAAGGGGTGGTGGTGGCTCTTTTTGCTCGTATGATTCTTGCAAAAGGGAGTTCCCAGGGAAACATGTTTCTTGCTTTCAAGTGGTGATGGCTGAATATGACCCTGCAGCCAATAACTGATGAGAACAATATGGGATTACTCGCTCCTGTTCCTTCTATTGCTCTGCAGGGTCGATCCATATTCCGATCCCTACTACGATTATGAAATAGAACGCTTCTGGCGGGGAGGGCAGTATGAGAACTTCAGGGTACAGTACACCGACCCAGACCCCTACCGCAATTACAGACTGAGCAAGGTAAGTGCCTGCCCCGGGCTGGGCTTCCTCTTTGACTTCAGACAGGTGCTTGTTCTGAAGAGGCTCAAGCTTAACAACCCATTTGGCTGTAGCAATACCGGCAGTCCTCGGCTTATGACTACAATTGAACCCAAAATTCCTATGTTGCTAAGTGAGATAGTTATTAAGTGACTTTCGGCCCCTTTTTATGACTTTTTTTGTTAAGTGACATTTGTTAAGTGACTCACTGCAGTTGTTAAGTTAGCAACACGGTTGTTAAATAAAATGTGCTTATCAGAAGGTCACAAAAGGGGATCGTATGACCCGGAGACACTGCAACCGTCATAAATATGACTCAGTTGCCAGGCATCTGGATTTTGATCAGGTGACCCTGGGGATGCTGCAATGGCCTTAAGTGTGAAAAAAGATCATAAATCACTTTTTTCAGTGCCGTTGTAACTTTGAACAGTCACTAAATGAATTGTTGTAAGTCGAGGACTACCTGCAGTCTCTCCATCCATTAGCCAGCATTTTTTGCTTGTGTGTCTCAAATTGCTCCAGGAATTTTGAGAAACAAGAAGTGTGGCTTTTATACACATAAAGATTGGAACAAAGCTTGGGGAGGAACAACCTGTAATTTTATTAGTTGAATGGTGGGCCTCTGAGAGTAAATATCCAGAGAATGAAGTCATTAAGTGTTGTAGAACCAACTAAAGACTTTCCTTGGTGTGATATGATTCAAGACTTGCTGTGGGTCAAAGGTAACCTGTAACCTGGTTTATTCTTTCTTTCCTTCCCCAGGAAAGGGAGCGAGAGAGGGATCGGGAGAACCGGCAGCGGGAACGGGAGCGAGAGAGGGAGCGGGAACGGGAGCGAGAAAGGCGGCAAAGAGAGCGGGAGCGTGAAAGGGAGCGGGAGCGGGACAAGGAGCGCCAGAGGCGGAAAGAAGAGTGGGAGAGGGAGCGGGAGCGCATCAAGCGAGATGACAAGGAACGCCCACACCGGGACAGAGATCGGGAACGGGAGAAAGAGCGTGAGAAAGAGAAAGAGAAGCCAAAGCCTCGATCGCCACAGCCAGCCAGGTATGGATTGCGTTTGATGGTCTCGTGCAGGGGTCTCCAAACTCAGCAACTTTAAGACTCATGGACTTCAACTCCCAGAATTTCCCAGTAGCTGGGGGATTCTGGGAGTTGAAGTCTACGAGTCTTAAAGTTGCAACTTTGGAGACCTGGTCTAGTGGCATGCTTCTCAGTTCCTGGTGGCTCTCAGCTCAGAAGAATATCTCCTTAGAGCATAGCCAGGCATGTGTTTGGCAGAGTTAGGATCGGGGTTATCCCCAAAGGCTGGAGAAGCACAGGCCCCTGCTTGGAGAATTTAGAAAATCTCTTTTGGGAAGGTTGTCTGATTCCGTCGCAAATTACAGAAGGATTCTGGGGGTTCGCCTGTGTCTTTGTCCTTCTTCCCAAAAAACTCCTTCCCTTCTTTTAAGCAGTTTGAATAATTGGTGCAGAATGTGGGCTCTTCTTGGTATCGGTGGGGTTAGAAGGTTGTTGTGGGTTTTTTTGAGAACAGATTGGAATGATGCATCCCGCAGAGTTGTCCTAAATACAGGCTTTTATTTCTGTTCATATGAAGAACGGTTGCTGGAATTGGGTATGTCTAACTTAATGAAAAGAAGGACTAGTGGTGACATCATAGCAATATCTCAGGGGCTGCCACAAAGAAGAGGGGGCCAACCTATTCTCCAAAGCCCCTGAAGGCAGGACAAGAAGGAATGGATGGAAAGTAACCAAGGAGAGAAGCAACTTAGAAATATGGAGCGATTTGCCTTTAGAAGTTGTGGGTGCTCCAGCATTGGAAGTTTTTAAGAAGAGATTGGCAGAGGGTCTGTGTGTCTCTCTCTCTATGTCTCTCTCTCTCTCTCACCGCACACTGTGTCTGTCCTTAAGAGAATGGCCGCCTGCCCTGCGCGTGCTTTTCCTGCACTTTGGCGCTCACTTGAGGAGGGTCTTCCCACACGTGTGCATGCTCCCGGCTAAGCCACAGCCCACCAGGGGGTCACAAGAGGAGGAGGGGGAGGAGGGTCGCCCAAAGGGAAGCCTCCGCCACGGCTGGCAATCGTTCCTCAGCCAGCCCAGATTTCCAAAAATATCTAAAAAAATAAAAAGGGTGAGGGGCGGGGCCAACCAGTGATGGGACAGGGAGCCACAGCAGAGGGCCCAAAGAGCCGCATGCGGCTCCGGAGCCGTGGGTTGCCGACACCCAGGATAGGGTTTTCTGCTTGAGCAGGGGGTCAGATTAGACCTCCAAGGTCCCTTCCAACTCTGCTATTCTGTTATTCTGTGCGGTGTGTTTTTCTCCATGCCAGTTGCCTCTCCAGCTTTGCGTTCTTGGCTCTTGGCAGAGCAGTGAGCCCGGCCCGAGGACTGCCAGACCCCTCCCCTGTCATTTCTGGCATTCTTGGCCTTGAGCTGTGCCAACAGCCTCGATGGCTTGGCTTGGGATGAGTCTAAGCGTGCCAGGAAAGTGCATTGTGTCCCAACCTCTGCTTCACTCTGAAGTATGAATGTGTGTGAATAATCTGGTGAAGTCCTGTTGATGTAAGACTGAAATGTACACCGATTGCTAAAAGCCAATTTTTCCAGGCTGCTGAGCCTTTCCCCCTTGGAGAGGAAACCACGTTGTGCTCCCTCTGAGATTTACCCCATTGTTAGTTTTCCAAAAAGACCCCAGGTGGGCCTCCGTAATTTGGTCTGATTTCCCGGTGGGGGAGGGGACGTTGGAGAGGATTTGATAAAAACTTGGTTTTCGGGGTTCCTGAGGTTGCTCGGTGTTTTTAATGCTTTTTAAATCATTGTTACACAATAGTACTAATTGTTTTCTGTATATGCTGTTTTATTGGGTTGTTGTACACTGCCCAGAGTCACTTTCCATGAGATGGGAAGCCGTATAAATTGAATTAATTAAAGTAAGTTAAAAATAAATACAGCCTTAATCTTCCAGAAATTGGCTCCAATGTTACATGCCTTTAATTCTGGAGAATCATGCTTAAATCCTCTACCAATTTTCTTGGTAGTAAGTTCATCCCAGACAAATGGTGGTCCAATCTCTTCTTTAAAACTTCAAAATAGAATATAGTTGAGTAAAGATTCATATAAAGAGTCATTCAATAAACCTCCTGCATTTACGATTTTTCTCCTCCAAAACAAGAGGAAAGTGGCTCTTTCCTATTGCAATTCCAGCAGATCTCATCCGTTTATCTGCAAATCTACCTACCATACTAGGTTGATATTTGAACAAGTGGGAAGTAGATTTTATTTTTGTCTTTCAGGAATGCTTATTTTTATTATGCCGTGTTTAATTAGTTGCAATCCTTTTACTCAATATAGGTTGCTTTATTACCCATAGTCAAGGTCACATGTTTCTGTGTTTTCCATAAACTGGTGTTTAATTATAGTTCTTAATATAATGTTCTAAGAAGAAAGCAATCTAGAGAATTGTTCCATGTGTATTCTTTCTATTTAACTAGCCGGCTTCTTCCTTGGAGTAGAAGTGACTTCACTTTAATTGAGTTTATTTATAGACTGCTGTGCTTTCCCTAATCATTAAACCTTGGCTCAGCTCTTGGCAACTTTGTCCTCTTGCGTAGTTTTGGATTGATGCTACCCAAAGAGTCATGTGACTTGATGGAGATTCCAGAATGCCTCTTATGTAAGACTGACTCCATTTCTGTCATCTGCCATGAGACAGATTTCCTCAAGTCTAAAAACCTAACAAGAAGAAGAAGAAACTTTAGCAAGGACTTGGTGTTTTTGTTTTTGTTTTTTTGAAAAAATGGGATTTCAAAGCAAGGTGTTGTTAAATATCTTAGATTTGTTGGGAAGAACAAAACGGAGGAAGCCATGTTTTGGTTGAGAGGTGGCTGCCCTGAGTGTCCATTTAATAACAATTCAATAATTGAGAACTTGCTCTGCAGATGAGAGATTCCTGGCCTTAATTTCCACCCGAAGGAGCTCCAGGTGATAAAGCTGGAAAAGACTGCAGGTTTAGCTTTTGTAGGGATGTTCCTTGCCAAGGTACAGATAGTCCTTGACTTATGACCACAATGGATCCGCAAGTATTGGTTGCCGGGGACCCTGCACCTGTCCTAAGTACATGCCAGTTGCCAAGCCTCTGAGTTTTGTTCAGGTGACCACGGGAACGCTGCAATGGTCGTAAGTGTGAAAAAGGATCATGGGTCACTTTTTTCAATGCCGTTGTAACTTCAGTCACTAAACAAACCGTTGTAAGTCGACTACCTGTAAATGGTTTTGGGCTCAGGGCGGAAGTGGCAAATTTGCAACTTGGTTTCCTTCAGGAGCTCTTCACATTCCTTGTTTATTGCTAATTTCTGTGATTCCTTAGCAGTTGCATCCTCAGTTGCTCCGGGGCAGGGAAGTGGGGCCCTTTTATGACTTGTGGACTTCAGCTCCCAGAATTCCTGAGGCAGGCATGCTCCACCATGCTGGCACAGGCATTATGGAAGTTGAAGACCATAAGTCATAAAAGGGCCCTGGCTCCCCACCTCTGCTCCAGGGAGTGGAAGGAACAGATTCCCTCTCCACCCTACCTACCAAGGGTGTAAATTAGGCTGAGAGTTCACAGGTGGTTCAGCCCCGCCCTAAAGGAACTTCCTGTCTGAGTGGAGATTGGACTCTCCCATTGCTCCATCCTCCGAGCCTCCTCTAAATCCGTTGGCACGGGGGCGGGCGGGCGAGGGCTGGAGCTGGCACAGGTTTTCCATTGTGCGGAGCTGGCAAAGCCTTGCCTCAAATCCCTTTTCGACCACCCAACTCCTCGCGTTTCACCTTATCAATGGTGGCCTCGGACTCTCCCGCTCCTGGTAGGGTGGTTGGGTGAAGCTCATGCCCAATGATCCCCTGCAAACCACCCTAAGTGAGTTGGCAGAAAGTGATGATACATCCGAGGGTTTTCCTTGCTGCTCCGTCACTTGTATCTGGTTGTGAAAACTGAAGCTGAGGCAAGAATCCGGGCCAGGAAATTCAGATGATGCGGTCTGGCAGTTGTAGCAGGTGAAGGGGTGTGTTTGAGCTCACCGTGATTTCATCTAAATGGGCTGAAAAGAATTCTTCCTTTCCTTTCTCTCTGGCCTCCAAAGGGGAAGGAGGGGAAACGGAAAGGGCAAGAACAGCAGAGGCACCAATGGGAAGGCTGCCAGTCTTTGGCAAATTGATTTACTGCCAAAGGAAGCAATTTAGGCTAAAATTAGGGTTTTTTAAAAAGAAAAAAAATCACGAAATTCGGTCTATTTAATCACAGGTTGTTCTTTCCTGGTCAGATTTTTTTTTGAAGATAATCTCTGCTAATTGAAGGATTTTGCCAAAGTCCATCCAAAGACCTTTGAGAAAGAAAAACCCTGCCCAGTGGCCAATTTTTTTCTCCTAATTATACCTGTTAGGTTTTGTTTCACTCATCCTCTACGAAGGAGTCTCTTCAAAAGGGCAGCTGACTCACATCATTTGGTTTTGTAGAGACGTTTGTCAATTTTGGACTTTCTAGAAACGAGGTTAACCGCCTTCTTCAACCAAATCAGATTGCAGGTGGTCCTCGGCCTACAACTACTGTACAATTGAGCCCAAAATTCCTGTTGCTAAGCGAGACACTTGTTAAGGGACTCTTGTTGCCCGATTTAATAACCTTTCTTGCCAAAGTTGTTAAAGTAAATCCCTTCAGTTGTTAAGTTAGTCACACATTGTTAAGTGAATCTGGCTTCCCCGTCACTTATCGGAAGGTCGCAAAAGGGGATCACGTGACCCCCACCCCCACCCCCCCCAGGACACTGCAACCGTCATAAATACGAGTCAGTTGCCAAGCGTCCGGATTTTGATCGCGTGACTGTGGAGATACTGCAAGGGTCGTAGGTGTGAAAAACGGTCCTGTCCCTTTTTTCAGTGCTGTTGTAACCTCAAACGGATACTAAGCGAACTATTCTAAGTCGAGGTGTACCTGTATTCCAATCAAATGGCATGGCCAGACATTCAGAGGCCACCGTCACTCAGCTTTCAATACTCTGTTTGAATGTTCGGTCCCTGGTGCAAGTTTGCCAGTGGCCTTGTCACCTGCCTCCAGATTGAGCAAAGGAAGGCTACAGACGTTTTTTGCTTCTTTTCATGTAGACAAAATTTAGCATCTGTGGCCTTAAACGGCGAGCTTTTTTTAGTATCTCTGCAAAAAAAGCAGCTCTAAAGCTTTTGCGTAACTTTGATTTCTCCCTGGCTCTTAGTCAGAAGGTGGCAT
This sequence comes from Pituophis catenifer annectens, assembly GCF_029215685.1. Classification (NCBI taxonomy): domain Eukaryota; kingdom Metazoa; phylum Chordata; class Lepidosauria; order Squamata; family Colubridae; genus Pituophis; species Pituophis catenifer. Next base: position 24,954,633 of record NW_027256893.1, read on the forward strand.
CTGAAAGCTGATTTATTTGTCCTGTTCTGGGTGATTGGAGAGTTCATAGATGCCGGTTGATGATAATACTGAATATAGTATGACTGGTCTGTAAGAAATTCCACGTGGATTTAAATTCCATGTAGATCCATTAGAGATTTTAAAAACACGGCTTCCTTCTCCTCCACCCACCCAGTCCCTCTCCCTGCTCCTCTTCTCTTGAATTGACAATGCCACCCTCTCTCTCATCCAAGGAGCTTTTTAATTTATGGCGAAGGCTCGTTCCTCCAGCGGAAGAAACCTGAGTCTTCCTCGTGTTTCTGCACTCACTGAAGGCTTCGCCTGGTCCCAGGCTGAGCTTAGTAAATGGGAAAGTGTTAGGCTCCCTGCCGGAAGGGAGTGTCCCGCTCAGGTCATGCAACTGGAATGACACAGTTGTGTTTTGCATACAGAAAGAGTCACGACCTTGCAAGAAGGTTTAGCAAGAACGGGTGCCTGCAATTCTTGGATTCCTCGGTTGTCATGAGGTCCCTCTTGATTAGTAATCTGCTGGTCGATGTTGGTCCTATTTTCTTTCCTGGATCGTGCCAAGAAATCTTCCTCATTCACAGGAAATATCACACTGTCATGAACAAGAGCCTCTTTCCTGGTCCACAAAGACTTGTGTAGGGTCCTGTCTTAGATGCCTGAAATCCATCCTTGGAGCCATCCTTGTTCTCATGAGACGTTTTGGCCAAGCATATGGAAATGTAACCATCTGCCTGGTGATGCACAATTCTTATCTTTTTTCACTTTTCTTTGTGGCATCAGGGCTATCTTGGGGGAGGCAGAGCAACAGGCTCTTCAGCTCAAAATTCCCAGCCTCAATTCAAGCAGCCAAGCTCAGCAAGAAGGCAAAAATTTGATAGCTTGGACACAAATGATTTGAAGACAGAGGCTAGCAGAGCGGTGTTCGCTCGTGCCCTTAAGTACAGAGGTGGGGCTTTAGTAGCCTTGTTGACTCCTGTGAGCCTTCCCTAGCTGACTTCAAGGGACACAGAGAGAAAGCCCCATGATGCACTTGAAAGTCAATGATTACAGTTATAAAACCACTTAAAATCAACATTTGTTCCACAGAGTTATCTAAAGCAATGTATGATGATTCAGGGATAGTAAAAGTATAAGGAAAGTTTTTTTGAAACATGCATTGGTCTATTTTAAAAATGAATTGATCCTATTTGAATGAAAAGTGTTTTTAAAAGAAAAACACGCACACCCTCAAGTCATTTGAAATATAGCATAGGGAGCTGCAGTTATTCCTAAGAATAATCAGTATTTTAGAAAGAATAGAATAATAGAATAGAATAGAATAGAATAGAATAGAATAGAATAGAATAGAATAGAATAGAATAGAATAGAATAGAATAGAATAGAATAGAATAACAGAGTTGGAAGGGACCTTGGAGGTCTTCTAGTCCAACCCCCTGCTTAGGCAGGAAACCCTACACCACTTCAGACAGATGGTTATCCAACATCTTTTTAAAAGCTTCCAGTGTTGGAGGATTCACAACTTCTGGAGGCAAATTGTTCCACTTATTAATTGTTCTAACTGTCAGAAAATTTCTCCTTAGTTCTAAATTGCTTCTCTCCTTGATTAGTTTCCACCCATTGCTTCTTGTTCTACCCTCAGGTGCTTTGAAGAATAGTTTGACTCCATTTGTTGGAAACATCATCAATATTTTTTTGAGCTTCAGCCTTTATTAATAATAATAGTCTTTGTTAATATCAGTTATGTTTCATAAAGATAATGCTTAAAAAGTAATCATTCTCTGTGTTTATTAAAGCAACATAAAGCCACTGGAGTATAAATTAAATTTCCTTCTGTTGGTTAAATGTTAGACTGGCTGGCTGACTGTCTATCATCTTATCTATCTGTCTACCTACCTACCCACCTACCTACTTACCTATCTATCTCTACTGTATTTCTATATCTGTTTCTGTACCTATCACCCACCTGCCTATTATTTAATTGAGAAAGCTAAATAGATGGCAAGAGACAACGAAAAACAATAGATAAAAGTTTTTTCTGCAGTATGTGATTCCTTCATATGTGAGTGATTCAAGAATCTCTTCACTAACATCACAAATAAGTTGATTTGTGCCATGTGCAAAATATCTCAAGTTGCATCCAAATATATCAGACCTATTTCTTTTTTGATACCAGTGGCCATCCAACTTGCTGGGGTGAGGAAGAGTTGAAAGCTAGTTCCCAACTACTGTATATTTTTTTTGTGTTTTTTTAAAACTTTGTTTAATTTCTCCAACTAAGAGTGTTAGATTATTGCTTATTTGTGGATTTTCCCTTCCTTGGGCTAGTACACCTTTCTGCATCTTTAAACATCTGTTTTAAAGGTTGTCCGTGATATTTCCAAAGGGCACATTTTTAAAGTGTGTGTGCAGATTTAATTCAGACTTTTAAATTAGGTGTATGTTGAGCAACCATTTCCAGACCTTCATTTCCTGTCATCAATCCTGGGAAATTTGCAGTGATGTCACTGTGTTACCTTGCTTAGGTTTTTTTTTTCTTTAACTTCCTTTCTAAGAGTGCTCTCTGACTTTGCAAGGTGCACGTTCTCTCAATATTCCTGCACTGAAATGCCGTCATTCGGCTTCCGTGCCTGATAAGATTAGGCCACGAGTGAAAGGGCTTGCTTATGTCATACGAAGAGGAAGAGGAAGGATTGGGGGGGGAGGGGGGAAGTAACTTTCTCTGAGTGCAATAGCGCTTTCCAGTCTGAATAATGCAGTCATTTGCATTGAAACCCTTGGATGGGATTTTCTCCCCCTGAATCTATTGCCCTGGCGTGGCTCCAGCTCTCCCTTCTGGGTTTCCTGCTGAACAGAAAGAGCCCGTTGCAGCAAAACAAATAGAAACATGGCAGATTTCCATGGCAGGTGGTTATTGAAAAGCACGGTCTTCGTTCTTTCAGCAGGAATGTTCTTGCTGAAAAAAGCACGGCTAGGTCCGGAGATTGAAGAATGTGTCCATTCACATATTTTTCTTACCTGGAACAGCCAGCTATTTGAGATTATAGGTGAATCTGAAGAAGGCCCAAGGGTAGAGATGCATTCATTTCTGCTAAAAATGTAAAGAATCCCGAGTTAGAATCTGAAGAATCCTTGTAAGAGAATGTTGGTGCAACAAACCAGGGCCGATTCTGAGTTAAGCAAGCGTTGGGTATTGGGGAAAAGACACCATTAGGAAAGGAAAGGTTAATTTGTGAGGTCATGAAGATAAGGCATCATGGCCGAGAAGTAAAGAAACCCCTGTAAGAGCTCCTTGAACCTTCCTGCTATCCTTGCAGCTTTCCAAATTTTTATAAAAATTACTTGAACGGAGACCCCCAAAGGATGAGTGGGGACTTGCAGAATGCCGTCCAGACTTAGATGGCGGTGGAAGCGCTGGGGCAGAAAAATTACAAAACCAACAGGTGTTCCCGAAAGATTCCTTGCTTCGATAAAGGCTGTTCTGTAAACATTCCCATTTTGGACACTGAGAAACGGACAGAGGTTGGGACAGAAGGCGGGGACCAAACCTCTTGGTCTCTTTGCCTGACCCCTCTGGCCTCTTTCTCCTCCTTGGGGATTTGTGTCTACAGTTGGCAAAGTCAAGGAATAACCTGACCAGAAGTGAAATAGATGTTGGGTTTCCCCTGAGTTCTCCATTTACAGAAGTTCTTTCTTGTTGGCAAAACTCCCTTCTCATGTGGCTTTCCAGCAGTTTGTAGCTGATGGCACCTAACTTTAAGCTTCTAGCTTCCGTGGAGTTTCCTCTGGTCTCCGCTTACTCTTTATCATGCCCACTAAAGTGATTTCTATCTCAAGAGTTTTTCATTATTCTGCTTTCAAGGAATTCTTGCTTTTTAGTTGTTTTTATATTTGCTATGTTTAAGGCTCATGGCTGCTGTTTTTATATACTGTGCATAATACTTTTTTTTTTTTTTTGCTGATAAGCCACTTGAAATTATATTTGGAAAACTGTGTGTAAAAAAACCCAATAGCCCAGGCCATTGGTAACACTTAACAAACCTTAACCCTTTTTAAAAAAAAAAAAATTCTGGACCTCAATAAGAGGTTAGTTAGGCCGCTGGGAGGCCCAGCTGAAGGTGTCTCCCCTCTAATTATCTTTTCAATCTGTCCTTTAGCCGTCAGCCTGAGCCATCAAAGAAGGAGAAGGAGGCAACTACAACCACTCCTTCTCATTCCAAGAGAGCAGATGAATGGAAGGACCCTTGGCGCCGATCAAAATCGCCCAAAAAAAAGCACGGCATGTCCGCTTCACCCAGCCACGCGAGGAGGCGCCGGAAAACCTCAGCCTCATCAGCTTCCGGCTCAGGTTCTTCAAGGTATAAACCTGGAAGAACCCCGGCTATTTCCTCTGGGTCACATCTTGCAGTCCCTGGGATTTAACAGAAAAAGTTCTGGAAGAAAATCATCTTAGCTAAAGATCGGACCAAAAGATCTCGGGAACCAGCAGTAGGGAAAGCTGTTTATTGTGTAAACCGGGATACAACCAAGAGCTTTGGGATGGGCTGCTATCCCATTCTACGCAGGGAAATAACCAATGTCCCTTCAAAAGACAGCTTTTAAGGATGCACCGCAGTAGAGCAGGGCACAGGTTCCTACAGTCTCTGGAGGCCAGAGAAGGTGAGACGGGCCTTGCCTCTTCTTGCAACAAGGACAGGAAGCCAGAACCTCTGTGGGAGATCTTCCGGTTGCTAAATTCCCTCCTCCTTTCCCTTTCAGGTCATCCTCCCGCTCCTCCTCCTATTCTGGATCAGGTTCTTCGCGGTCACGTTCCAGATCGTCCTCCTATAGCTCCTATACTAGTCACTCTTCCAGGCACAGCTCCTTCTCAGGCAGCCGGTCCAGGTATGGCTTCTCCCCCCTCAGCAGTCGCCAGGGCAAAGCAGGAGTACTGGGGTTGGTCCTCCCGTTCTCAGGCCCTTACGACGAAGAGTAGTAAGTGTCAAAGTGTCCTCCCCGCCTGAGCCCCACCTAACGGTCATCAGCACATCCTTGTAGCTATGAAATCCTGAACAGAGAATTCATAGTTAGAGCATAGTAAAGAAAGGAAGTATGTTAATTTTGTTACTTTATTTATATTTCTTAGTCATCCGTCTCCCTCAGATTGTCTAGATGTGACCAGGAATGTGAACAAGGATATCTGAAGGGGCCAAATGTTGAACCCCATTGTAGTTTCCGTAGGGTGTCTAGATTTCTCGTCCAAGCCTTGAGCTCCTGGCCGCTTCTCGTAGGCCAGAACACGTTCACAGGGAAGATTCCCGCCTCTCCAAAGAAGCCGATTCCAGGGCTTTATAGCATAGAAATTGAGGAAATTTCCAAGCGGGCACAGTGCCTGCCAAGTTTGCGTGTTGGCATTTGCAGCTGCAACTGTAGGTGATAAAAGGTTATGAAATCCTCGGGTTGAACCTGACACCCATTTCTTATCACAACAAAGTGACAAAACAGGAGAGTTGAGTAAACAAACAATGACAGTCCTGTGATCTGCGTAAAATAGCAGGTTGACTTATTGAATTGCAGAGATTGTTTATGGAGTCTCATGACTGGCATCAAATCCGGTGATGCTTTCAGCTGTCACTTACCCCCCCACCCACCCCCAATCTCAGTCCATTCCTCCTTCATTTCTATGGAATTTTTCTCCAGCAGCTCAAAGGTTTGAGTTGTCTCCCTTTGGCCCAAGCTTAGATTTCCTTCCTCCCGCCAAGAATAAGGGGAATGGCCGGGTCTAAACCGGTGAGGGGGGGGGTCTCTTTGCACCATCAGAGCAAGTTTGAAGGGCATTTAGCCACCTGGACCCCACAGAGAAGAGAACCCCTCCACCCCTATATTATGGGTCCCAAACAGGGCAGAGCACAGCTATACTTAAGCTAACAGTGGCACCTTCACTTTTCCTATTCTAAATGGTGTCTTGGGTAGGAATGCTGGGTGGAAATCCGTTTGGCTTCATTTTTCCAGGCTCCCCGTCCTTTTCCTTCTCTCTATCCCCCTTACTGGCAAAGGGCGGCATTTGCAGTGGGACTAAGGCAGTAGGGCTCGTGGGGCAGACATCCAAATAGCAGCACCACCCCTGATTACTGGAAACTTTTGAGGTGTGTCCCTTAGTTTCGCCTCTTCTGGGATGTGCCACCCACATATTCAGTAACTTCCTGCCTGCCCTTCAAGGGCCAATTCTTCGGTGTGTGTTCTCATTGGCACGCAAGGCACGATGAAAGCGGAGAGTGGGTCCTCATGACTTCCCTCCTGTAATTCCTAAGTGTGATGCGTCGCACATCACAATTGCGCTTATGTGGAGCGTGGATACCATAGTGTGTGTCCACGGGCAGCTTCCAAACTACTTGGATAATCGATGGGTTGATTATTTTAAAAGGGAAGCACAGAGAGCAGCAAAGACCCCTGGCTTCAACCCTGAGCTACAAATATTCTCCTATACCGGCTATTCACTTGCTTTATTTCTGCTCTGCTCTTTGTAAGCCGTCCTCCTCTTCCCCCACAGTCAAAACAGGTGAACCGTGAACTCGCCTTACCTAACACTCAAAAATTGTAAACATTCATTCTGGTTTGCTTATACAAAATGTTTTTCACTTTTCCATAATCGTTTTTCATATCAATTTTGCAAAGCGCCTTAACTATCCAACCTATTCATCACCCTTTCCTGCAGTTGATTTAATTCAGTTGGCCAACTCAGCTGAAACTCTCCCCCCCCCCCACCCCACCCCCAAGGAGCCTCCTGTGGATATGGAGAGATCTAACCGCTTGTCTTGCCTGTTTTTGCAGGTCGCAGTCCTTCTCCTCTTCGCCGTCTCCTTCTCCCACGCCATCTCCACACAAACCTCCTCCCAAAGTCAAAGGAGAATCTGCAGTTCTGGCTGGAAAGGGGTAAGAAAGGGGATTCCTTGGGCCCTGGCAGTCTTCCCATTCTCCAGGGGTGCCCAACTGAGGACAGTCGGGATGAAAATAAAGCCAGCAGAATCCTTACGCCTTCCTCGGAACCCAGAGTATAATTCTGCCCACTGCCTCTCCGAAACGTGATTTTGGAGCTTGGAAATGGGCCAAAGGGAGCAGCCAGAATGATCCAGCATTGTGCCCTTCCATGCCAGTCGCAGGGACGAGACAGGGCTGGGCATTCACATCGTAATTGTATTTTCCTCTTGTAAAGGCTCCAGGAGAATATCAGCCTAAATCTTACCATGGTCCAGCACCCTTCTTGTCTTCTTGGACTTACGAAGAGTACTTGGTCCAAGATGGGTTTTTTTGGCTAAAAGGATTTGAATCCGGTTGGCCAGTTTTTTTAACAACCCATTGCACTGATTTTTTTCTTTCTTCCAGTTTTTTGGATGCCACCTAAATTTTATTTGGCAGTTTCAAAGAGCAGCTTTTCCTGTTGCGGTTCATAAAATAAGAGTCCAGGGTCTTTTACAGTATATTTGTCTTACTTATAGGCAGGTCACTTCAGTCCTTATACCAGAAAAAAGTCTGATAAGGGTTACCAGAGATGGCAACATATCTTGGTCACTAAATTTTGGGTTTTGTCACCCGATTTCTCTCTCGCCCTTCTTCAGTGAAAAGCTTGTGAAGAAATTACCTGCCCCACCAGCACCTCCACCGGTGACAAAAGTTGCCCCCTCCGCCCCAGAGCCAGCCAAACCAGGGGACAACAGGGAGGCAAGACGGAAGGAGCGGCAAACAAGGACACCTCCCAGGAGGTAGGGGGAACGTCCTAGAGTGGGGCTCCAGCGGGCAGGTTCTCCATGGCCTCGCTGGAAGGACAGCAGCTCCCGCGGTTGCTTCATAGAATGAGACTTGGGCCTTGAGGGTCTACAGGAGGTCTCAGAAGCAACATGAGCCCCTTCCTGGCACAGTTGGACCCAGAGGGTTAGTTGGCCGGATCTCATCAGCAAGTCTTTTAAACAAATAACCCCAATGGAAATTGGTTTTCCCCCACTGCCCTCTGTAGGAGTCTTTTAAAGCAGGGCTCTTCAACCTTGGCAACCTTAAGACTTGTGGACTTCAACTCCCAGAGTTCCTCAGCCAGCTTTGCTCCGGGAGTTGAAGTCCACAAGCCTTAAAGTTGCCAAGGTTGGAGAGCCCTGCTTTCAACCTTTTTTCCATTTGCTCTGTGATGCTGCAAACACCCCCTTCCCCTTAAGTGGTGGGATTTGGGAAGCTTGCATTGAAAAAGCTTGTTGGTGCCTCCACTGCCTGGGCTGCTCACCTGTCTGCTTGTGCCCAAGTCCTGGCCATTGGCACTGCCTGAAAGGACGGGAAGAGGGTCCCCTCGTGTCCACCAGTGGGAGCTTAAACAGGGACTCTCTTGGCTGCAGGCGTGCCATCAGTTGCAGCGGCAGCAGCTACAGCGGTTCCAGCTCCCACTCGAGATCCTTGTCTCGGTCCCTCTCCCGCTCTCGGTCCCGGTCCTCCTCGGCCTCGCTTTCCCCGTCTCCATCCGGGTCCAGGAAATCCAGGTAAGAGGAAGCGCCAGTCGATGCCTTTGGCCAAGCCCATTTGCCGGAAGCTGCCTGGTGGTTTGGAGGCCTCGTAACTTCACCCTCGAACCCCTCCTTCTCCGCTGGGTTCCCCCAGGGTAGTAGGATTGGGTCAGAACGGGGCTGGTTCTTTGGTGCATGCTGTGTGAAGCTCTCCGTGTCGTTGAAAGGAGGAAGGGGGCGTTAACAGTCTCTGCCCTCCTCTCTTCTCCCGGCCGGCCAGGTCTCTGAGCGTGAGCAGCGTCTCTTCCGCCTCCAGTGCCTCCTCCAGCAGCAGCTCAGTCCGGAGTGCCGACTCGGAAGACATGTATGCAGATCTGGCCAGCCCGGTTTCTTCGGCTAGCTCCCGATCTCCAACCCCCGCCCAGCAGAAGAAAGAAAGAGGTACGGCGTCTCCAGGCCCCTCCCCAGGGCCCACTCCCCCTTTACTTGCAAAACTGGCTAGCAGCTGGTGGTTTGGGTCCACGGCTGACACGCACGGAGGCCTCTTCCTTCTAAAGAGGCTGTGTGTGGATCCCGTTCTTCACCCTGTGGTAGAAAGAGCCCAGGAGATGCCCTGGTGTTTGGAAAGCCTCCTTTCTCTCCCCTGCAAAGGCCCCGGGCCCAGTCGGTGGCCTGAAGACGTGGGGAGGAAGGTCGTCTAAGGCCTTCGGGGGAGGAAGCTCTGGGGAGCTCTTCTAGGTGCAGATCAGTTCCCTAGTTCAAACAAAGGGAAAGGCCAGCAATGAAACCTATTGTGGATCCCACCCACCCCCCTGGATAAAAACGCTAGGAGAACTTTCATAGGAAAGAAAGTCCCGAATGCACGTGGGAACCTGCTGCCGCCTCTCCACCAAGCACCTGCCTTTGGGGTAGGCCAGGAGGCTTCCTCTGGGCGGGTGAGGGATGGCTTCATCGTGATTTAGAGGCGGTCCCGAGCCTCTCCAAGGTACCACCTGCCCACCTACCACCTTGCCCTGAACGGCCCTGCGTTTCTTGCAGGAAAGGCCAAGAAAGAGAGCGGCCCAAAGGAGGAGAAACGGAAGCGAGATGTCCCAGCGCAGCCAGCCAAATCCGCCAAGCCAGCCTCAGGGGGGAAGTCTCAGCAGCCTCCCGCCCCTCACCCGCCCCCCCAGGCCCAGCCTGCTGGCTTCAGTGCCCACAAGGAAATCAAGCTCACTCTTTTAAACAAGGTAGGGGTCTTCTGAAAGGGCCCGGATCCTCTCCTCCTCCTTCAGTTGGGGGGAGGGGGGGGCATCCCTGGGAAATCCTCAGAAAGGAAACGGGGGCTGAGCAGAGGCCTGTCCGGGAACCCCTGGGGGCTCTCTAAGGGCTCAATCCCTGCCCAGAGGTGGGCAAGACAAGAAGAGGGAGGAGGGGTCTCTCACCCACTCGGGCCCTCAGAGTTTGCTCCTTCCATCTGCAGGAGGGGTGGGGATGGGGGGGGTTTCTCTTGATATGATGGACTTGCACACCAAAAGCAGCCTCTTGTCTTGAGCGACATCTGCTCACTTCACGGCCCCAAACTGGAGTGAAGCGCAGTGGATCCCCCTTAGGGAGGCCACAGTGGGCATGTGAGGGCGCCTCCAGAGCAGAGCAAGCACTTCATCCAGCAGGCCAGCCAGTCGGTCTGCTGGTCACCATCCCTTTCCCCACCTCCTCCCTGATCCCTTCTCTTCTGCTTTTAGGCAGCTGACAAAAACAGCAGCCGGAAGAGGTACGAGCCCTCCGACAAAGACCGGCAGGCTTCTCCCCCAGCCAAGAGGATCAACCTGTCTCCAGGTGAGGAGACGTGGTTGCAGGTTTCCTCCCTCCCTCCCTTCCTTCCTTCCTCCCTCCCTCCCTCCCTCCTTTTCTTCCTTCCCTCCCTCTCTCCCTTCCTTCCCTCCCTCCTTTTCTTCCTTCCCTCCATTCCTCCCTCCCTCCCTTCCTTCCCTTGGTTCCTCTTGAGAGCAACGTGCTTTCTGTTTGCTCTCCAGCTGCTCTTTTAGCTGCACTCTGAACCAGCTGCATCGTGCTCAGGGCAGAGTTCAGGAGTCGGAGTGTGAGAGTGTGTGTGTGTGTGTGTGTGTGTGTGTGTGTGTGTGTGTGTAAGGGAAGTGCCAAGCCTTTGTCTGCAGCCATCCTCTTGCAAACAGGTGAAGCAAGAGAGCGTCTTGGCGGGTGGGGCTGCCTAATCCACTCGACTAGCCGAAGCCGGAGGGTTGATGCCTCGTTGTCTTGAGAACTCCAGGCTGCCCGGCTGGCTTTTGAGGAGATCCATTTTGTCATTCAAAAAGCAGGCCAGCTGCAGCCCAAATCAGCTCAGTTACAAACCTCTCCCAGGGGATGATGCCCTTGTGCTAGAGGATCAGTCGGCTTGCCTGGCACTACACAGCAGCCGCGGTTGCTCATGCCACCTCAGGCACTGACTTGGCCCCAAGCCCTGTTGCTAAAGCCAAGGCTTTCCTCCCGAGTGCCAAGCACAGTGCCACATTCCTTTTGCTGATCTTGCCACCTGAAAAATGTGTTGTGTAAATCTAAACTGGTGTCGCTGAAAGAGTGGGAATGGAAAATCCCCAGTGCACATCACCTTGAACTCTTGGCTTGTTCTCTCTCTCTCTCTCTCCCTCTCTCTCTCTCCCTCCCTCCCTCCCTCCCTCCCTCTCTCTCTCTCTCTCTCTCTCTCTGTTTCATCCTTCCTCCCTCCCTCCCTCTCTTTCATCCTTCCTCCCTCCCTGTGAGATGGGATTGTTGGCCTACCTTACATAGTTGTTGTAAAGACTGCTAAGAACGTAGCTCAAGTGTGGCTGGCATTTAAGCCATTACAAGACATTATTTCTAATCCTGGATGCTATTGTTAGCCTGGATTTGGCCCCTTTCTGTGTTTCCTCCCCATTCCCTCTCGCCCTCCTGCTGATGCCCTTAAAAAGCTCACCTGTGCCCAAGTACCAGCTGGCCAGTCTGTTTATGTCAATATGCCTTCACCTCAGCCAGTTCCTGGAGAGGTAATGGGTAGAAGGAACGACCTTGAGAAACTGGAGGAAAAGCCACTACCAAGGCACCAGCCAGATAAAAGAACCCAGAGTCTGGGGCTGGAATTGTAACCCAGAAAGGCGTCATGGCCAAGACCCTCCCTAGTTCTCACAAAGATGCATTCAGATCTAGGATCAGTATAATAACCTTATAGGAAAAGTGATCTCGCCTTGCATGGTTTTGGTTTCCTAGCCTGGTCTACCTCGAAGGGATGACATCTGCTCCCAGCCCCTTGGCTAATTTTTCTTTCCACTCAGGTATTCGCGACAGGAAACTCGCAGGAAGGCTCTCTTCTCCTAAACAGGACCGTCAGCGGGGGCCCAACCCAAAGCCCACCCCAGCACAGGCTGACAAGTGAGTTCTGCCCTGTAGTTCTTCTCAATCCAGTTTGTCTGGTTGCCCCACTGGCTCCATCAGGGCTGCCTGGCCGGGGTCTCCCACACCTGACCCCAAACGAACAAAGAGGATCGGCTCCTCTTGGCTGCCGGCTTGGAGCTTTGTCCAGACCGAGAAGGAGCCAGTCCGGAAAGTCTCATGGGGGGAATCGCCCGGGACGCCACTGCCCCACTTCAGGGTGCTTGGAGGGCCTGGAGCAGCCCCAGGAGGCAGTGGGGTCTCGACCCTGCTGGCCTGAGGAGTTCTGACCAGCCCCATGAGAGAGACGGGTGAGGTTTCCTCCTCTGGGGAATATTATTTTTAGTTGTAAAGGGAATTGAAGAGGGTGCAGTCTCCCTCAGCCCTCTCTGACCAATGGAATTATTCTTTCCTTCTGTGAAAGTTTGCCTGGGATGCCCCAAACCCACCGAGATTGGTTTGATAAGAACATGTTCTTTTTCCTCTTTTGTCAAAAGCCCAAATCAGGGCTTGACTCTCAAGGGTTACCGGTAGTCCTTGAGACTTAAGACCAGGTCTTTCAGTCATTAAGCAAGTTATTGTGTGACCAGGCCTGATTTTACAACCTTTTTCTTTTATCACAGTCATCAAGTAAGTCGTGTGGTTGTTACACGAATCTGTCTTCCGCTTCCCAGCTGACTTCTGACCTGGCTGGTCAGAAGTCAGCTGGGAAGGTCACCTATCACAATTGCATGACTGAAAAATGCTGCAACCTTTGTGAGCTGGTTGCCAAGCACCCACAACGTGATCACACGATTGCGGTGCTGGTGCGATGGTCATAACTTTGAGGATGGCTTGCAAGTCACTATTTCTGAGGCCATCACAGCTTCAAACTGTTGTTAAATGAGCAGTCATAACTGGAGGACCACCTGGGCTCCCTCCATTTCCCTGGCAGCCGCAGAGCAGGCCTGGTGAAGCCCCGATCTGAAGCAGCCCTGGGGTTCCTGACCCTCAGCCTAGTCATTGGCTGACTGTGTCACCGATTTAATTGTTTCGTGCTAAGCCATTGCAATATAGTGTGTCACGTGAAAAAAAAGTCTGATGTGTGACATTCCCTTGCATTAGTCACAGTTATCTGGAGCATCTGTTGGTTAATCGACCCACAGCCAATTCAGTTGAAACTCAAACTTGCGTTTCGAGCAGTTTTGCTGCCTGCTGGGAGACACCGCAGGGCTGCGGACTCCTGGCACTGTCCATCCTCTGAGTTTGACCTCCTGAGTCTGTCGCGGGTCCCTGCCAGCAGGATGGCAACTTCTGCCACCTTTTTTTTCCTTCAACTGTCGAAGGCACAGCTGAGTTGCTTTTCCCACCCATGGAGAGGGTTGGACTGGATCAGTGCTCCTCAACCTTGGCAACATTAAGATGTCCACGTTTAAGAATGGCTGGCTGGGGAATTCTGGGAGTTGAAGTCCATACCTCAAAGTTTGAGGAAGGTGGAGTAAAGGGCCATTGCAGTCCCTTCCCACTCTGCGATTCTAAAGTACGCCACCCGTTTGGCGTACAGAACCTGCTCACTGTTGCAAATCTACAAAACGATGGAGCCTCTGGTTCTCCCCATCCATGCCTCTCTCTCTCCCCCACCCCCAAAACGGTGCCTTTGCTCTCTTGCAGGAAGCGTCCACTGTCCCCTCCGTCTAAGAGTTCCAGCAAGGTCACGAGCATCCCAGGCAAAGCGGCTGAGCCGGTCCCTCCAGCTGCCCCCGCCAAATCGGGCAAGTCCAGCACGCTGTCACGAAGGGAGGAACTCCTAAAGCAGCTGAAGGCCGTGGAAGACGCTATCGCTCGAAAGCGGGCCAAGATCCCCGGGAAAGTATAGTCGAGCGCTGGCCCAGCCCAGATTAGAGACTGCGCCTGTGTTTTTATACATAGCGTACAAGCAGCCACTTCGGATTTTGCAGTTCTGTTTTATTTTGGCTGTGGTCCTTTTTTTAAAAACAAAAAACAAAAAAAAAACCCACCAACAACCACCAACAAATTGGATAAATTTTGTCAGCTGGAATCCACCCCCGCCCACTTCCTGGGTGGGAGATGGTGTCCCCACCCCCAATTGCCTCTCTCACCCAGGTGCTGCTGGCCTCGGGTGCAAGTGTTCGCCGCGGTCGTGTTCCTGGTCCTCGTGCACAGTGGGCTCTTCACCGCAGCCTTGTCCGATGCCGCCCCCTCCTCTTCCTCCTCCCCCACCTTGCCCTGCCCACCTCTTTGCTAGCTATGAATTGCATCCCCCTAGTTAGCCAACGCTACGTGTCGGGTGTCGTCAGCCATGCACTTCTGCACACGTGTAAAGAGAGAGCCCCCAAACACCATCACCAGCCGGAAGCTCTCCCCTCCGTCTTCTCCCCTCTGCCCACTTCGCCCTCCCCTCCCCTCCCCCCCAGCTGCATAGAGACCCGTGATGAGAAAATTCCATGTCTCTTTTATTTTAACCAAAAGATTGTTTTAGTTGATTTAAAACCAGAGGAAAAAGAAAAGATATTGTCAGGATGTATGTCTAATAAGGAGGGAGGATTTTTTTTTCTTTTTTTTTTTTCCTTTTTTGAGGGGTTATGCTGAAAATAAAGTATTTTGATAAACATCTTCTTTCTTTGATCTGTTGTGTCTTAAGGTACCAGATTGGGGCAATCCAACTGGAGAAAGTCTAGAAGTGTATTTTTGCTTTTCAGGATGGCAGCGAGCCTGTTAAAAGGTCTCTCCAGAGCCAATTAAAAAAAAATTCAAAGGAAATGTACTCTTAATTTCTGTTTAATTGGCAACTGAGCATTGTTGGATCTTTACGATTTTGGAATTTTTTTCAGCTGTTTCTTCCAGGCCTTTATAAGCCATCAAAAAATACACCTCAACATCAAAGTCTGTACTTAAAAGTGCCATTGACTTTTGGATGCCCTTAGCTGTGTTTTTTTTTTTTTTACCTGGGGAAATCTGGATTTTCAGATTAATCCATTGCCTCTCCCTCCAGTTGATGCCTGATTTACCTGTATTTTGGTTTTGAAATTCAAGAAAGGAAAAAGGGGGAGAAAAAGTAGTAAGAAAGGGGCTTCTGAAATTTCTATTTAAAGAGGTCTCCCAGTCAACTTGGGTGAGATAACATCTCTTTAGTTCTGTAAAATATTCCCTTTCAGTTGTGGTTTATTGGCGTAATTGCGGTCCATGTGACCTTAGCTGGACACAATACCTGACGTCGCAACCGCAATGCGTCATGCGAATCCCAGCAGGAGCGTCTCTAAACTGGTTTCTGCCAGTATTCCCCTACACACGCTTGGAGCCCCTACACACGCTTGGAGCTTGTCCTTCTGAAGAGACCAAAGTGTCTTCTTCCAGCCCAGAGAGGAAAGCAAGGAAGGCCCAGAAACCACAAATGGCCAGCGGCTCCCCTTTCCTCGTCGTGCCGCCTGGCAGAGGCTGTTTGCCTGTGTGTTTGCTAAGCGTCACAGCGGCTGCAGAGACCAGCTCCGTCTGCGCGAATCCCCCAGCAGCTTCCGTGCAAAGGCCCAGCTCAAGATGTTGAGCAATTGCCCAGAGATTTTGTTTTACGCCTGTTGCAATGCTGCTTTTCCAAGAGATGCTAGAGGGTGGCCCCACGTGCTCGGTGCCCCAGGCCACCTGAGGGCAAGCCGGGTCTTCTGAGCAAATGCAGGTCGAAGATCGAGCGTCAGAAGAATCTTGTTGGGAAGAATTCTGGAGCCCCTGCCTTCGCCGAAGGCCCGAGTCTCTCTTGTGTTAAGGAAATTGCGGGCTAATCTGACAAATACACAGCAGAATCGTAGTTTATTAATCACCAAGAATGTAATTATTAGTTACTTTCCTCTTCTCCTTCACCCAACTCACCTCACAAGCAATAGCAATAGCCCTTAGACTTATATCCCGCTTCACCCAGCTTTACTGCCCTCTCTAAGCGGTTTACAGAGTCAGCCAGTCACAATCTGGGTCCTCATTTCACCAACCTCGGAAGGATGGAAGGCTGAGTCAACCAAGGTTATTGTTGTGGGGTCAATAAGAAGAGGAAAGTGTGTTGAGTATGTTCACTGCCTTGAGAATAGGAAAGGAAGGAAGGCAGGAAAGGGAGGGAAGGAGTGAGGGAGGAAGAAAAAGAAAAGGAAAGAAAAAAAGAAAAAGATCTGATGACAATCCTTGCAGAAGAGCTGCATTAGAACATTGGTAGCCAAAACTCGGGAATCAGGGAGCAGCTTTTTCTATTTAAAAGAAATTGATTAAAAGGCAGCAGCTTTTATTCACCAAATGCATCATTTGGTGAAACTGCTGCCAGATGCCTTCTGGTTAAGATCAGCAGAGCCTGGCTGGGAATTAGGGGCTTGGATCCCATCCAGAGTCTTTGAAGGCCATCCTCCAAGGGCTGCTGGATGCACTTCACCTCAGTCCCATCCAGGAATTCTGCAGCAGTTCCTGGAGACTTCCCAGCTTTCCTGGACAAGTGTCTGTGGAGCCAGAGGTGCCTGGAGGGGGGAGCCCCAGGAGAATCTCCAGCTCCGCTTCTTTGGAGAAGCCATTCAGGCCAAAGCAGGCTGGCCTTTCTCCAACCTGGTGTCTCTGACGGACTCCAATCCCCCTAATTCCCAGCCAGTTTGGGTGAGGACAGAGGCATCTAGGGCAAGGTCGCCTGGGAAGATGTCCCAATGCAACCTAGAGACCTCCTGGCCTGGCATCTCAGCTCCTCCTGTCTGCACACCCCACCCCCACCCCACCCCACCCAGCCATGGAGACTGTTGGGGTCCTTTGGCAGCCTCTCCTCCTGCTCCCTCCGGCCTCCCTCAGAGCCGTGTGACGCTATCCAAGCCACGTGGAGGGGTTTTCCCTGCAATGGGCAGGTGGCACCTTGTCATGTGCTTGGGAGGGAATGACACACACACAAACACACACACACACAGAGAGACAAAGGGTAAAGACAGGAGAGAGGGAGAGCGACAAAGGGAACGTGCGAAGCCGGTTTTCAGAGGTCCCATGACCCAGAAGAAGAGATCAGACTCCAGCTGCCTTTTCACCCAATTTCAACATCCCTGCAACTCAGTTAACCCCTTCGGCATCTGCCACTCACTCCGCCCTGGGTAGAAACCTCTAGCTGCCAACATCAGGACCAGGAAGCGAGGGAAGGTTGCTGGCAGAGGCGGCCATCCTGCCAGGCCCTACTGGCACGAGGGAGGGGACACAAAGCGCTGCTCCCACCCACCCACCCCCAGCAGTGACTCTCTTTGAAATCAGGGAAAGTTCAGAGTGGGCAGAAAAGGGCTTGGCAGGAAGAGGCTCTTTTCCCTAATGGAATGAGCTGGTCCTGGCCTGGGACGGCCCCTGGCAGAGGACACTGCAATTGGGCTTTTTCTAGAAGATGGATGGGTGAACCTGCAAATCTGTATCTCACAGGGGCCGTTAGCACCCCGGGAGGCCCCTATGACCTGTCCAGGCACTGACACCCACAGGAAGAGGCCCCTTACAGGAGTTTGCAGCTCCTGACTCTCTTCACAGAGGGCTTCAGACATCACACCGACAGAATAACAGAATTGGAAGGGACCTTGGAGGTCTTCTAGTCCATCCCCCTGCTCAGGCAGGAGACCCTATCTTCTGTTAGAAAAATGGCTGTCCGGTCTCTTCTTAAAAGCCTCCAGTGATGGAGCCCCCACAACTTTTGAAGGCCAGCCCTTCCACAAGCTGATCGTTCTAACTGTCAGGAAATGTCTCCTTAATTCTAGATTGCTTCTCTCCTTGGTTGGTTTCCATCCGTTGTTTCTTGTCCTGCCTTCAGGTGCTAAATGATGGTTTCTTCTCCTCCTTTCTCCTTCTCCATTCCCTTCTTCTCCCCATTGCCTGGGGAAGAGCCCATTCCTCTCCAGTGGGGAGGCTTCAGCAAAGGAGAGATCTGAATGGAAGCATTCCTGGTGGATGATTGTCCAGCCATCTCCCCCGGATCCCTGTTCCAGCCAAGGATTTTGCTCCTTTCTGGTTCTAAGATCCCTCTCTTTACCAAACTAGAATGGCCGAGTTCACACATCATTTCCAAGCCAGCAACCCACATGTTGGGTCAGAGTGAAAACACCCCTGGGGGCGTTGAGGGGTTCTTTTATCCCAGCCTTCGTTAGCCAGATTTGGATGTTAGCCATGTTCTTGGGATCACATCAGTGGTGGGTTGCCCCAGTTCGGACCGGTTCGCAAGAACCAATAGTAAAACTGGTGGGAGGCCCCACCCATCGCCCCGGATGTTGTCATCGGTGATCTGCGCACGCGCATGAAACAGATCACAGATACAACATCTGCAAGGCAACCCACCACTGCCCACCCACAAGTCAGCCTGGCCACCGCTCAGCAGACTGGAAAGCTTCCCACTTCAACCCTTTTCTTCCTCACCTTCAGCCCACAAAACCTTCTTGAAACAGGAAATCCACTTTAGTGCATTTTATTGAAATTGTTCCCTTCTTGCTTATTATTTATTTGCTTATTTGTACCCTGTGACTATCATTAAGTGTTGTACCTTATGATTCTTGACGAATGTATCTTTTATGTACTCTGAGAGCATATGCACCAAAGACAAATTCCTTGTGTGTCCAATCACACTTGGCCAATAAAGAATTCTGTTCTGTTCTGTTCTGTTCTGTTCTGTTCTGTTCTGTTCTGTTCTGTTCTGTTCTTCCGGGTCAAGCTGAGCTTGCTCACCGCTTCCCAAGCGAAGGAATTGAGGGTCAGTGGCTTTGGGTGGATTTTGCTCCAAGTCTTGGCAGTTCTTTGCCTAACCATCTCACTTGTGTATCCCGGGGGGGGGGGGTGGGGGGGGAGGAATGGAAACCTTTTTTGCAGGGACCAGTTTGGAGAGGTTTCCTCTCTTCCCTTCCTTCAAGATCCCAGACGGGAACCTCCGTTTCTTCTGCTTGGCCCGAACAGAGTCAATGCCTCCACAAAGCCACTAGACTAAGTCAAGGGAAAACGCCACAGGATTCTCCTACAGAAATGTGGAGAGGGGCTCCCACTCTCTTGGGAATTAACAAACTGACAAGTAACACAAATCCAACAAACACAGCACTTTTCATGTACCCTTGCCTTGTTGCACTTTTGGGGGGGAAAACTACAACAAAGCATTCGTCTTAAACATAAGCTACAACACAAATACCTTTACAGGAAGTCTACAGGGGAATAAAACCTGGATATTTCCTGCTTCTCCCTTGTACCCAATTGGGTCCTTTTTCCTGCTTCCATTCTTTTTTTCCAGCAAGCCTCTGTTGCTAAATAGCCTGGGGCTTTCCATTCCACTTCCTTTTTTGCCCTGGAGATTCTGGAGATCTGCTCACAGCTTTGCAACTATCCAATCTATTCAAACTCCAGGGGAGGTCCGTCCCCCTCCCTCCACCACCACCACCCCGCTTTGTTTCGAATTGTAACTTTAAATCTTGATTTCTAAATGAGATTTATTTCCAATACCTTGATCTGAGCTCTTTGGTTTCACTTTAAGTTTATCACCACCCTGAAAATCAATACATGTGAAAAGAAGCACCACAATGATGGTTAAAGCTGCCGAGTTAAAAGCTGTTAATTGATTGGATCCACACCCCTTGGGATTAATTCGCATTTCCTGTGCCGGCATTTAACATAAGCATCACTTTCTTTGCACTTTGCTTGTGAAAAGCTTTATGCAGTGGAGACTTTCAATTTTCTTAATCTTCACCTTCCCAACGAGTGTTGGGTCATATAAAAGAAAGAGCTATTATTATTATTATTATTATTATTATTATTATTATTATTATTATTATATTATTATTATTATTATGTCTTTTTGGAGCTGGTCTGGCTTGAGTGTCTCTAGTAGTGTTGGTCTCCTTTCCCCAGCCCCAAATGGGCCAGGTAGGTAGGGTGGGCTATAATTTAATCGGGGAGAGAGAATGTCATGTAAAGAAGCCATATTGTGTGACCGTACATTGTTTCTGGATTTGGGCGTTCTACCTCAAAGAAGGGTTTGCATTTGTCTGAGGTTTGGGAATCTTGATTTTTATTTAAATACTTTCTAAGTTTGCCTCTCTTTTTTTCTCCCTTACATCTGAAAGCATTTTGTTTTCCCTTTCATTTAAACCCCTGGAAAAATCAGGAAGACTCAGAAGGATAAGAAAAAGAACACTAAATATTTTATTGAGATTCTTTTCAAGAGATTCCGTCTGAGTATTTAAAGGAAATGGGAGGTCTCTTTCTATCTGCATATACACATACAGGCACATTTATCGAATTCAGTTGCAAAATGTGGGCGTTTTGGAGTTTCACAAAAGTCTTGGTTGGGGGGGGGAGAGAAATCCCCTTAAACCAACAGAGTCGTTAAATCTCCTTCCATTGTGAGCTGCCTTAGTAGCCCATCACACCTCTCGTGCACTTCCTCTCCCTCTGAGGAAGTTGTCAGCCCAGCACCCTAAAAGAAGTCCAGGGCAACTTCAGACAGAAACACCCCTTTACTTCCAGGACAAGCCAAGATTAAACAGAAATTAAAATAGCAAGTTAATTCGTTGTCTGTAAGGAACTAGAGCAGGGGTGGTCCAACCTTGGCAACTTTAAGACTTGTGGACTTCAACCTCTGGAAAGTGGAGTCCACACGTCTTAGAATTGCCAGGGTGGGACACCCCTGAACTAGAGAAATAAAAACATGTGTGCTTTATACACACACACACATGTATGTATGTATGTATGTATGTATGTATGTATGTATGTATGTATTAGAAGGGTAGAAAACCAATAGTTTTTTTAGGCAGCCACTAAACCTGGTTAGGAGCCGTATTAGCCATCCAGTGAAAGTGAGAAACTTGCAAGAGTGATTGCATAGGCCACCCCTGTTGGACAACTAAGGAGGAAATGAGTACACTCAACTATTTCCCCAAGGGGAGGAGGGAAAAAAACTTGGAGTTTCCAGGCAGGTAACATCCCTGGGTATATAACAGGAGGCAGGTATCAAGGTGTCTCAGATCACTGCTCTTGCAACGGACTTCTTGCTTCAGAGCGGCAGCTGCGAACCAAAAAGGGACTCCGAGCATCCTTCTCTGCCTCTTTCCCGCAAGCTCAGCCAAGATGGTAAGTAGGCAGCCTCTGCCACCACCAGGTGTGCGAAGGAAATGCCTCGGGGCCAGACGAAGACCTGGCCAGGGATTCTGGGCAATTGGCCAGCGAAGTCAGCAAGGAGCGGATGGCCTCTGGGTCTGCCCACCTGCCAGTGGCGTGGCATGTGCTCGGATGGGCTTCAAGCACTCTGCACATGCTCAGAGGTGTCTAAGGCAAAAAGGGCTGCGGGTACAGAGGGGAGTGGAAATGGGAGGTGGAGCCTTCAAAGAGGTGTTGTCTTCTCCTTCATCTGTGGCTTTCGGGAAGCAGCCTTTAAAAAGGCAGAGCATCTCATGTTGCTAGCCGTCTAAAACTCAGATGACGCTCTCTGATCATAAAAATATCTTGGCTTCTGTTCAATCGCCCTGGCCAGACAATTTTATGGTTGCTTGCACAAAAGGAAGCGACAGAGGTTATTCTCTAGAAAGGACGAAGGGCAGAGGCTTCCTGGAATGCCTTCCATTCAAATACGGATAAGAAAACGTGTTTTAAATTAATTGGGTTTGTAAAGTTGTAAACCTCCCACTGGAGAGAGAAGCTTTGTGGTTTAATTCCTGATCACAAAGCTCAGGGAATGGGGATCGGTTAAGCAACGGTAGCTCCACTCAGAGACAACAAATGCTCCTAGCTGTTGTAAACTTGATAGTCCCAAAGATGCTTTTTCCTTGAGAACTGAAGAAGCTTCTTGGATGAGAAGCGAAATGTTTTCAAGGAAAAAACCCCAAGAAAGTTCTGGTGCCTTTTGGAGAGAAAAAAAACACCTTTGGGACAACTATGGTCTGGATGAGTGAGATGCTCCATTGACAGATAAACTTGATCAAGAAATAACATCTCACTAATTCTGAATGAGGCTTTGGTGGGGGAAAGGAAAGAGTAGTGAAAAGCCTTCTTTAACTTCAGTTTGCCTCCCTTTTGGTCCCTCCAGTGGTCCCTCCTGGTTGCCGTCCTGTGCCTCGCCTGGGCAGATGCCAAGCACGTGGGCTGCTTCACCGCGGAGGAACTGGGGAACAACCCGATTCCGACGCAGTTTCGGAACTGGGTCTCCTTGTTGCAACACCAAGACTGTGTGCAGCTGGTCCCATTCCTGGAGAATGAACAGAGCAGCCGCCCCCACACACGGAGGCATCACAGCCACAACTGCCCGAACCTGAAGCTCCAGGATATGCAGACCGGTGAACTGCACAAGCGCTCCATCTCGCCCTGGACATACCAGTAAGGACCTTGCATCATGAGTGGGAGGCAGCCTGGGAACCTGTGGAGCCCTGGGAGGATGTTTGACAGGCAGGGGCCAAGCTGGGATTGTCCTCAATCTGCTCCCGCGTCTCCTCGTTTGTCCACCCCAGACCCTTCCCCTTTCCTGGCTGGGATTCCATCCAGGTGTATCTGGATCGAAAGACCTTCACAAGCTATGGTTTATTAGAATCCTTCGGTTCATCCCATTTCCAGAGGCCAAGGCCAACAACCCCCGTGATGGCTTGGCGCTCTTGGGTGGTGGCATCTCCTTGGGGATCTCATGGCTCAGAATGGAGAAAGATTAACAGATTAACAGAGTTGGAAGGGACCTTGTAAGTCATCTAGTCCAACCCCCACCCAAGCAGGAGACCCTACACCATTTCACCAAGAGAAGCAGTGCATCCTTCTGGGATGTTGGGGGACAAACGAGTCCTCTCTTTCCCACGTGGTTGGTTGATCCAGCAGTGCATAGATCTTCCCACCAGACAGGCGCTCTCTTGCGTGTCGCCCAAAGCTTCTCTGACCGACCTACCTTCTCCAGTTCCCGGGAGACGTCTCAGCAAACAGTTCCCAGAATTCCTTGGGCAGAGCAAGGCAGGGCAGGGCAAGGGAGACATGGTGGCTTCTAACCCCCTTTCCTCTTCCTCTATTCCACAGCATTGATGAAGATGAGAACCGGTTCCCCCGCCAGCTGGCCTTCGCCAGGTGCAGCTGCAAAGGTTGCATTGATACCATTTCAGGCCGGGAGACCACCTCTCTCAACTCGGTGGAAGTCTTCCAGAGAACCATGGTCTTTCGCCGTAAGACCTGCCCGCAGAATGGTGGCAGCGTGGAGCGGTTCTTCTTCGAGAAGGATTACATCGACGTGCCCGTGGCCTGCACCTGCGCCTTCCCACGTTACAGCAGCTGAGCAGACCTCAGGCTGGTCCCTGGGGCTTCGGTCCACGTCCCTCATCCCTCCAGCTTCATCAGGAACAGTTGTGTTTGCTTTAAAGCATTGGTGCTTTGCAGCCAGTGGCTGCCATACCCCTCCTCTGGGGAGGGCAAGGCTGGCCTGGACCCCCCTCCCCTCCCCTCCCCTTGAAAAGCTCCTTAAAAAGCATTTTACTCTCTTAAGGAGATACCAACAGATGAAAAGGAATTATTGCTTATTTATTTGTATTTATGTTAACGTATTTTTGAGATGTTCGAGTGCTTCAAGCTATTATATTTATTACTCCTGATGAAAGTCGGGCCAATTTGCAGAAGCAGCCTTCCCTACACCTTTGTCTCCCTTTTGGGGGGCCAGTATTCTTACCTGTCCCAGGGCCACCCCGGCACCCCAACATCCTGAGCCTGCATAAGGCAGGGCTAGCCCTGATCTGCCTTCCGGTGTGTGTGTGTGGGAGTCTTCCGGGGCTCCTTCACAGAAGGGAGATGTTGGACGTGTCTCACAGGGTGGACATGAGGCTCTGCCTTCATTTTATCCCTAAGGTGGGCTGAGCTGGGACGTGGCTGGCCCCCAACCCTCCCCCCAGCCCCCAGGAGCTGCTATGGCTGGACTGCAGCAGGTCCCTTCCTGATCTTCCCAGGTGGCTCTCTTGGCTGAGCTTCACAGGTGCTCCCTGAGATAAACCTGGTTGGGGGTGGAGTGGGAGGAGTTGCCCACAATCTGGGTTTGCCCCCCACCCATTTATTTCCTTGTTCTAATGACCTTTGCTCTCCTCTTGTATTGTAAAGTGATTTAAATTATTGGATTATTTATATGTATTTATTGTAATGTGATACAATATTTATTGTTCCTTGGGGTTGGACTCCCTGCATTAATAAAGATTTTATTTCTGTACTGAAAGCAGCTGATTCAGATGGCTTTATTCATAACAGGGGAGCCTGATGGATAATTTCAGAGTGAAGCGGCAGGTCTCAATTCCTGCTCTTCCTCAAAGGCACCAAGGTTGGGGATTGCGATTTTGGGGTTGTTTTGATAATAACAATCATGATGATTTCTCAGCCACTTTCAACCTGGCTGGATGGAGCCAGCTATTATTTTATAGCAAACAGATAAATTTAAAACACCGAGCCAAAATAAAAATTGCAACGTTCTCAAAACTGGTTTATTGAACTAGTTAAAATAAGCAAGGGGGCAATTTGACTTCACATGTTAAATTGAGGAATTTAATAAAGCACAGTAAGTCCAGATAAAATACAGCAAACATGGAAGGGGTGGTACGATTAATTCATTCAATTAAAAATGTTGCTTCTGGGAATATTTGACTAAAACTTGATACACGATTTGTAGAAACAGGGTCTGTCTGATTTGCTTTGAAAAGAAGGAAAGCCAGACTTGATCAGAACTGAAATGAGATGGAGAAAAAGGCACCAGGAATGACTTAAAGACAAAATAAGAGCAACAACTGAGGGGAAGCGGAGTTTGGGGCAAAAACTTTGGGGAAAGAGGGTAGAAGTCTTGGGGTGGCTGGTAAGACCCCTGAGAAGGGTGGGTACAAAAGTCCTGCACTCTGGTGGGCCAAGTTGGGGACAAAATAAGATGGAGAGGGAGGGAGGGAGGGAGGGAAGAAGAGGAGAGAGAGAGAAGGACTGGAGGGTGTGAGACAGAAGGGGGTGCTTTATCCCTAGATAGGATGTTTTCTAAGGGGGAGAGAGAGATGAAGCCAAGAACTTTGCTGGTGTGGCCAGGAAACTTTGGAATCACTTTTTATTTCAGCATTTCAAATTTTACACCTTTTCTTTAAATCTTTTCAAGTTTAAATCCAGCCTCAGAAAACTTTATGTCTGTGTACTTAAAACTAATTCCATTTTTTTCATCCTTCGGGCTTAAACTCAGCATCAGTTATGACTTGGCAATTACTGGCATGCAAGCCCTGCCTGTTTCAAACATACCTGGGGGAGGGGAGTCAACAGGGGGGCAAGGGAGGAAACCCAAGAGAAAGACCACAGAAGTTCAGGTATAGCCATATTCTCCTGCTTGGGAAAGATCTGTCCCGAGTTTCAATCCTGGAGGGTGTCTCCCATGCCTTGGTCAAGCAGAAGTGGAACCTCTCCCTCCGACTGCAGTCTATCTGATGAAGGAGGCTCCTAAGGAACCACTTCAATAGGGTTTTCTTGGCCAGTTGGCTCTTCCTCCTTTTGCTTCTTCCGGGCTTCTGCAGGGGGTCGGGGGGGTGGGTTGCTGGGGGGGTGCTTAATGGTGCCTCCTACTTGGGGTCTCTCTTGAGGCTTCGCTTCAATGGGGCGCCACTCTTCGCCCCGTGTGGCAGCCTGAAGAATAAAACCAGAGGGAAAGGAAGGAAAATTAGGAAATGCTGGCTTTCGACATCTGGGAAAAACCCAAACAAAAGAAAGTATATGAAAGAAATTGGGGGGGTGGGGGGGAATGCAAATGAGATACCGTGTTTCCCCAAAAATAAGACCCTGTCTTATATTTGTTTGAACCCCAAAATAAGTGCTTGGCCTTATTTTCGGGGAGTTCTTATTATTTTGGGGTGTGTGGAGCAAGATAGGGCTCCTCTTGCCATCTTACCTGATTTCCAGCTCTGCATTTAAATATTTTTGGGGAGGGCTTATTTTCGGGGGAGGTTTATTTTAGCGCATGTGCTCAAAAGCTCGAGGTCTTATTTTCGGGGAAACAGTAAATATTTACAGTTGGCCACTTTAAGGCTTGTGGACTTCAACTCCCAGAATTCCCAGCTAAACTTTGGATTTTCATCATTTATTCACCGGGGTCAAGGTGGTTTGGAAATGCAGCCAACCAAATACTAATTTGACAAATATAATTTTAAACCCAAAGAGGCACATACCCGTTTCTTGTCACCTGTGTAAAACCAAAAACACATTCACAACCACCTTGTCTTCAAAAAATATTTTTATTTAAATGTCCTAGCCGTTCCAGCCAGCAGGTGGCGCAGGAGGACCACCAAAGGCTTTTCCCTACCTTGCACAGGTAAAGTCCCTTTGCCACCTGGAAGGACTCCTTTAAACTTTGGCTAAATAGACAAACAGACTTAACTCATGAACAACCCACTACATCTTAAGTGGCTATTAATGAGCATTAAAGGAGTGGGGTCCTTTAGATTTTTTTTTTTTTTTACAAAGGGAGAATGGATCTCCTACAGGTGACTTCTCAGAGTTATATATTCTTATATTTTATCTCTCTCTCTGTCCAAAATCCTCTATAAAAATCCTCTTTCAAAAGGAGGAGAGATGAAAACTAATTATGGGAACCACAATTACACACTAATCTGATGGCCACTTACCAGTAAGTAGATGCCGCTTGCTATGGCCAGGCAAACGGTGCCAAGGATCGTGGCTAGCAAATATCCTGCAGGAATGGCTAGACTGCCAAAATGAAAGTTTAAAGGAGAAAAGGGTTAGCTAGGAATGCAGCCCCTGTGATTATGAGAACCACTATTTAATTTGGCAAGGTTTGAGTTTGGCTCTCCAGAAAACCTTAACTGACCAATGCTATCAAATCAGCTTCCCAAGGGAGCTGCACCAACTGACACCCAGCCAGCACCTGATTTTACCACCTTTTTTGCAGCAGTCATTAAGTGAAGCCATTGGGGGTGGGGGTTGCAGAAACTGGAAATTAACACTGGTTTCTGGGGGGGGGGATGTCATAAATCCCAGTCATGTGACCACAAGATATGGCAAATGGCCATAAATGTGACTTAAAAAGCGATCCCATAACCGTGGGGAGAGGCAGATGTCATAACTTTGAAACTGGGTCATAAATAGCTTGGGGGGGGTGTCCGTTATAACTTAAAATTGTTGCTAAGCAACCGGCCCTGAGTCGAGGACTACCTGTGGATATCTTCACCCTCCTTCACATCCCAACCTTAAACCCTGAGCAGGATGGCTGCAGCTGAAACTCCTGCCCTGAGTTGGTGGATGTGCCTGAGTCTGAAAATGGTTGGGATGCAAATTACCATGCATGGAGAACAGCCCGGACATAATAATTCCTCGTCAGGGGTCCACAGGTCTTCACAGCCGCTGTGAAATACTTCTGGCCACTGCAGGAGATCAGAATAAAGAGACAGCCAAAGAAGAAAGCACAGATCAGTCACCGAGTATCACTTCAAGGGAAGAAGTGTTCTGTGATAGTCCAAAAACCACACCCTTTTCCGTGCATTTTATCAGATTCAGAATAATAACAGAGTAGCAGAGTTGGAAGGGACCTGGGAGGTCTTCTAGTCCAACCCCCTGCTTAAGCAGGAGACCCTATACCATATTCCGGACCAGTGGCTGTCCAGCCTCTTCTTAAAAACCTCCCGTGATGGATACCCACAATTTCTGGAGCCAAGTGGTTAATTGTTCTCACTGTTAGGAAGTTTCTCCTTTTCTAGGTTGCTTCTCTCCTTGCTTCTTGTCTTGATAAATGCAACAGGGCTAGCTACCCTAATCTCACCCTGTAGATTCCCTCAATTCGTACTTTTAAAACAATCCAGATTGATCTGGGCATCCTCCATTTACATAGTTTACCCTGTAAGTATAAGCAGCAGAGAGGAGTAGAGAATAATCACATCCTTCTGTCCCTGATATAACATAAAGGTCTTTTTTCGCAGCATGAGGACTAGAAGCTTCATCTTTGGTTTAGAGAAAGCTGTGTTTCTCAGCGGGCTGACTTTTTCGCCAGCTCCAGGTCTGCAATTGAGGGCCCTTCTTACAGTCAAGAAACGCAATACTCACCATCTCTCTAGAGTAGATCCCTTTTTCCTTTTTCCTCGGGGATACTCCAAAAAGCAAACAAACACCCCCGCAACGCTTTAGACAAAAAGGTTAAGGACAAAAATGAGGATTCTTTTTAAGGTTTCTCCAAGACAGCAAAGAGAGACAAAGAAAAGAGTTCAGGACTGCAAGAAACAACCACAGGCAGTTCATTTTAAGCCGGAGGCGGCATTTGGGGCAGAAACCAGTTGACTCACAATTTAGGAAGGATCAGACCTACAGGTGGTACAACAAGAATACATTTCCCCACGTGTCCAGGGTCCATGCCATCCCCAGTAGGGGAGAAACACAA
The DNA here is from genome assembly GCF_029215685.1 of Pituophis catenifer annectens. Classification (NCBI taxonomy): domain Eukaryota; kingdom Metazoa; phylum Chordata; class Lepidosauria; order Squamata; family Colubridae; genus Pituophis; species Pituophis catenifer. Next base: position 24,982,860 of record NW_027256893.1, read on the forward strand.
GGAAGAGAAGGGGGGGGGAAAGTATCTCATAGAAATGAACTAGGCAGTGAGAGGGAAAAGTCCCTTCCGAGCAAGATGGGCAGCATACAAATTTAAGAAATAAATAAGAAGTAAATAAGGCCTGCTCCCCACCCCCCCCACCCCCGATCCAAGGACAGAGCATTAAGAGCATCTCTTGGGGTGGGGGTGGGGGGGAAGGAGATGGAAGGGGAGAAAAGTGGGGCCTCTGATCAGCCAAGAGGCTTGCTGGGTTGGGCTGGCTGGGTGGTAGATACCTGGGGCCTAAATCTTGCCACGATTCCTACTTCATTTTTGCTGCTCCTTGTTGGGGGCCAAAGAGACCGTCCTTCTACCAGCATCTCCTGGAAGTAGCATCCTTCCATTTGCCTTTTGGACCCCGAGAGAAGTCATCCTTTGCAGAAACCTTCCCAAAGATTGAGGCTCATCATCCAGCTTGTATTTGCCAGTCTAAAAATCCACAATGGCTCCAGATGGGGTACAATGGGGTGAATTCAGCCCTGTCTGTCATGCCCAGACTCTTGTGTATTCTTTCACAAAGCCTGCCTTGGGCTCCCTTCCTCGTGATCTAGCTGTGCTCCTGATGGGCCTTGCCTTTATCGCTCTTCTTCCTCTCTGAAAGTTTGCAGAAAACCCCGAAGAGCATCCCAGCCACAGACAGAAATGCAATTTCCTGGACCCAACAGGACCTGACCTTCACTCTCCCAACGTACTCACAGCCACAACATTTCCCAATTCTTCAACCACAAACATTCCAAATTTTGCAACCAGTCTCTGCCAGAAGCAAAGCTGTCCAGCTTCCTTAATTTTTCTACTTTCTGTCTTGGAACACATCCATCATTGATTCTACATGTTGAATATTTATTTATTTGTATCCTGCCTGTATTATTTTTACAACTAACTCCAGGCAGCAAACATGTCCAACGCACTTTCCTCATCCTATTTTCCTCACAACCACCACCTGTGAGGTGGGTTAGGCTGAGAATGACTGCCCCAAAGGGCTTGACAAAGGCAGAACTTAACATTCAGACTCCTTTTAATATGGATATAATTTTAAAATAGATATAGGCAATCCAGGTGTTATTTATCCTAGCAGGCTGCAGGGGAATAGAATTTATACAATTATTTTCACAAAAGGATACATTGCATAAACTGCAATCTCCCACCTTTTGAATTGGCCTGAAACAGCCACAATGCCACCAGTCACTAAAACTAAAGAGAGAGAGACAGAGAGAGAATTATTTTTTGTTTGTGATAATTCACAATTTTTATCTACAATGAACTTTTCGGATCCAAAATTAAGCAAACTGGGAACTTGTGTCAACTCCTGAGCCCGTGTGAAACGGCAGGTCTTTGCTGGCAACTGGAGAGGGACGTTGTGGATATACATGCTTAACACATACACTAACTTTGCTTTTAATCCTTTTGTAGTTCAAAAGAAACAGGTGTACAGGTAGTGCTTAACTTAAGACCACAAGGAGCCCAAATTTTCTGTTGCTAAGTCAGACAGTTGTTATAGAAATAGCACTTAGGCTTATATTCCACTTCACAGGGCTTTTACAGCCCTCTCCAAGGGGTTATATGAGTTTTGCCCCATTTTACGACCTTTCTTGCCAGCTGTTAAGTGAATCACTGCAGTTGTTAAGTTGGTAACATGGTTGCTAAGTGAATCTGGCTTCCCCGTTGATTTTGCTTGTCGGAAGGTCGCAAAAGATGGGTGGGACTCCAGCCCCCATCCTCCTCCTCCTCCTCCTCCTCCTCCAAAGGGCCAAGTGCCTCCTGTCCCATGATGCTAAAGGACGGAGGGCAGCAATGCTGCCCTGTGCTGCAACATTCAGTTGTAGGCATGGAAGGGTGGGGCGGGGGGCTTCCTGGGGATTCAAACTCCTGGAAGCATCAGGATCCTGGACTGGGCTGGACTGGGGATCCTTTCTGCCCCCTTCGCATGGTGTTACTTCAGTGCAGGCACAGAAATGCAGGCAGCTGCTTTGCTTGGCTCCCCCCTTTGAAGGAGGAAGAAGCCAAAAGGGAGAAGTGAAAGCTGCCCCACCCTCCGCCTCCTCCAGCAGAGGTTTGACACGCACAGGTTGTTCTCCTGCAAAGATCTGGCCCAGTGCTTGGCGTGAGCTCCTGCCCACTCGCCTGGGCCAGCGGGGGTGTCCAGTTCACCAGCCAAGCCCCACAGAGGGCAGAATGATTCTCAAGATTTCAAGGAATGTTGAAATCTCTCCTTAAAAAATTGGGGGGAATATTTGGTGGATTCTGACTGAACATCCCACCGGCTGCAGTAACAAAGCGGCAGTAAATGCCCCCTACGTGCCCCTTGGCTCACTTGGGCAAGTTACCTGCCTGTTAAATTAGCCAGCACCTTTCCGGTGTTAAGCCCTGAAGCCGGGCTGTGATGATGGCTAGAGGGCAGGGCAGGGCAGGGCAGGGCCCGGATTTTTGGATAGCAAACAGAAAAAGGTTTTCGGCCCCTCCTTTCCAGCCCCCAAAGGAGCTTGGTCCCCTCCTTCCACCCCTTGTGAGGCAAGTGCCCAGAAGAAGAGGAGCCAAAGGGCACAAAAGGTTCCACCCCCACAAGGGCCCCGTTTCTTCTTCCAAACTTCCTTCCCCTATTTTCATGCTTCCACTTCCTCCCTCCTGGTCTCTTGCAACCGAAAGCAAGCCTTTCTCTCTTCAGGGCGGGCCAAGCCTTCAAGGGGGGGGGGGGGGAAGAGATATTTCTTCCTTCCCCCGTTACAATGGGGGTCCAGGGCGACCCCCAAGAACGCTCTCCTGGCTCTGCAGGCCACCAAAGCCGATGGCCAAACAGCCCACGCAGCCCTGAAGCTCGCGCCAAAGACAACTGTGGCCGCACCTGAGCCTGCCTCGCACCTGGACCCCTCCCCTCTCTCCCACACACAGAAAGGGGGACGGGTTGCATCTCTAAGCAAAGCCCCGGGACCCTCGCTTCGGCCGATCCTGCGGCCATCCAGGGGTGGCTCGACTCCAAATCCCATCTGCCCGTGGCGGGTGGCCAGGGATCATGGGATCCAGAGCCCAAGACCTGGAGGAAGACGGGGGGGGTCCCTCTTTCCACTCACGTCCCTGTTCTAAATCCCCCCCCCAACATTTACCCCACGGGAAAGCGGAGGTTGGGGGGGGAGGAAGAGAAAACTTCTGGAAACTCTGTAGCCAGATTTAGAGACTGTAGCAAAAGAAAGAGAAAACCTGCGCCCCCTCCCCCCCCCTCCCCCGCGAGACTCACTGAGGCCCGAGGCCAGCGCCTGCTCGTTCGCCCACATGGCCCACTCGATGCGCCCCATCGCGCCGCCGCCGCCGCCGCAACTCAGCCGGCAGCCGGGAAGGCAGGGCGGGGGGGGGGGGTCGCGGCTACGTCCTTCCTGCTCCTCCTCTGGCGGCCCAGCCAGCAACGCCCCGGGGACTTTCCGCGCCCCGCCCGGAGGGTGGCCGGGCGCTGGGAAGGGGGTCCCGAGCCCGGAGTCTCCGCGGGAGGAGCGCCCCTTCCTTCAGCCTTGCGCGGAAAGCAGCAGCAGCAGCAGCAACGAGGCTTCGTTCCCGGGGAGCCCCGAAGACTGGAGGTTGCACAAGGGCCGGGATTGGGCTCTAGCCAGGTGTGGCTGGACTCCAAATCCCATCTGCCTGTGGCTGATGGCCGGGGATCATGGGATCGGGAGCCCAAGGCCTGGAGGGGGACGGGGGAGGTGTCCCTCTTTCCACTCGCACTCCTCTTCTAAATCCCCATGAATCCGGTCTGGGTCCTTGAGGGCAGGGGTCTCCAACCTACACATACTGGCTGGGGAATTCTGGGAGCTGAAGTCCACAGGTCTTCAAGTTGCCAAGGTGGGGCGCTTTAGTTAGGGTGCCCTCCTGCCATGCCAGCCTTTCCTCCCAATGTCAGCTGCCTTTCCCCAGATGGGTCTTCAAGCAGATCCCTTGGGCCTCCCCTCTCCCTTCTGGGTGGGCTTTGCAGGTGGATTTGGGCAGGGAGAGAACGAAGGAACATTTCAGAGTTGCTTTCTGAAGAGTTCGAGCAACGGTTTCTTTTTCTAAATCCTACAACTTCTCCATCTCTCTTTTCTCTGATAACATTTGTGTTGCAAGTTAACTTTATGCAACATCTGTTCAAAAATGATTAACACCCTCAAGCAGTTTTACTTTGGGTGGGTGGGAGACGGCATGTATTTCCAAAGTCTGAACATAAAAGGAGAAAGAATGGGCAGAGAACCCCCAAACTGTGACGCCCACAGCTGAGACAAGAGAGCCACGCAGAAGATCTCATTTATTTTAGAAACTTGTCTTAATAATAAAACCATGTGAAAGAAATTGAAGATTATTAATTTATATAAATAATTATGGGCCACAAGTCTCGAGGCACCGAATCAAAGAGCAGAGTATGAAACAGGTGCGGAGGACAGGAAAAGACCCTCAAAAATTATCCCTTTGGGGCACAGCCAAAGGCGACTATCAGCCCAGACCTCCCCCCTCCAACGGGCTGGCTGTGGGGAGAGGAGTTGGTCTTGGCTCAGCTGCTGCTTCGAGGCATCCCGTCTTCTCCCAGGAGATGGCAGCTCCCATCGTCCACCACTGATGGTCCTGGGCCGGGCTGAAGCAAGAGAAAAAACAAAAGGGGAAGAAGGGACACAACAAGCAGGGGACAGCAAACGTTAGGGGAAACAATGCTATAACTGTCAGTTGCTTTTTATTGCTTGATATATTGATAATATTTAACGACTGTTATCTACCTGAACAGTGACCGAAGCAGTGTAAAAAGCATTCCAAAGGAATACCCAAACACTTTCTATAAGCTTTCCTTTTTTTTATATCCACCTGTATTTAAATGGTCAGATCTGGGGGGAGGGGAGGCAGGGGGCTGATCATTAGGCTAAAAAATAACATCTCCCAAATGCTGCAGTGGTCAGACAGCAGAGTGACCCACATGGACAATGGGGGGGGGGTTAACACACCTGGAATTAATTTTTAAAAAAACAAAACAGGAGCCTAACCCCATACCTCTGCCCCACTTCAGCCTATGGGCTCCAAGTGTTTTAAGTGTGGGCAAATATTTGTTTTTCCTTGCAGAACCAATAAGCACGAAAAGGGGCAGGAATGTTGCTCTGGATGAAAACTTAGCACCAGCATTTGGAGGGAAACTGGCTTCTCTCGTCTTTCTTTCCCAGAAGGAAGTTAAGCATCACTGAATGAGGCCTCCAGAGACACTTCAGCCCAATAAAAGAGAATATTTGTAGCTCTGGATTGAAATGAGGGGTCCCTGGGGCTCTCTGAGCTTGGTGGTTTTCTGCCAGACTTATCCTGACCCAAACTAGGTAGCATTATCCGTGCTGTAAGGAGTATTGATAGCAAACTCCACTCGTAACAGCACTGATGATGTTATCTAGTTCGGTAATGAAATATCTGCAAGAAAACAGCCAAGTTCAGAGAACACAAGGACCCCTCAAACTTCATCCCAAGGTTCAATAAAGATCCAACGAAATGAGAATCTGTAAGACTGGGAAAGGAAGTCAGTATTTGGATGGACAGAGCCCCCTGTCCGCCTGCTTTCCCCCCAACACTTGGCAAGGAGGGTGCCCTCGTGTTTGATGCCCCGGGGCAGCTACCAGGCCAGGCCCCTACCTTGGTGATCAGCAGGTACTGGATGGCTCCTGGGATAGGATCCCGAACCACCTCCGCCAGCAGCTCCTCCGAGGGACTCGCTGCCTTCACGGGGAGACCTTTAAGAAACCTAAGAGGAGAGGATGAAGGGAAAATCCTTGGGTTAAAATTTGTGGCCATCCCGACCTCCGTAAGGGAAACATTAATTCCTGTTAATGGTTTTTATTATTATTATTAGTGTTATTGCAAGTCGGACAGTGAGATGGGCAACATATCAATCTAATAATAAATAAATGATTACAGAAAAAAGAGATGGGGCGGAAGGAGCCAAAACCCACGCGGCAAAATCTGAAGAACATTTTCCTAAAGAAAACAGTGTTTGGATATTTGCAAATGGTTTCAAAGGAGCCAAAACCTCAACATCTGTTTTCTAACAGAATCCGTCCTTTTGGGAGTCTCCAACAAGCTTTGACAATTGCTGCCTCTGGGTAGTTATGGAGACTCCTAATTACCAAAAATAAATATGTCGCCACTTTTGAGTTTCCCCTATGATTTTTCAGCACACGTCACTTAGATTATTGTTTCAACAGAAAAGTGGCTATGGGATTAACAAAGTATATATATTGCACTAGTACCACAGATTTCATATTTTTTGCATAGAACAGTTTCCTGCCAGGAGTGTTTGGGGTGGCTCTCCTGAGGAAGGAATCTCTTCAAATATCAAGAAATAAATTGTTTAAAGCATAAAAAAGGAGGGATTGAAGACCACTTGCGTTACTTTTTAAAAGCAATTTGGGGACTGTTTCAGTGGGCGCAGGGGGTCTTACTGACTTCCTAAACAAGCAGCAAAGCTGGGCTCACTCACTGGTCTCCGTTACTCTTGGGGGGGAAGCTACGTTGGACCACACCCACAAATTCCTCCAGGGTCTCATCCAGCAGGAAAAGGACGGCGTTGGGACCGGCATCGAACGTGTAGGCCACCTGTCAGCAAGCACAGGGATAAAAGATAAAAGATGGAATAATTTTTTTCTCCAACCGCAATCTGTGTGTGTGTGTGTGTGTGTGTGTGTGTGTGTGTGTGTGTGTGTGTGTGTGTGTGTGTTTTCGTAGATTTTCATGGGTAGAGGTATGCAAGTTTTGGTGTATTCAGGTCTTTTCCCGTGTAAGATTGAGAGAATCTTGGTGACGTTTCGATGAGGTCTCACTCGTCATCTTCAGGCTGGTGTCCTCGGCTTCGTGCTTGCTTTCCTCGCACAAGCATGAAGCCGAGAACACCAGCCTGAAGATGACGAGTGAGACCTCATCAAAATGTCACCAAGATTCTCTCAATCTTACATGGGAAAACACCCGAATACACCAAAACTTGCATATATATATATATATATATGTATGTATGTATGTATATTACACATGGACATTAGACAGTGGTGTCTAACGTCCATGTGTATTTATCCCTGCTGTACAGCTATAGTATTATTATTTATCCTTATTATTGTCTTCTTTACTTTTTGATATTTTGCATGTAAACTGAGACCTTCTGTACCGGGGGCAAATTCCTTTGTGTCCAATCACACTTGGCCAAATAAAGTATCTGATTCGATTTGATTCGATCCTTTGACCAGCTGGCCAAAGATGAGGATCGCCAGCCTGCCCCAAGGGGTCCCCTCACCCCATCCTGGCACTGGAGCTCCCCACGTACTTTGGTTTCCCCGTGGTGGGCGTTGAAGCGGTGGACCAGGGCTATCACTTGCTTGGAGGTGTCGTTGAGGTAGAAGATGGGCGGGAAGGTGTCCAAGCAGGTGGCGTGGAACTGGTTGCTGTCCTTCATGGTGAGCTGACCGAAGGCCTCAAAATCCCTCTGCCGGATGTGGTGCGCCATCTGGGCCATGCGCTCCGGGACCACAGCCTCGGCACGGTGCTGGAAGAGGAGAACAAGGCTTCCAAGAAGCTGGACTGCCATTTGTCAGAAATGGGATAGGGTCTCCTGCTTGGGCGGGGGGGTTGGACTAGATGACCTACAAGGTCCCTTCCAACTCGGTTCATCTGTCAATTAAACAACTGTGGGGGCTTAAGGGAGCTCAACATTATCTATGTAATGGGGAAGGAGAGACCTCAGGAGAAGCATCGGGGGTCAGTGGGTCTCCTGGCGATCAGCATATCCCTGGACTCAGTTTGGAAGGGGAGACACCAAGATTCCCTCTAAATGGAGCCCAGGGAAGCGAAGGACGGCCTTCATCTCAGTCCTCTTCCAGGGCTGACCAAACCTTCTTCTCTAAAGGTAGTCCTCGACTTATGACCACCATTCAGACTACAGGCAGTGAAGTGAGACACAGCCGAGGTAATAAGGACAGGTCATAAATCAATTTTTTCCAGTGCCATAACTTTAAACAGTCACTATACAAATGGCTGTAAGCCAAGGACCACCTGTATATTCAAGCTGGTCAGTTGCAACTGTCCCAAATAAAGCAACTGGATGAGGTGGACTTGAGGTGTGTCCGATTCTGGACACCCGTGAAGTGCCCAGAGGTTTGGGCTTCCCTTCATTTCCCCTCTGGATTCATCTGAACAGCAGAGAGAAACCGCTTCTGATGGGGTGGAAGGGAAACAGCAATCTGGGAAAGGCTCCAAGAGCGACATGGGTCGGGGGGGGGGGGGGGGGCTATGTGACCGGGCAGCTGCGTCTCCTACCTTCAACAGGAGGCTGGTCTTTACACTGGTCTGCATTCCAGCCGTGCTGCCCACCACCTTCTTCTCTGCACTCACCTGCCGTGGAGGAAGGAGGAAGAGGAGCCATGCGGGTGATGCAGGAAGCACCAGCCGCTCGGTCCTGCAGAAGGGGCCTGCTGCCTCCCCCAACTCCCTAAGCAACTGGGCCAGCCCAACCACTAGGCAGCTACAGTTTCCCTAGCAGGGACCCCAGACTCACCACCAGGATCAAGACCCGCAGCTCCGGCCAGTGCGTCTCTGGCGCCACCTGTTGGGCCACACTGTCTTTGCCGTCGGCATCGTCCCCCATCATCCACTGCACGAAGCCCCCGAACATACTTCGGCAGGCACTCCCAGAGCCCTGGCGAGCAATTTCAGAAAGGTCCCCCTCCACGCCATAGAGCCGGGCCAGGGTGTAGACTGGAAGGGAAGCGAGAGGGCAGCCAGTCCCACAGCTGAACTTCCCCCGGGGCTGTGCCCTTAGGAGGTTAGGGGACAGAACTCCCCAAACAAAAGGTTCCCGGGCTGTGGCATATGGGAGGTGGAGTCCAGCCCAGTTTCGAACTGGCCGTGGCAGTCCTTGAGAAAGGGATCAGCAGGCTGACGTGATCCACAGAGCACACCGTGCAGTTCGGAGAAGAGCCCAAGGATGGCTTGGTGGAAGCACCTTGGAGGGGGCTAGAGGGGGTCTCCTGGAAGCAGGAATGGCTGGCTGGACTTGAATTGGCAACCCCAGCCCAGATGCCACGAAACCACCACTTCTGATCTCAAATTCCCCCACCCGCTTTCTGTCTGTGGCCGCTACTCCTTCCCAGCCACAACAAGGAGGCAAATCACGAAGCCAGAAATCTTGAAGACCTCCAGTCTGACCCCAAAGGCCCCACTGGGACCAGCTTCACTTACCCAGGCAAGCATAGCCAGCAGCAGAAGAGGCCAAGCCTGCCGCAGTGGGGAAATTGTTTTCCGAGGCTAGGTGGACTTTGTAGCTCAGGGGAGGGGGGTCCCCCTCGTCACCCCCACTTCTCTCGCCGCGGCGCTTCCTAGCCAGACGACGGACTGAGGGAGAGAGAAGGGAGCTGAGGTTGCTTGGGGGAAAGAGGCAGAAACAGACAGCCCTGCAGAGTTGGTTTGGGTTTGTGCTAAAGTCTACAATCGACTGGGGAATTTCTCACAAACATGGTTAAACATTTCCTCTCTGCTGTGACTCACCCAGCAACTATTATCCTGGATCTCTCCCTCCTCTATGGAGGGTGGGGTTCTTGAATTGGTCAAATACCATAATAAAGTTTGCTACTGTTACTAAGAGAGAGAGGTGTTTTTTAAAAAAACTATTGTTATTCATAATAAAAGCATCAGATTACGCAGCGTCACTCTCTGCCATCCATAGCAAGGCAGCTCCAGGCTACCTGGCCATCCATCCTTGGGTTGGAAAGGAAACATGCCCTGCTCGCTTGTGCTCAGTCCTTCAAAACAAAGAGTCAGAAACGCCATGAATTCAGAAGCCCAGCCGGGCAGCCCTGCGCTTACTTTCCTGCAGGCAAGACTGGAGACGGGGGTGTTCAATATCGGCCGGCTCCCCATTTAGCCAGAGGCGGTCCTCCGTGAAGTCCCGGCTGAGGGCGGCTGTGGTGATCGTTTTCAGCTGGAAAAGAACAGAAGCCACGTGGCTTACAACTCTAGTCTGGAGCAACTGTGAGGAAGCCTACGAAGCCCCTGGGCCTTACTTCCATGAATCAACCCTCACTGGGTTATCCCCTTAAGCCCCTGGCTCTCTTCTAGTGGCTCATTAGTGAGGGGATCTATCACCTGCTTCCAAACATTAAATAAAGTGGCAATCGCAACAATAGGGCAGCCAAGTGGGCAGCTCACAGAAATGAACACGGAACGAGAGCAGAAGCAGCCGTAACCATATTTTCAGTTGAAATTGCTGCTCTTAAGGAGGTTTTCAGTTGTCCTAAGGCCACAGAGCTTCCTTCAACCACACTCGGTCTTCAGGCAGAAGTCGGTCACCCCAAATAAAGAGCCTTGGTACTACAGTGGTTTAAAGCACCCTGTTATTAACACAGCTGCCTGCAATTTACTGCTGGTTCGAATCTCTCCAAGGCTCAAGGTTGACTCAGCCTTCCATCCTTTCTAAGGTAGGTGAAATGAGGACCCAGTTTGTGGGGGCAATAAGCTGACTTTGTATAAAATATACAAAAGTATGAAGGCTATTGCTTAACGCATTGTAAGCCGCCCTGAGTCTCCGGAGAAGGGCGGCATATAAATCAAATAAAAACAAAAACAAAAACAAACAAAACAAACAAAACGGGTCTCTTGTGAGAGTCTGGGACCAACCTGATCTTGGTGCAGGGTGACGCTGAGGGATGAATTAATAGGCAGGATCAGCTTTTCGTCACGTTTTCCCCCTGGATGAGGAAAGAAGGACACAGCTTGAACTGGGGACAAAGCGAACATTGGAGGGCAACTCATTGAATCTGCCATGGATGGAGAACCTCATAAATCAGGAGACTGACAGAGCTGCTCCAACCTGTTTCCTCGGTTGCCAGCAAGCTTGCCTTTAATTACAGCTTGCAGACAGGCCTATTATTTGTGAAGGATCTTCCTCCTTCTCCTGATCTATCGATTTGGCTGCCAGAGCGAGTTTACCGTGGAAAACCAGATGTTCCACATATTGCTTTAGAGTCTACAGGTTCATTCAACAAACAAATACTTAGTGGATCTGCTTCTCAATAAAAATGAAGAGAACTGCAACCCGGCTCATTTCAACCGGGCTCACATCTATCTCCCTCTAGTCAATTCATCCTGTGCACTCAGAGGCACCTAAGTTTCTTTTCTAGGGAAGTATAGAAGTTTGCAGCTTAGGACACCAGTTTCTCCCTGTTTTTATTTGGCACCCGTGTTTGTAAGAGGAATTGCCCCCCTCTAATTGCCCCTTCTGCAAGAAGGCTCGTTTTATTTGGGGGGGGGAAATAAAGTTGTCCCATCATCCATTCCCACTCCTTGCTCCTCCTGAGCCCTTGAGATTCTCTCCTCCTTAGGGTTCCCTGCAGGGAAGGGCTCTTCATCGGACCCAGAGCAAAAGCCTCTTGGAGCCCCCCCCCGCCGTTGCGTTTCCACCTCCTGATGCAACCTGCAGCTCTGACTGGGGATCTCCTGGTGGTCTCCCATCCAGGCCGCCTTAACCGCCACCAGCCCCCCTGGGGGGAAAAAGGCTCAGCTACTCACAGTACTTGACCACCGCGATGTTGACCGGCGCCGTGCAGGTGACCAGAGCCGGCCGCTTCTCTCCGGCCACGGGCGGACTCATGGTGCGGCTGCCGCTGCTCCCCTCCTCAGCAGGACCGCCCAGCCCTCGCGCTCCCGTCCCAGTCCGCCCAGTCCGCCCTTACTGGGAGCGCAGCCCGCATCCCCTCCCCCTCCTCCTCGCCCACACGTGTCTCCGCCGATGGAAGCCATACGCCCCTCTCCCGCCATTGGCTCGCGCCGCTCCAGCTGGGCCCGCGCCGCCCAATCGGCGGGCTCCCGGCCTCCTCCGGCCGCCGCTCTCAGCCAATCGGAGCGCGTCGGACGATGGGGCCGCCGGCTCGCCTCATTTGCAGGCCGGAACCTTCGGGGCTCCCTGGAAGCGGGATGGGTTTCCCACTCGGGCGGCTTCCCGCGTGGCACCGGCGCCATCGCACGAGAGGCAGAGCCCCCCCTCCCTACGCGCGCATGCTCGGTTGTGTTCGTCCCGGCAGGGCTCTCTTTTCTGCAGCCGCGTCTTCGCTTGCAAGGACGCGGCTTTTTTTTTTTTTCCCCTTCTTCTTCCCCGCTGCAGGCTGGGCGGGGCTGGGGCGTGCAAGGCTGGGGGGCTGCGGAAACATGTGGCCGGCGGAGAGGCGCAGCTGGAGGGAGCCTCGCAGGGCGACGTGGAGAGCCGCCTTTGGTCCTTTCCAGCCCCGGGGACGGCTGGCTGCGTGCGAGGCTGGAAGCTCCGATGGGAGGCGGCAGCCGGTGGACCTCCAAGTCCGCTCCAGCCTCCCTCCGCCTTTCCCCCCAACTGGGCTTCCTGGGGCTTTTTTCCCCCTTTTCATTTAATTACTTTAATAATAATTTTAACTTTTGTGTACAAATGTTTTTATTTTGGCTGTTCACCGCCCTGAGTCCGAAAGGAGAAGGGCGGTATACACATCTAATTAAAGATAAAGATAAAGAAAAGGTTCCTGCAGCTTCCTGGGTTGGGAGCCAAACGTCCCAAGAAATCCGGAGGCCTTTCGGGGAAAAAGCCCCCCGGGACAAGCCTGGCCTGGGTGGCCGAGACTCCCCAGAGGCGTTGGGCGTTTCGGAGCCTGCCTGCCTTCCGCGGGGCTCTTCCCGAGGGCAGCCTGGGCAGCCTTTCCCGCGTGGGCCAGCGGGCAACTCAGAAGCCCAGGCGGCCGAGCGCTTCCCTCCACGGGGTTCCCTTCCCCCCCCCCACACACACACTGCGAGGATCCCCGCCTGCCTACGCGAGGCGCCAACCTGCGGGGCCACCTGTTGAAAAACAAGGACCTCGCGTGGGGTGGGGGGGGGACTCCACCTGCTCGGCATCCCCGGCGCGAGCGGCACCCAGGCGGGACAAGGCTCGGTTCCACGTCTCTAGATAGAAAGAGGCGGCCTATTTCTGCCTTGCTTGGCCCCGGGGCCGCGGCGACTTCCTCAGCCGGAGGCGGTCAAGGCTATTTCTGGGGGCTGGCATTTAAGGGGGAGGGCTGCTTTTCCATTCGTCATGGGAAGAAGAAACTTGAGCTGGAAAGATCTCGGCACCCATAACTTAAGCCAACCCGTTTCAAAGCTACGCTCCGTGTACCTTGGTCCTAACTCAGACTCCGTAAATTAAGGTCATTGCACTTTTCTTAGGTGGGGACATGTTCCCCACTCCCGGATAATATCGGGGCCTGCCCTTGTTATCTTGTCCCGGAGAGCAGATCCTCCATTTCACCTTCAACCAGGGAGTAGCAGGAAGATTTTAGAGAAGAATAATCTCCAAAGTTCTATATTAATGTGGCCAAGAGCATCCATTTACACCAGAACCCAAGCAAGAGTCACTTGCTTTGAGTTGGGCGGCTATAGAAATTGAATAAATTAAAGAATAAAATAAGAAAGCAATCTTATGTTATTTTATCTTATAATTGTGAATGGAAATGGGATTGTATCTATATTTTCATCAATCAACAGTTGGTTTGTACAGCATACTTCCCTTATTTGCTCTAAGTACCATTTGTACTATAAAGGAATGTTGGAAGACCTAAAGAACCAGACTGGGGAAAGACTGAAACCAAAAAGACTGAATTTATACATCAGACCAACCCTGATCAAAACAAAACCACCCAACGATTTAATAAACTTCACATTACAATACAGTATGTGAATGAAGCTGCTAGTTTGAGTATTGAAATGTATGCAAGAAAACCATCAAGTTCTCAGAGCACCCAGCCCGCCTCATTTCAACCCTAAGCTATGAAACATTCTCTATTTAAGAAGATGAATCCTAGTGGCTGGGCAGAGTTAAAATTTGAACCCAGGACTTTCTACAACTGTAGCTGCCTTTGCCCCAGTAAGGCACACAGACTTTGAAAAGAGAGCTGAGCAGAAATCACTCCAAATGCAAACAAACAAGCTTTTTTGACTGTGACTGCTTGATCTGAGAAGAGGGAGTGAGCCAGTTTTCTTCCTAGCCAGCTTTCGTGGACCAAGAAGGAAGGAAAACAAGAGCGCAGATGGTGCCTTCTGTGATTCCTGCTTTAGGCTGCCTAAGCAGAATGGAAAAACGGACTCATTCATCTGATCCTCACATTCCCTTCTCCGCTGGCATATCGGCAGGTGGGGGTCTCGAGTCCCCACCTTTGCCCTGCTGCTATATTTACCAGCACTTTCCATCTGCTGCAAGTACGAGGGAAAAACATTTGGCTTATTTTAGAAGCAGCAACATACTTTCCTGCTCTGGCCCTCCTCACGACAGGTGGAAGAGCTGTTTTTAGAAGTTTTGCAGCTCAAAATAGTGCAGAGTTTACAATGCAGCTTGCTTTAGGCATCTCAGAGTCCTATTTATGCTCTCTGACCACGGGGAAGGCTATAAATATACCTGTTGCTTCCCCGCTCTGCCAGGCTGACCTCACTGCTGCCTACAAGTTGTACAAACATCCCCCACCTTGGTAGGCCCTTTGATAGCAACAGAAGCATGGAAACGCTCCAGATGTTCTCCTGGGCAAAAAATGGGGGAAATGGGTGGGTGAAAAAAGCTGATTGCACTGACAAGCTATTCCATGAGGAAAAGCAGCCAGGCAGAACTTTTCTCTGGATTTTGGGGCCCATTTGGCTTTGAAATAGTCAATTGAGGGTACCATCAAAAAACTGGATTAACATGACCTTTCATTTATCATTCAATATTGCTGGTAAGATCTTTTTTAGAAATGTGTCCCTCTTGTCACATTAAAAATGATAATCTGGGGATCACCTTGGAGAGGGAGGCTCTGGGGATCTGTGTTGTGCCCTTCACTCCTGTACCAGAGAAATCACACACTGGGACATGTCTGAACGCAAATTCCTTCCAGGAACTTAAGAACTGACACCAAGCGTGGAGTCCAGAAGAAAATGAAAGGAGGGAAGACAAGCTGCCAAATGTCACCTGCTTAATTTTATTTTTGCTCCGTGGGTTACGCAGGTATGTGCCAGAGGCAGAAAGATCACAGCACATATCCAAAAATAATCAGCCAGTTGAAATTTGGATGCTCTGGGAAGCAGGGCATATATGCCTGCAGGCAGACAGTGGCAGGCAGAAATGAATAAAATAAATACTCCATACAACCAGATCCTTCCAAGAAATTCAGGGCGGAAAAAACAAACTTCATCTAAGAAGACCAGCAAATATCTACATGTAGTTTAGTCAACCTAGAGTCCTAGATCTTCCTAGATCTAACTGCTCCAAACTTCCTACTCTGCTAGCCACACTTTTGCATTCAATTAAAACCCCAATTCAACATGTTAACAGATCTATTTCAAAGTGTTCCTGAGATTTGGTGTTAAAGCTCATCCAGTCTCCTTTTTCTTAGCTTAACTAAGAAAAAGGGGCAAAGAGGGAAGGATTGCTGGAGAATCAGAAGCCCCTATCTTGTCATTCCATGTAGACCTCCCATCCACTCCGGCAAAGGATGGGGGAGATTTATCAGCATCCAGAAAAGCCATAACAACTCAGGCCAGAAGTGGGAGATGAGCAGCTTTTAATGTCAAGACTAGCAGACCAAAGCAGACAATGCTTTGGTGTTTCTGAGCGCCTCTCCAGCATGGGGCCAAGGAGGAAGCCAACTGGAGAACACCTGGATGAAACGACGTATCTAGACCCGTTCCAGTCGGGCTTCAGGCCTGGGTACAGCACGGAAACGGCATTGGTCGCGTTGGTGGATGATCTTGGGATAGAGGTTGTTCCTCTATCCTGGTCCTATTAGATCTCTCAGCGGCTTTTGATACCATCGACCATGGTATCATGCTGCACCGGTTGGAAGGGTTGGGGGTGGGAGGCACCGTATTACGGTGGTTCTCCTTTCTCTCCGACCGGTCGCAGTCTGTGTTGACAGGGGGGCAGAGGTCGACCCCGAGGCCCCTTATATGTGGGGTGCCACAAGGATCGGTCCTCTCGCCCCTTTTGTTCAACATTTATGTGAAGCCGCTGGGCGAGATCATCCGTGGTTTCGGGGTGGAGTACCATCAGTACGCTGACGACACCCAGCTGTACATCTCCACCCCAGACCACCCCAACGATGCCCTTGAAGTGATGTCCCGGTGCCTGGAGGCCGTACGGATCTGGATGGGGAGAAACCGGCTCAGACTCAACCCATCCAAGACCGAGTGGCTGTGGTTTCCGACGTCCCGATATAGTCAGCTGGTGCCATCGCTGACTATTGGGGGCGAAGCATTGGCCCCCACGGAGAGGGCTCGCAACTTGGGTGTCCTCCTGGATTCACGGCTGTCTTTAGAAGAGCACTTGACGGCCGTGACCGGGAGGATTTTTCATCAGGTTCGCCTGATTTGCCAGTTGCGCCCCTTTCTGGATCGGGACTCGTTACGCACGGTCACTCATGCCCTCGTCACCTCCCGTCTGGACTATTGTAACGCTCTCTACATGGGGCTCCCCTTGAGGAGCACTCGGAGGCTCCAGCTGGCGCAGAGTGCGGCCGCGCGGGTGGTGATGGGAGCGACGTGGCGCTCCCATGTAACGCCCCTCCTGCGCGAGCTGCACTGGCTCCCGGTGGTCTTCCGAGTGCGCTTCAAGGTTTTGGTTATCACCTTTAGAGCGCTCCATGGCCTAGGACCTGGTTATCTACGGGACCGCCTGCTACCACCAATAGCCTCCCACCGACCAGTACGCTCCCATAGAGAGGGGCTCCTCCGGGTGCCGTCGGCCAAACAATGTCGACTGGCGGCCCCCAGGGGGAGAGCCTTCTCTGTGGGGGCACCTACTATCTGGAACGAGCTCCCCCCCGAGATACGGAGGATTCCGGATCTGCGCACCTTCCGTCGCACGCTTAAGACGTTTCTATTCCAGCAAGCCGGCCTGACTTAAACTTCTCCGTTTTTAAATGGGAATTTTAAATTCGGTTTTAAATTATTGGGGTTTTAAATATGGTTCAGCCAAATTTATTTAATTTGTTTTATCTCTATTTTAAATTTTGTATTTATATGTTTTATTTTTATGGCTGTTCACCGCCCTGAGTCCTTCGGGAGTAGGGCGGTATACAAATTCAATAAAAACAAAAAACAAAACAAAAACAAACCATCTCTGGTGCTCAAGCGATTAAACCATCCTGGATCCCAGAAGATGCCGTCGCACCAAGACATGCTGTTTGGGTAGATTTACTGGAGAGCAATTCACGGAAGGAATTTAAAATCATCTGAGGACACAATTCCTTTTACTGCTTTATTTGGAGTGAAGGTACGCACAGTCAGATAACCGATTCCTGCTGCAGGATGCAACCAGCCTCCAGATTGCAGGTCTTCACTCATCCAAAGCCTCTCCTGCTGAGGAACAGCCATGTTCTCTCTGCCAGCCTCAGGTGGCTATGGCACAGGAGGCGGCCTCCTTGTGCCGCAAAAGCAGTGACATCCGGGAGAAGGTCTTTAAGCAGGCGCAGCACTGGTACCTCTTGATCTCCGAGTGCGTCTGCAGGTGGGCACGGAGGTTGGAGCGGTCGGCAAACGCTCGGTTGCAGTGGGAGCAGGAATAGGGCTTTTCACCTGGGAAGGAAGGCAGACAGGTGAGCCCAGTTGGGGCACACAGGGACAGGGACTGGGTGCCAACTGGCCCAAAGAAAACCTTAAGTTCATTTAATGAGCACCACAAAAAATGGTGACCTGTTTTATGACCTACAGCTGTGATGGGCAGGGTCCATTACAGTTGTAAGTTGAGAACTACTTGTAGATGCACTGAATGCTACAAAGACCAGAAAGGTTGTGCTACAAAAAGAGGCCCACATACCTAATTACAGGTATGTTACATACCCTGTGCTGAAAACTGGGGAACACTCCATAAAACAGGTCTGCACAATAAAAAATCCTTGCTGATAAGAGAAGCCAGACATTTGTGCCTTATCTAGAAATCTTTAATTTAGCCAGTGATTGTGACATCGCTATTTTGGTCACAAGGACTATTCAATTTAAACAACAACAACAACAACAACAACAAAGGTAAAAGCATAACCCAGATATTCACTCTCACTACATATCAAGTCTAGAATTTCTTTTTAAAACCAGGATTTAAACATGGTTCATGCATATTTAGCAGAACTGGTGATTTTCTGAGTAGACGCCCACTGCCCTGCAGGGAAGGGCAAAGGATCCACACTTAGAGATTGAACAGGAGAAGCAGAATCGGCCAGGGACCCATTATAAAAATATCTGGATGAACTTGGGTGCACCAAAGCTGCCTCTGCTCTGCAGGACTGCTGTAACCAAAGAGCAAAGAGAACCACCCTTGATGACGTCCTGGGTCCCTAGAAGACAACTGTGCTGCATATACAACCTTCTGTACACATGTTTGCACTCCAGGCTGGGTTGCATTGCAGCAGCGTGCAAGGCCCTCTCCCCTTGTTTCCTGAGATATTTCCCCCTTACCTGTGTGTGTCCGGATGTGGCCCTGTAGCAACCAAGGCCGGGAAAAGGCTTTGCTACAAATCTTGCACACACAAGGTAGTGTGTGAGTCCGGATGTGCATCTTGAGGGCCCCCAGGCTGGTGTACCCCTTGTTGCAGTATTTGCAGCTGAAGAACCTGGTTGCTGCTGCAGCTTGCGGCTTGCAGTGCTGCTGCCGGTGCCGGGCCAGGCCGGAAAAAGTGCTGTAGGGCTTGTGGCAATCCAGGCATGTGAACCTCTCCAGGGAGTCAGTCCTCACACCAGGCTCGGCTGGCAGCTGCTGTCCTTCTGCCTCCACCAGGTGACCCAGACCGGGGCATGTCCTCCAGGGGAGCAGGCCGAAGGCTGGCGGGAGATTGAGGTTGTTGGGGTTATCCCGAAGAGGGGTGGCTGAGCCCCGGCTGCCTCCAGCCCTCTCCCCACTTTGGGGGTTCAAGGCGAGCTGCTCTTTGGCCTCCCGGCTCTGCAGAAGAGTGGGGGAGAGGCTTGCAGGAGCAAAGCTGTGGCTCCTCAGAGGGCTGGCCTCACGGGGTGTGGATGGGCAGGGTGTAGCCTCCTGGATAGAAAAGGAACATGTCATCCAGGTGTGACTTGGCCTGTTGCATTCTGTGGATGGAAACAACACAAAAGAAAGTTGACCAAAGTGGCATTCCTGCCTTCCCTTCTAGATGCCTATGGAGATTCTCAGGCATCCAGGTCCTGGTTGTCCCAAAGGTGCTTTTTCTAGAGGCAACTGGACTTTCTGGTAAGTTGCCTCTTGAAAAAGCACTTTTGGAACTTCCCTTCTAGATCCCTCCAGACACTTTTCCTTAACCTTCTGCACAAAAACTTGCAAATGGAAACTTGCTCAGCCTGCAAATGTAGAGTAAATTTGGCTCCTGCGATTTCAGAGGCATGCCCATCTGGCTTTCTCAGCAGCGTCTGAAAGCAGTGTAATGTCCCCAGACAGATTATAGCTCTCCTATCTAAGTACCAGTTCCCAGTCAGGTCTCATCCTGCTTAAGCCTTAGCCAAGGTCAACTGCTGCCCATCCTAACATCTGCCCGGGGTGCTGAGCATGAGTTGGGAGACCTTTGTTAAGCACCTTAAACTTTACTCCTAGGAAAAATGTTTCTGCTTCTTTTATTCTAAGCAAGCCGTTTCCTAGCTTAACTTATCGCCGCCTGCCCTGCACACGTGGCTTGGTTCCTAAGAAGGGAAGACAAAGGCTGCGGTCCCCACAGCCTTAGCCGAGGGTGGTGCTTTTACTCTGAAAACCCATTTCCAGGGCCCTCCCCTTGGAACAGACGCCTCTCTTCGTGGCTTCTTCAGATGAACATCTTTGCAGGCAGGTGAAAAAACAGAGTAATAAATTCACCATGTGAAACATGTTGGCATGAAGGTCAAAAAGTTGCCTTTTTTAAAAAAAGCCAAGATCCAAAATGTGCACCGAGGCCACCCCCAGCTGAAGCGTTGCTTGGATGTGCCAGGGTGGTATCGCTTGGAAGAATATTCTCAAGTCCCTCTTGTGACTGTTATAAATCAAACACCAAAGAGAAAGCACTTGGAATATTTTAAATATCTCCAGGCCACCCCACCACACCCCCTCTCTGCTACATTGGAAAATAATCTACATTCCAGATGAATTTGCATTCTTTTCCAGGGTTTGAAAAAGGGCAAATGCCACCCAGCCTGCCCTCTTGGAAACATTTACATTCAAAAACACTGAGGGGGCAGAGGCCATGTGGGTGGGGTGGGTCTTCACCAATGTAGGGGTTACAGCAGGGGTCTGCAACCTTAAACACTCAAAGAGCCATTTGGACCCGTTTTCCCACAGAAAAGAAAACACCAAGAGCCACAAAACTTCGGTGGGTGTGGCCAACTCGACATCACTCACTTTCACCAGTCACATGACCCCCCTAGCCACTACCCTACCCTATCATTAGGGCAGAGAACCGGGTGTTAAAAAACAAGGGGAACCACAAAATCCTTTTGACATCTCTTTCTCCCACCCTCCCTCCCCCTCCCTCTCTCTACCCCCATCTCTGTATCTCTCTGTCTCTGCCCCGGCCGCTTCTCCATCCCCTGCCGTCGCCCTTACCTTCTCAGGCCAGGTGAGGAGTGACTGGGAGGGTGAGAGGTGGGGCCAGCCAGTGGTGGGATCATCCAACAGAGAGCCACAGCAGAGGGCCCAAAGAGCCACATGCAGGTTGCAGAAACCTGGGTTACAGGATGGCTGGCCAGCCCTTCCGATGGGCAGCCCACAGGAGCTCAAGCCATCTTCCATGCATGTAGCCCAACAAGCAGAGATCAAACCTAGCCTTTCTTCGACTAAACCACTAGTAACCTCAGAGCACCTCGCCCTCCTTCTCCTCGGAAACTGCCAACTCTTTGTCAATCAAGAATCCCCTAACTGTGCGCCACATTTTTAAAAATGCCTGATTTTTCTGTTCTGCTTCATTGAGTCTTCCAAAATTCCTCTGCTGCTGAGTTAAAACCGCACTCCGTACCTACCGGTATCAGCAGAAATTTACAACAGGAAAACAATTTTGTTTCTTTGCAGGCAGACACCAATTTTAATACACATACAGGTAGAATTAAGAATACAAATAAGGTGCATTGCATGCCTAAATCCAACAGAAAAGCAGAAAAAGATCATTCTAGCGATTGGCGTCTGAGTGGGGCTGGAACGAGAGTTTAAGCACCCCAACGACAATTACAACGGAACAAACCTAGACAGACTCACAAAACCTCCTCAGGTGCCACAGCCTGCATCAGCCGTCCTGGCCCGGTGGGCAGGGAAACAAGGCACGCGCTGTTATTTGGGAGGCTGCCTCTGAGCATGTGCAGAGATGAGCTAGATGTGGAAGAATTGCCACCCCGTTCAAGCCAGGTTAGGGGGCTTCTGAACCTTCTTCCTTTACCGACTTAATTTGTCTCCCTTTTGGTTTAAGAGGGAAAACAGCCTCGGTTGGTGAAGTTCCCCGAACGTAATTGGGACCTTTGGATCCGCTGCTTGTAAGCCGAGTTCGGGCAGACGCCGGCGGCTTCCCTCCTTCGCCGCAGCATCCCTCTCGCCCGCCCCCGCCGCTCCTCTCACGGAGACCTTCCACCTGCGCTCGCTTCTCCTCGGAGAAACTCCCGCCTGGGAGGAGCTGCGGTGCCGGGAACAACTCCGGGGAAGCCTCCCCGCCCCGAGCGCGCAGCCGGCAGAGCCCCGGGACAGGAACCCTCCGACGCGGCAGCAGAAGCGCCGCAGGTGCCCGAAGGGCTGGGGGGACCCTCGGAAACGGGAGCCTCGCTTGGCCAGAAGGAAGAGTCCCGCCGCCCGGGCTCTTCTGCGGGGCGAGCCCCCCTGGGGCTGCGGAGCGTCGGGGGCCCCGTCGGCGCTTACCTTGGCGGCTGGTCTCCAGCTGGCCGTAGTTGGGGACGCGGCTGCTGCGGGGCTTCTTGACCAGGAAGGAGCGCGGCATGGCGGGCGGGCGGTGGGTCTGCCGGCCGGGCAGGTGGCATAAAGCCGCGGCCTCATTAGCATGGTCCCACCGCCAGCCAACCGCCGCCCGAGGGCCGTCCGGGGCCTCCGCCGCGCCGCCCCTTCCCCGGCAGGTGCAAAGGCCGGGCTGGGGGGAGCCCCTCCCCAGCAGGGCCAGGCCGGTCTCCGCTCCCCTTTGGGCGGAGAGAGCCGGACTCCTAACCCCCCCCCACTTTTGCGCAAAGGGAGGGAGGCGCAGGAGGGGAGGGGGTGGGCGTCGGGCAGAGACTTCTGCAGCATCCCAGACAGAGCGAGGACCGAAGAGGCGAAGTTTTGCACGGCTGCTGCATGGAGAGAAGCCCGAGGGTTTGGGGGACACGTTCCAAGCAGCCCACACAGCATCCAGCGCTCAGGATGGATGGGCCCATGAAAAACTGGAGTCGGCCTCCCATCTTTGGCACTGATTCATATCAACTAAGGGAACACACTGGACGCCAGGACTGCGGTAAACTCTGGGGGCTGAGGGCCCTTGAATCTGGGCTAACCTTCCACCTTCATATCCTGCAAAAAAAAGTTCGTTTCCTAAAAAAAAAAAAACCCTTGCAATCTGCTCCATCAACTTCCAGGGATTCAGAACTCCTTTGACTGGCATTGGAAGCAGGGTAGGGTGGGTTGCTCGAAGTTGCCATGGCCGAGATCCGAGAAGGGCAGGGTGGGGTTTGCAGCAGGAGCCCATCCCACCAACTCCCTCACCTGGCCACCAAATTCCTCTTCTTCTTGGAGAACCAGCCCAGCCCTGGGCCTTTTTCTTCCCCTGCTTGCTCAAAAGGGGGGAAGAAAAGGATTTTTTCCTTCTAGTTCCAAATACCTATGGGAGGTTCTATTTTTAGGAAGAGAGGAAGAGCACTCCTCCTGCATCACAAGGCTCAGCCAGCCTTCTGTTGCCGCTTACTCCCTTGCAACCACTAAGAGCTTTCCAGGCAGCTGTTTACGAGACCTCCCTTTTGGGCAGAGGAAGCGTTGCAGGCAGGGCAGAGGGGCATCCCTGCCAGCTATTCCTCAGAGCCTTCTGCTCCGGAGAGCTTGCAGTCTTGCAAGGCGTGGCAGCTTTTGGGCAGGATAGGAATTTGATACCTACTACACTACCCATGTATAGTTGGGGGGCCCAAGAGCTGTAGGTGGAGCTCATGAGGTTGGGGCTTTGTCCCTCAGAGGCACAGGTGGGCCTCTGGGTGGGTTTGGGTGAGCCAAAAATGCTGCCATCTCCAGCAAAGCTACTCTTGGTGCGGGGGAGGGCTTCTCCCAAAGGAGCACAGTTGGAGGAGCTGAAGAGGGTCCCTGACCTACAAGGGGACACAAAGTAGGGCAGGAAGGACGGCCTTCTTTTCCTCTCTCTCCTCCCTGTGTTGGAGGACACTTGCATGAGCTCACTGCCTGCCCTTCTACCGAGCCGAGAATGTTAAGTGGCACTTGGTAGGGAGGGATGCGGTCTGTTCAAATGCACAGACGGCCTTGAATTGCAGGAGGCCACATAAGGCTGAGCTGTCTGAGGAATGCAGCCTCCAAAGGAACCATGAGGACCAGGAAAGTTGCGGGCTGGGGGGAGAGGGGGGCAACCTCAGGTCAAGCCATCAAATGGTGGGTTGGTGGGTGGAATGAAGAGCATCTCCCTCTAGATAACAGAGACCTTACCAAATGCTCAAAAGTGGTATTGTCTTCTCTTGTCAACCAAGGAAGAACAGGCAATAGCTTCAGGAGTTTGAGGAGGGGGGAAGCATATGGAATACAAATGGGGAAGGATGATGGCAAGGGCACATTTGCATATCTTTCCTTCACATTCCTAAGGTTAGTGCAAAAAAAAAATAACATTATATACCAATGGAAATGGCTGCAATATCCTTCAACTTTGGAAAACAATAAAACCCCACTTTTTTCCCCCTATCAGATTGAAGAAAGGCTTAACAAGTGAAGGAAAACACTGATTGTCAACCAAATTCAAATATTCCCTTGCCTTTTTTTCTGAACAGAGATGTTTTCCATTTCTGCAGCCTTTCGGGTCTTGGGAGGCAGGAAACGAAATAAAACCACAAAGGAAACAAGGCTCTGGAGCTGCAACAGCCAGTCTGGCTGACAAAGAAGCCACAGGTCAGGGTTGTGATGCTGCCAGGAGCGGGGCAGCAGGTAAATGCTTTGGGGCTCTTGCCTCCCCTGAGTAACTATCACCAGAGCACTGACGCAACTACTTGATACGCAAAAGAACATATTCCAGGAGCAGACGACCAAGCTGCAGAGGAACCTGACACACGTGTCAGTCAGACATGTTTCTACAAGCCCAATAAGCAAAGACAAGCCACTTTCGATTGGGAGCTTGGCTTGTATAGCAAGCCATGGTTTGCATAGTCACACTTCACTGAATAAACCGCAGCATTGGTTTGTCGCACACACAGAAACGCCCGTGGATGGATTCACAGCTGAACAAATACTAAGGTTGCTCTGAAGACACAGAGACACACCCCGGTTGTAGCTTATTCACAGCTTTTATTTCTTTCCAGTCTCCTTCAGGCCCCCTGACCCAGAATCCGAACCCCTGGAGAATAAAGCCTTAGGAGTTCTGCTTAACAACAACTTGCAACAATCCTTTAAAAGGCTACTTGAAGAAAGACCCCCTCCCCCTTTTCTTGCAAATAATCCTCGAACCCTTAAAAAAAACCACCGACCCATTGCTCAGAACTTAACCAAAGGAAGCGCCTCCTTCCCTCCAGGTTTGAGACCCTCCTCCACAGGGCCCGAAGATCTGGAACCCAGGGCTCTTTTCTTTAAAAAATATACTTTGAAAAATAATGTTCCATAAAAATACTATTGTTTCTAGTCAAACACAGATATTGCAATATCAAGGGTTAACTGCTTTGTATTCTCTCTATAAAACGTGAAGAAGAGTATTTGTTACACGGAGAGATGTAGAAAAAAACCACCAAGAACTTCTAGAGTATCACAAAAGCAGATACAAAATGAGCAAGGTCAGCGGTGGGGACAGGAGGGGGAGATTCGGCTAAACAATTACGCTCAAGTCAGGAATGGCCGCCTGGTCTTGCTTGGGCATCACAAACCTCTTTGGAAAGCTGCTTTCCATGCACGCGTTGATCCCCAAATCCCTTGCCACGATGGCCAAGGAGCAGGCACCCAAGCGCATAATAAATATTCGTACAAGAGTTAAGTCTCCCATGCTGATTTCCCCCCCAAAATTAAAAAAAAAAATCCAGTGAATTAACCCAAAGACACAGGCAATTAAAAAAAAAATGTAAACTACAGTTTCCCCACAAAATGTTTTGTTGCTATATAAACCGCTAACGGAATGAGGGCCGATGGTGCTAAAACTGTATTAAAAGTGTCTTAATAAAGTATAGCATCTGTACTTAGTGGCGTGGGGAACGTCCAACTGGTAGTACAGAGCAGGTCCGATGGAACCGGGAAAAGAGAAGCACCCCTTTTTGCTGCCTCGGCCCCGAGGAAGAGGTTCCCTGACCGAACGAGGCAAGACGAAAGCTGAGACGGCCACAGCCGCCCTCTGGGAGCGGACGGGCAGGACGAGCGGTGCATCGCTCCGATGGGGGAGACAGTCAGGCAAATGTGCAACAGTTCCTGCCTGCTGCTCTGTAGTGTCAGCAGCCCTCAGTTCTCTGAGAGGGAGAGTGCCAGAGCTGCCTGCAAGGCCGCTTCCTCATCGATGTTATAGTCCTGGAAAGAAGGGAGGAGAAAGTCATACCAAAGAGCGGAAGAGCCCCCACCTTCCATGCACGGCAGGCTGGAGTTCAGAATGACTTTAGAGGTCATCTAGAACCCCTCGCTCTCTGCAGAATCCACTGATACGCCTCAGCTAAGATGATCACCCAGCCTTTGCCTGACCATCTCCAGTGAAGGACACCTCATCTCTTCATGAGGCAGCTCTTCCTCTGGCTGACAGTTCATACTGTTAGGTCTAGCTTGAATCTCCATCCTTGAGTTTCCACCCACTGGGTCTGCTCCTGCCCTCTGAGCAATAGGCCTCCTTTCTCTTCTGGGTTCCCTTTGTTGCAGAGTACACCTGTCCAGGTCCTCCCTCAGAAGCCTTGGTTTCTAGACCTTTCACCCTCTTGGTGGTCTTCCTTGGAAGTCACTCTAACCTGTATCACTGTCCTCTAGAACTGGACACACTAATTTCAAATGGGATCTGAGCAGGATAAGGTAGGAGGGAAGGAGGATGTTTTGAAACCTGTGCCTATTATTATATCCATAATGGTGCGGGGGGGGGGGCACAGAAAAACACCTCTCGAGACCAACCAATTCTTGTGACCTTATTTGAGGCCACCAGGAAGGCAGGCACTTTTCCAAGAGCAGGACATGAAGAGCACTAAGAGGAAACCACTCCAATGTTGCCATAACTCCTCCCACAAGGGCAGTTTGCTCTGCCTTTATTTATTTAAAGGCGATTCTCATGCTGCCTTTGGAGCCTGGAAGCAGCAGACACAATCTACTGAAATAAGATGCTGCGGAACGCAAAACCCACCACAAAAGTGTCATAGGAAAACTTGTGCCGGTGCAGGAGGTGCTGTAGAAAGTTGGCACTCTTGTAACTGGGGTCCCCCCAAGGCATGGCTGAGCACACTGGACAGACCTGGAACACCCAGGAAGGGAGAGAGGAAGAGGACGGTCAACAAAGAAGAAAAAACACTTAATTCCAGGATAAGAGTGATAGCTAAAAGCAGTGGTGTGATCACTTGATGGGGAAAAAAAGAGAAAGAAAACAACAATTTCCTGTTGCACAGCATGCAGAATTCAGCTGCAAAAATGCATGAAATACTTGCTATGAAATACCCTAATTGCAGATGTATTAATATTCTATGCTCTATAAAATTGGATATTAAACAGCACCATCAAATAAAGCTCTAAACAATCACAAGATCATACACAAACCGAGCAATCAAATGAAGCTGGTATAAAGGGAGGCATGCTTTTAGATCTCCAGACACTTCCATGAGGGAAATACACCCAGTTCCCGAGATACATTTAATTTCTTTAGCAGCTCCCACATGCAAAATGAAAGGGACAAGGTAAGCATAGTCTGAGAAGCCTATCTGCCACTGCAGATGCAGAGATGTGTTTCATGATCCCTGGTTCGCAAAAGCAGGGCAGGGCACTCCAGCCACGGCATAAACATGGGGAGGAAATAGGAGGCAAAAGCTCTCCCTTGTTTCAAATAAGAGACAACTTCTTTCTTATTCCCAGCTTTCTGCTAATCTGGCTTTCCGTTTCACTGAACAGGGACATGAACGCAACTCACCACTTTGTTGGGGTCACTGCGGTGATTCTCCATGCAATGCTTCACTAGCTCCTGCTGATCCAAGTTCCGTGCTCCACAATAGGGACAGACAAACGTGGACCGGTTTGGGATATTGCTGAAAGGGAGAGCAGCACAGCTCAGTGACTGGAAGACTGGAAGTTCAGCATGCTGGCTGAGGAATTCTGGGAATTGAAGTCTACCCTATTCTGGGATTCTGGAGTCTGTTTAACTTGAGAAACACTGACCTATAAGGACAATACATCTACAGTTCTTTATTAAAGAGATGCCTGACTCTCTCTCTCCCTCCTAACCTTGCTTGAGAGTGCAAGAGGTATTCTAAAACCTGGAAATCAGCGAGTTGGAGAGTGGCTCAAAGCCACAAAGAAGGAAATACCTTGGAATAGGTTGGGATGTTGGGACGACAGGCACAAACTTTGGACAGTTGGCCATTTGTTCCTGGACTTTAGCACAGGATGTGACGTGAGATCTCATCTTTGCAAGGGTCACCTGGGATACAAGAAGGATTAAAAGAGAGCATGGCTATCCATTTGAAGCCTTCTGTAGTTTTTTTTTTTAACCACAGGCCACTCACAAAAGCAGGGTGGCTTATAATTATGCAGCTTTGCTGCCTCCACCTATGCGCACAAGCCCTTAAGGTTACCTTTTTACTGCAGCCTCGACATGGCGCCTTGAAGGAAGACAGCTGCTTTTCCACACTGGAGGCCTTCTCCACCTTCTTGGGATCAAAGGGCATGCGGCAAAGGGGACAGAGGGGAGATGGAACTTGGAGGCAGGGCTGCAGGCATTCCCCACAGAACCTACGGAAGGAGGAGGCTTGATTTCTCCCAGAGCCTGGACAGTTGTGGGAAAACTACACACACTGCTCAAAAGGTAATGCGAAGAGGGGATGGGCTCCTCTCCCAAGACGGAGGGCTGGTGGGCTTCAGACAAGAGGAGGCCCACAGGCATGCAGAACAACTTCACATCTCCTAGATCAGGGGTCTCCATAATGGGCAACTTTGAAGACTTGTGGACTTCAACTCCCGGGATTCCACAAGTCTCAAAGCTGCCAAGTTTGGAGATCCCTCTACTCGATCACGAACTCTGCACAAAAACCAACAAAGCTGACAAGATACTTTGGAGCGTTTGCTGCCATCTGTGGCAGAAGGTCTCCTGGCTTTACCAGAGGAATTCCTTCTTTCCTCCCCTCCCCTCCCCTCCCCTCGGGCTTAGGAATTCCTCTCCAAGCGCCAAGCGGGAACCCCCCCCCCAAAAAAAATAACCTTGCAAACCAAGGATGCCGGAGCAGAGCCAGGGCCCTCCTTGGTCAGAGGGGAATTCCGTTGGGGCCCTTGGAGGCTTCCCTGGAGCCCATCCGGGGACTTCAGCCGCTCCCCCTCCCCCCACAAACGCCCGGTGGGCCAACCCTGCAGCACCCCAGAGCCCCCCCTGGGCTCCCCTCGCTCCCCCCCCAGGCCCTTTCCCTCCGGCCCCCTGGCCCCCCCTCCTCCCTGCCCCCCCGTCTCCCCCCCCCGCTCACGTGTGCCTGCAGGGGGCGATGCGGACGGGGCGCTGGTAGACCTCCAGGCAAATGGGGCAGCTGAACTGGGCCTCCAGCGCGGCGCCGGGCTCGGGCGGGTGAGGCGGCGGCGGGGCGGGGGCGGCGGCCGCGGAGGGCGCCTCGCGGGATCCCCCCGCCGACACCAGCAAGCTCCGGAACATCGCGGCCGCCATGGCGGAAGGGGAGGCGGGCTGGGGAGGCGGCGCATCCCAACTACGTCATCGCCCCCGCGACCTCGCTGCGTCCCAGGCCGGGACGGTCCCGGAGTTTTCCTCCACCCCTCCCCGCGGCTCTCGCGAGACTTCCCCGCGACGTGACGTCATCGCGGCGCGCGGAAGCGCGAAGGGGCCCTCTGGGAATTGTGGTCTCCCGGCCGGGGGAGGCCGCGCTCCACGTGGCCCGGGCGGAGGCGGCGATGTGCGACGGCGGGTCGGACGGCTGCGGAGGGGAGGCGCTCCCGAGGGAGAGGCCCCGGGGCCGGTGAGGAAGCCCTGCCCGCTGGCCGTGGCGGAGGGGAAGCATGCCAGCCATCCACGGCCGCCGTTGCATGAAGCCATCCATGAGGAGGCCGGTCCTGACCTTAAGCAGCGGCTCGTTCAGCAACCTGGGCTGAAGCAAACCACGGCTCGGCCCACGTGCTCAGGCCGCGTTTTATCAACGGTGGCAACGTTTGAGGCGGGTGGACTTCAACTCCCAGAATTCCGCAGCCCAATGGATGGATGGCCGAGTAGGCTGGGGGATTCTGGGAGTTGAAGTCCACCCGCCTCAAACGTTGCCACCGTTGATAAAAGGCCGGTTAAAGGCGAGAGGGATTTGGTTTTGCCACCGTCTCAACTTCCGTGCGGTAGAGATGCAGGAGAGAGTAAGATTTGGGTATCTGGTGAGGCTCTTTTGCAACCTGACCTTCACTTTCTCTTCTCCAAGCTGCGACTCCAAATGCGTCAAGTGCAAGGATGGCTCCCCGGTGGTGAGCATTCGTGCTGGAGATGCCTTCTGCAAGTAAGGGCAACTGAGGGACCTGCAGAATTTTGAATAATTCAGAACTGGTCTCTCCGTCCTTGGGCAGAATTTTTTTCCCCTGGCAATGAATCTGGCCTTTCCTCCACTCCGTTTCATGTGCTTTTCAGGAGCTGCTTCAAGGACTACTTCATTCACAAGTTCCGTGCCATGCTTGGGAAGAATCGCTGCATTTATCCTGGAGAGAAGGTCCTGCCCTGTCCTAATCTTTACTGCTTCTGGGCAAGAGAGATGGGCAAGATGGCAACTAAAAACAGGAAACAAATGTTGTGATGCTTTCTCCCTACTGTTTTAGGTTCTCCTGGCTTTTTCGGGGGGCCTTGCTTCCAGCTCAATGTTGAGGCAGGTGCAAGAGGTATGTTACACTTCCAAGCAGGAGGGGCAGCCAAACAGCAGAAGCCCCCAGTAGATGAAGCATGATAGCCTGGGCAAAGTTTTTGAATCGAAGCCTGCTTTGCTTCCTCTTGTCAGGGCCTCAACCGAGAAGCAGCCAAGAAACTTCGCTTCAGACCAGGAATAATCTACATTGATGGTTTGTGTTGACAGTCCTGTGCATTCTCCATAATTTTGGGGGCGGGGGGAGGGAACGGAGTCATTGTGCAGGCAGTTTGTTTGGACTGAAATGTTGTGGCTTGTGAAGATGGCCACTTTCCTGAGAGATGCAGAAGGTTGCTTAGGGAAGTTGATTTCCAAAGTTGATTCCCTTTGAGCATATTAACTGTCGAGCATTATTGGGCATTGAAAGGTTGAACTCACCCATCCTTCTAAATCAGGGGTGGCCAACTATGGCAACTTTATAACCTGCAACTTCAATTCCCAGAATTCCTGGCTGGCTGAGTTCAAGTCCACAGATCTCTCATTGCAAGTCTAATATCTTACATGGTTGAAGATACCATGGCAGGGAATGTTCCCAGGGCTGTTGAAGTTTTAGCCATCTCACCTTGCTGACAATTGTGGTTTTACTGTGCAGAGGGAGCTGTGTGTGGACGGAGCTTGGACGAGCGAGCGAAAACCTGCAGGCAGGTAGAGGCTATCCTACAAGCCACAGGATTCCCCTATCATCTGGTGTTCTTGGAGGAGGTAAACATGGCTGAGATTCAGCACCCTCACTGCAGCACATTTTGGTGATATGGCATCAACAGCAGTGGCCTTAGCCAGCTGGCTGCTTTGATGTGATTTGCCTGGAAGGAAATGTTATTATTAATAGTAGTATTGTTCCGCAAATTAAATTAGAGCAGTGTTTCACATTCTCAGCAATTTTGGGGCTGGCTGGGGAGTTCTGAGCTCTACATATCCGGAAGTTTCTGAGATTGAGAAACCCTGAATTAGAACATCAGAAAGGAAGATCCTAGGAAGATCCCAGGCAGGACAGAATTATCATTCTTCCATCAAGTGTAATCCTTTGTGCGCTGAGTATGAACTCTGGTCCAGATTAATCTGCCCACTTTTGTATTATGGAAATAAAATAACAGAGGATCAGAGAAAACTTGTGAAAGGGGAAGTTGATAACATAGATGCACTTCTAGTATTGTCACTCTCAGAAAAAAAAAGTAAGAGAAAAGCAGCATTAAGCTTGACAAGGTAGGAAGGAAATATAATTCCTAGTTCTGAAAATCTGTCAAAGCGATTGCAGTTTGTGCAGGATTGACACTTTTCCTTCAGTCAGCGTTTGACCCAGCTTGTATCCTCATGCTCTTTCATAGGTGTTTGACCTTCCCACTTCTGTCCTGAACTCGCTTACCCAGAGTCCTGTTGACCAGGCTCCCAGCTACAAGGAAGCAGTGGCTGATTTCACGAGGTGGCAGCAGCAGCGGGAGAAGAGGGCGGATGCAGTGACTTCCCTGGAGGACTGGTTGGCAGAGTGTAGCATGCAAGGCTTCTCGTGGCAAGAACGGCTGGCTGTTCTGGACGAGGCTGGCTCTTCCCTTGCTTCCCACCCGGAAGAGCTGGCCCGCCTCTTTGGGGGTGTCAAATCCCTAACTGCAAAAGAGGAGCTTCTGCAGACCCTCCGGTGAGCTCCTTGGCCAGATCCTGAGTGAAGATATTAATGCCCACAATGTGAGCTGGATGAGTGAGCTCCACTCTTGAGAGTGGAGAACTAAAAAGAAGCTTTGCAGGGGTCTTCATGCATTCTTGCTCTCTAGCAAGAGAGGGCCATTCAGTGCCATTTCCTAGCTCAGGAGTCTCAGGAAACAGGCTGACATTCCTGATAGAAGGATGACTTTGCAAGCAGCCCCTAAACTTAGAATGGGGTTCATAGTCAAAAGGCTGTTTCATCTGGTCCTTCTAGATTGCAGATTCTGTGGTATTCTAGGCTGCTGTTTCTAGGAAAACAAACGTTTTATTGTTTTCTGGGCCCCTGGTTAGATCCCAAATTCTAAGATCTCTTTGCTTTTTAGGACCCACCTGATGCTGCACGTGGCTCGGAGAAACGGATACACGAAGGTGATGGTGGGAGACAGCTGCACCCGTGTGAGCGTCAAGCTGCTGACCAACCTCTCTCTGGGACGTGGGGCCTTCCTGGCTATGGACACGGTGAGAACAAAGCGGCTCATGGTTTCCCCACCCATTGACACAGTTTTGGTCTCCTCAGGAGATTTCTGGCCTTGCTCTTTGGTTTAGACATGTCCATCCTCGCAAGCAACTTCCCCGAGCTTTATGAAGCCAAGTCTGGTCCCTGAAGAGGGAAGGAAAGTCCTGACCTAAACCTGCGTAGAGTCCAGTAGCTAAGACTTCACATTTCACCCAGGATAAGCCCACTGAGAAATATTTTCCAAACACACACAGAGAATAATCCTGCAGGAGGAGAGCAAGGTCTTCGCAATTTAGGCTTCCATGCTGTGACCGGATAAACCAGTTGGAGCTTTCCCTACATTAACTCAATCTCTGTTCCAGAATCATCCTGTGAAGTTGTGTTGCAAGGGTGCCCCTTGCCTCTGAGCAGCTCTGCCTTTCTGGTCTCTGATCTGGCACTGCTCCCTCTCCCCCTTTTTCCTTTCTCCTTCCCCAAAGGGCTTCTTGGACAGCCGCTACGGGGACGTCCTGATCCTGCGTCCGATGCGGGAATATCCTGCCAAAGAGATCGCTTTCTACAACTACCTCTTTGGGGTGCCCTCCGTCTTCACGCCTGGACTGGACACCAAAGTAGGCCGTTAGGAATTTGGCTGGAAGGGACCGAGGCTTCCCTTCGGTGGGTCAGGAGGATCTGAGCAGCCGTGACAGATGCTTTCACTTCCTCCAGGCCTCTGAGAGAGCCAGCATTCACCTCCTGATAGAGAGCTTTCTCTGTAAGCTGCAGTCGGAATTTCCCTCCACCCTCAGCACAGTCTACCGGTGAGTGTCCCTCCCCTTGTCCAGTAAAAGACAACAAACTGCTGGATGAAGTTCCTTGCAAAGGTTCAGCAGTGGTGTCCATTAGGCACAACTCCCTTCCCACACTCTCACGGACCCTCTGCAGCTCTGGTTACATTTCTCGGCCTCTCTTGGAAAAGCAGAGCAAGCCAGACAACAGATATGAGGGTGTTTTTTGACTTGTTTTCTGAAAACCGAGCTCAGCCCTCTTGCCTGCATTTAATGGACAGGATCCTTTCAGCTGCCGACTTGCAAGCGCCTTCTTAAAGCAAGTGGCATCTAGTCCCAAGGGCGTTTATGTCCTCTCTTCAGGAGGTGCAGGTAGCGTGGATGGGTCAGGCAGGAGGTGGGCTTCCCTCCAGTTCTCTTCCTGATGCCCCCTCTGGTCTCTGTTCCAGGACAGGAGAGAAGCTGAGTGCAGTCCCTCCAGAGGTCCAGTCTGATGTTTCGACAGCACCGGCCCGCTGCCTCCTCTGCCTCTGCCCCCTGGACACCAATGTTGGCAAGTGGTCTTCTCTTGGAGAGGAGACGACCCACTTCTAGATTAACTTTTGGTACCTGCCGGGGATTCTAGAACAGACAAGGGCCGACATGCTAGCCAGATCTTCACGGTGTCAGAATTGCAGCCAGTCTTCCTTGGCACAACCCAGGAGTTGAAATATTGGGTGGGGCTCTTTCCCTCCCTGTTGCTTTGCCAAACAGGCATGGAGATAAATGCAAATTTGCTGCTTAAGCAAGGAGAGTTTGCTTGGTGGAACTGAAAGATAAAGAGGCGGCTGCCTGCTGGTTTAACACATCCAGGGCCATTATTCAATCCTTGAGTCCTGGGTGCTATGTGGTTCACTCAGTGCAGGGCATAAAAGCCCAGCTTCAGCTGCCAAGGCTTTTGCCTCTTGGCCCCAGGATGAGCTTTCAGGGGCTGCAAACTCTCGTTTCCTGACAGAGGACGGATCCTCCTTGCAGGCCATGCTGCTTTCGGAAAAGCTCAGCCAGCAGCTTCCCGCTGAGGATGGATGCTGCGGAGGTGGGACCCAGGCAGGTTGCTGCGAAACCCGCCCAGCAGGAAGGTAAGAGCCCTCACAAGAATGTACTGTTGGGAGTGGATGAGCCCACCTGCTCTCCTTGGCCCCCTCCCCAAATAAACCACTGGTCAGCACAGGTGACTGACGTTCTGCTTTCCCCCCCCAGAGAGACCTCCCAGCTTGTCCCGTTGCTCTGCTATGGCTGCCGTCTAACAGTCAAGGAGCTGGTAGGTGTGCAAGGAAGGGTTTGTACAACCAGAAGGGCTCATGTATGTTTCGACGCGAAGGGGTGCAACTGTTCTCAGGGCTGGGCCCGAGACAGAAGCGGCCAGGCTGAGGACAAATAGTTCTGTGGCTTGAGTTAAAACGGTTGCACTCACTTGGGCCTTCCCTTTGGGTTAAAGGTTTCATTTGCTGGGACTTTGTGGTGGCTTTTGGGGAACTTCAGGTTATGCTGTGGGTGACAGTTGGATGCCCTGCTATGGTTTGAGAGGAATTAAGGGGCTACCCCTTGTAAAAGTAACAAGGCTGGTGGAATCCTGCTGCCCTTACTCACTCCAACAATTCCTTTGCAGAGCTGCGTGGAGTCTCTCCCCCTGTACATTCACGAGGAGGCCAAGCGCCAGCAATGCAGGTATGGGGCAAAGTTGTTGCCTGGAGGAATTTGTGCCAAGAGCCTTGCTCTTCTCCAGGGCAACAATGCAGCCCAAAGAGACTGATGGGATTTTCCCAACTGTTTTGTTATCGGTGCATTGATGATGTTTCCTAGCCTAGTAACAAAATGGGTGCAAGAAGAAAAGCAAGCTCAGAGACCCCGAGACCCCACCAAGTCAACCTGAGCTCCATCTGCCCTCCCCATGGCAACTTTTTAAGACACCTGGATTTCAACTCCCCGAATTCCCCAGGAATTGGCATTCTATTCAAACAAACCCTAGTCTAGATATGCAAACCCAGATTTGCGGTGATGCCCGTTTCCACTTTCTTTGCAGGGCTGCGATGAAGCAAGAAATCCAGGAATTCTTGCTTGAAGATGATGCTTGATTTGCATCGGGTGCTTTACGGCCTAGAGGAGAACAGGGGGAGGGCTGTTGATGGGCTTCAGGGCCTGACACTCTGCTTCCACAAGTGTTTTTCAAGCAGAAAAATCATCTTGGATTCAGCAGCGGCCAGACTGAGCCAAGAAGGATCCAGATCTTTCACCGCCTTGGATGCACAAGTGAACTGAATTTCGATTTTTGTACACAGGATTCAAATCCTAAAACAGATAAAGGGAGCAGCCTTGCTCACACAAGTTTTATGAAGCATCCCAAGGAAAACAGGTTCCTTCTTGGCAATCACCCCCATCCAGACCTCCTAAGGCTTCATTTAAGCTCTCCTCCAAGATTCTTCCAGATATCTCTGGAGAAGCTGAACCCCCAAAGCTCGGCTGCTGAACCAGAGGAATTTCTCTCCTTCGTTCTCCAAAGTCCACGTTGAACATCCCACCACCTTTTTTTAAAATCACAGCTTTGTTTTTATTGTATAGATCTGTATAAATAAAATGGCCTCCTATAGAAAAAATAGTTTGTGGATTCCCAGCAGCAAGGCCGAGAGGGAGGAGAGGGCGGGAGGGTCAGTGGCTGCAGAGGTGAGGGGAGGGGGGTTTGGGGCATTTCAGCAGCAGGACAGCCATTCGTTTCCAAACGCTTCCTGGTTTCCAGGTTTGGGGGAGAGGGGTGGTATCTTTTTTTGGTTTGTAAAAAAAAAGGAAAAGTGTTTCGAAAAGTGTCTTGTGTGTCTCCCCCTCTTGTTGGGCTGCAAGTGTGGCTCAGGTTATGGGGCTGCCCCACCCCAGAGCCTCCAGCGGAAGAGGCAGGGAAGGGAGAGTCGGTGTCCAGGACTGGCATCTGGCTGGGTCCACCTGCTGGGCTGTGGGTCTCCCAGGGCTGTTTTGGGGGTGTTGGGAGCCCCCTTCCGCCTCAGTCCTTCTCCCGGGTCCACTTGATCATGGTCTCTGGCGAGCGGTAGAGGAAGATGAGCTTCGCGTACAGCTCCTCCTCCAGCTCCAGCTCTCCCGTCTCCCGAACCAGGAAGATGTGGCTGCACAGCGTCAGGATGCGGTCCACGCAGGGCAACTCTTCAAACATGATGGAGTGGGAGATCTCACTGAAGAAGCCCCGCACGAACTTCCCGATCACCAGCACGATGGAGACGTAGAGGCCCAGGATCCTGAGCAGAGAAAGAGCCCCTGTGTAGCACCCCTGTGCAGCTCCCCCCGACATGCAACCCTCCCACCAGCACATTCGCACGACCTACGAAGCATCAGCGGGCTGGCTGAGCAGGATCCGCTGGGATCTGCAAGCCCTGATCCCATGGCAGGGCCTGTGGCGTGATCTCAGCTGTTTGCTGGTCCGGAGGAAGTCTTGACAAGGGACCGAATGACCAACCTTTGTCGCTCTGATCTATGCCTGGAGGGTCGTATCATTTCAAGGCAGGAAAGGAGACGCCCCAACCTTAGAAAGCCTTGGCAAGATGGCCAGGCAAGGTGGGAGGGAGACGAGGGACCATTTCCCCCTCCCCTTTTAGGGGGTTAAATTTTTGCAAGCTATTCACATCTGCCGGCAAAGAAAGGCTGCTGGCATTTCGGACACAAAGGGGCGGCATTCAACCACCTTCTGAGTGCTGTCTTGCTGGGCCAGCTGCAGCACAGCCAGGTCAGCCCAGGGACCCCCATGCAATGGGGGGGGGTTGCTCTTTTCCTGGGGTTCTCAGGCCCAGCTTTCCTGCTGCTTCCTTGCACCCAAGTCCGCCTATTCTTGCGACAGTTGCGTAAAAGTCGCTCTGCTCCAAGCGCACCTCGCGTCCACCCTGATGGGCTGGTGGGCTGGTCACTCACCCGTATCCCGCCAGGAAGCCCAGGCTGGGGGGGCTGACTTTGTCGCTGAAGATGACCATGGGCAGGATGTGGCAGTCCGCCTGACAGTCGGCCAGCTGGATCATCCACCACTCCAGGAAACTGGTGCTGCTGTTCCCGGGCCGGACCTGCTGCTGCTTCAGCTGCACATCCACATCCAGGTAGCTGTCTTCTCCGTCTGGAAGAGGAGATGGGGAGAGGGAAGAAGGCGCTGGAAAAGGGACCATCCTGCTTCTAGAGAGAGACGCCCATCCAGGCGCTGGGAATGCTCTTCCTCACCAGTTGCTCCCCATTTCTTTAGAGTCCTCCCAGCCCCGGTTGCTCTGTTTAGCAGTGGCATCAAAGATGTATCTGTGCATTCAACTTTTTTAATTCCTTCTGCAGTTTTTACTGTGGCTTCAAACTATGTGCCACCAAAATTCAGGAACAAAATTCCTGACTTTGCACACTAATTTCAGAATTTTGTTTCAAAGACAAGCAGGAAAGCAGAGATGGAAGGCAAGCCACACTGCCGAGCCAAAAATGTCTGTGGCATGATTTTGGCCTTTTTAGGGACGGGGAAATGGAGCCATTTGCCTCCTGTTCCTGATCCCACCTTAAAAAGCCAGAAAAGTGCCTGGCTGTTCTTGTGATGGCATGTGGGCATTTCTGCTGGTGAGGGAGGGGGGAACAAGTTCTGGCCCCCGGATTCTTTTCTAATGAGCACCAGGAACCCACGTCAACTCAGCGAGAGGAACTGGGGGAATTAAATGGTTAGCAGTGAGTCTGTAAAATAGTTTCTGTCCGGTGTCCTCACCTGGGAGCAGGGCCTCAACCGGGTCTGCCTCGGGGCCACTGGGTGCCCGTATGTAGGGTGGGAAGAGGTGGGGTATCCGCCTGGAACAAGGACAAAACGCAGCAAGATAAAGCAGCCGGAAAACAGAGGCAGCGTTTGCAGATGGGTGAAGCCACTCTGCGCTTCAGGCTTTGCCGGGTGTTAATTTAGAGCCCTGCAATTGGGGGCCCCTTTCCCCACCTTGCTGACCCCCTTGGCCATGGGTGCCTTGCTGGAAGGGGTGGAGGAGGGACTCACACAGGGGCATGTGGGGTGCCCTGCAGCATTCCAGCCAAATTTTGCCTCACGAGACTCTTCTGGTTCAGGTCCATGGTGTGCTTCTGAGTAGTGTATTCCGTTTTCCCTCCTTTGCTGAGATCCCTGACGACGGAGGAGGAGGAGGAGGAGGAGGAAGGAAAGGAATTTTAGGATCAAGGGGAAATGGAAGAAAAGGCAGGAGGAGGATCCCCACTCTGGTCTCAGATCCCTTCGTCACCTCTCTCCGTCCATGCACCTCTTTTGCACCCACAGCCCCCTAAGCCAGGATCTCCAACCTTGGCAACTTTATGACTTGTGGACTTTAACTTTCAGAATTCCAGTCCACAAGTCTTAAAGCTGCCAAGGGGGAGACCCCTGTCCTAAGCCTTAAAATGCTGGAAGAATAAATCTTTGGAGCTCCACAGGGTTTTTCCAGGCAAACCTCACAAAGCCAAAGGGGCCATCCATGGTTAAAGCAGGCAGAGAACTGTGCTGCAAGGGAAGGTTTCCGGCCTTGGTCTGAAATACCTTTGAAAGTTCCAGGTGAAGCGCAGAGTGATGTCCGAGGAGCCGTTGTGCAGCTCCTGCCAGAGCTGCTCACGGCTGGGGGGGCTGATACTCCACAGGGATCCGGAGCTGCCCTCGATGCGGGCCCAGGCGACGTCCTCGTAGCCATACTGGGTGATGAACTGCATGGCTAGCTGCAGGGAGCAGAGAGTCCCAGGTCAGCAGGGGCCTCCCCATTCAGGCCAAGCCCACCATGGCGGGACGTCCTTCTATTTTAATGGGTGGGGGAGAGATGCCAGTCCCCCCACCCACTTGAATGAGGGGATCCCCCTTCCTGCCGTAATGTCCGGCTAGGACTCACCGGCTGCCGTTCAAACTTATTGGTCAACTGTTCGTAGTTCTGGGGGGTGAAAGGCTGGATGGACTGCTGCTGGGCGCTCATGGTGAAGAGGGGCTGGAGAAAGAAGGGGGAGAGATGGAGGAGATCCAGTTTCAGGGACACCATCAATCCTGATCCATCCTACACACACTCCATTTCAATAGAACAGGTCTGATAGCTGCCACAGGGGGACCATCAACGGAGAGAAGCCCCCAAGATACAGAGGAGCTGGGAGTGATTCAACCTGCCCAATCTATGGGTCCCTTTGGGTGCCAGACGTTGGCAAGGCCCCTGGGCTGCGACTGCTGTAATAGCTAAGCCCATCTGTCCCTGAAAGCTGACATGGGCCATTATAATGTCCAGCCAGCATGGCTAACCAGGAGGGATGCTGGGAGTTGTGGTCCATCAGCATCTGGCAATTGGGCGGCCTGTTGTTTTGCTTCTCCGCAAGGCAGTTCCTCTTACCTCGTAGCCCCCCAACTTCAGGGTAACAGTGACATCGATGGGGTGGTTGACCACACCCACCACCGAGCGCACGAGGGACATGAAGAGCAGTGGGAACCAGATGATGCAGATGAGGAAGAGGATGATGAGGCCTCCCATGCCGTATTTGACGATCTTCTTCTTTTTCTGACCCTTGGGTTGTGGGTATTTCTGCAGGGAGAGAGGGGAGCTAACGGGTCAGCTCATGGAACCCTACGTGTTCTCCAAAAAGCCCCTTGCCTCCCTTTCAGTTGAGTTGGGCTACAACTATTATCTTACTGAAGGCCCATCTTGCTCACTAAGACTACAGGAATTGTCTTGGGGATGAAACCCTCGAGAAGACTCTTGGAGACCCAGCTCCACCAT
This sequence comes from Pituophis catenifer annectens, assembly GCF_029215685.1. Lineage (NCBI taxonomy): Eukaryota > Metazoa > Chordata > Lepidosauria > Squamata > Colubridae > Pituophis > Pituophis catenifer. The sequence goes on from NW_027256893.1 coordinate 25,022,765, forward strand.
GCTTCCTCCCCTTCTGTGGAGGCCCACCTTTTCCATCTCACGATTGCACTTGATGATGAAGATGTTGGCATAGATATCTTCCACACACATCCAGTCGGAGAGGGACAGAGTGGTGTCCGTCCAGACCCAGTCCATGACAGCTCGCAACTCCACCAAGAAAGGCACCAGGCGAAACCTGTGGAGCCAAGAGATTTATCTTCCGATCCTCCAGGGGTGGATTCTGATTGACCCTGGACAATTCTGCAGAAACCTATGTCACCACTTTCCCCCAACCATCATGGTGCATGGAGCTTACTATGATGCATGGTAAAGAAATGGGGTACCAGACGTAGAGACACATGGAGACATAGGACGTGGTGGAACCCCCCAAGAAAGGTTTGCATGTTCTACTTTGCTGCAAAGCGTTCTAGTTTCCCCAAAAAGGGCCCTGCTGTCTGTCTGCCTCTGCTTAAAGGACCCCATATCAGGCTCTACTTCTCCCAGCAGCCCCCTCCCCTATTTTGCCAGGGGCTCAGCTGTTACCCTTGGAAGAGGAAGAGGTTCAGATGGTTGTATTTCTTGGTGAGGAAGTTCCCCAAGATGCGGGTGGGGTAACCGCAGCGAATCTGGTAGGCAGAGAGGCCGAAGTAGATGCACTTCACAAAGTACCACAGCTGGGCCACCGTATTCTGGCTGAACTTCCTGGGGAGGGAGATCAAGGATGAACCTTAGAGGAACCGGCCCAAGTCAGGACAGGGGGAAGCAAAGAGACAGCCACGCACCTCTCTGTGACGGCAGGTAGAATGAAGAACATCCAGATGTGAATGCCAAAGACCAAGATGAACTGGAAGATGAGTTTGCCCAGGACGCTCTTGCGCAGGTAGAGTGCCCGGTCAACGACCATGGTGGAGAACTGAATCAGAAGCATCACCAGGAACGCCTGGGGCACCTGGTCTTCGGAGAGCGAGGACGTGATGTCGGCTGCAGCCGAGTGTTTCTGCAGGGGAAGAGAAGCTCAGGGAGGAGGGACTGGCAAACAGAGATACACCTCTTCCCCTCCCCCAATTTCCCTAGGAGATGCTCCACTCCTGTCCAGGGACCCCCAAGCATAGCACTATCCCTCTTTTAAAGGGGGCGGAGGTAGCAACCCTGTGCTGAATTTCAGAGACACTTGGAATTTGTCACTCTATTTCATCCAAACTTAGCAAGAGCAAAAGGGAGGGTGGTCTCCAGGCAGCAGATAAACCCACTGGGGACCCCTGCTCCATCCTCTCCTTCTCTTTGTCCCTCCCTCTGCCCTGGCGTACCTTGAGGCCAAAAGCTCTACTAGAATAGTCCAAAGAGCACCTGCTAGATGCTGGTGCTCTAGATATGACTACAACTCCCAGGATTCCCAGCAGTTGACTAAGACTTCTGGGAAGCACCACCCCAACAAAATCACCGGTAATAGCTTGAGGAAAGCTACAAATACCCAGTGGCACAGCCAGACTTACTCCAAAGGCCCAGAAGCCGAAGATGATGATGATGAAGTCTACCACATCAGCCAGGAACATGAGGGCGTAGACGTCCGTGGCAGCACGGCACTTGCTGTGCAGGATGTCCTGGAAGAACTGGCATGCTGGCTGGAGCGTGCGCTCTGTTCTGGAGGAAGAGGGTTGAGTGAGGCTCTGTGTGTGTGTGTGTGTGTGTGTGTGTGTGTGTGTGTGTGTGCGCGCTTTCTCCAGGTTGCCCAGTGCAGAATTGCCAATGGCTGGAAAGTTCGGACTCAAGTCACCTCTGTAGGGTGCAAGAAGGGGCCCAGCCAGAGTCACAGCCCGGCAGGAAAGAGAAGGCGGGTTTACACACAGGCTGCACACTGTGCTGAGCCATAAGCACAATGATTGTAGAGCAGCAGGGACCTTGTTGGAGAGATGCCGGAAGGGAGGCCTAGGAAAAAGGGGCTGACGTGTGTTTTAAGTCCAGAGCAATGAGATTCTATTGGGAAGAGGCTCAGTAGACACCCCCCCCCCATTCACTGAGGGGCAGCCCAGCACAATCCGACTTCCAAGGTTCTGTTCTTAGAGCCCATCTCCATCGAGCAGCCTTCGCTTTTGCTGTGGAATGGATTTCCCTGCCTGGTCCATCTAATAGCGATGACAATGGCTGAACACAACGCATGAACCTGCCACAGCCGAACCTTCCATGGGAGGAAGACCCCAAACGGGACAACCAATTTTTCTTGGTTCACACAAAGATTGTTGCCTGCCCCTCCTCTCCCACCACCAGCCCAGTTTCCCATCACTTACGCAGAAGCAAAGAAGTGCTTCACTTGGCGTTTGGCAGCTTTCATCTTTTCTCGGGATGCCCCTGACTTCTTCTTCTTCTTCTCCTCCTCCTCTTCCTCCACCACCTTCTCCTCTCCTTCCTGCTCCTGGATCTCTGGGGCTTGGAAAAGGAGGAGCGGGGTGAACTCTTGGCCAATCTCTGCCTTCTCTCACTGATGGGCTTCAGCCAGGGAGCCTCGACAACAGAGTCCCTCGTCCCCCTCACCCCTCCTATCCTCCTGGGTTCATCCCAGCCAGCAGATCCAGCCAAAGGAACACTCTTTGGCACAGGGTCTACCAGGGTGGGGGTCCTCTCAGTTCACCTGTGTCCTCTAACGGGACCCAGAGGGCCATATAAACCAATGGAATTGATACAATTATTGAATTAAGTAAATAAATTCAATGTGCCGCCCTCCCACTTTTCAGCTCCTTCTGCAGCAGCCATTAGTTACCTTCCTCCCTTTGCTGGTCCAGGGATTTGCTCAGTTGCTTCTTCTTTTCCTTTTTCTTTCTGAACCGTGAGCGGATGCCCTTCTGCACCTCCGGCTCCGTCTTCTCCTCCATCACCACCACATTCTCTGCCTCGGGGCTGGCCGATGCCGAAGGCTCTGGCTCCTCCTTTTCTTTGGCCGCATCTGGCGATTCTTCTGTCTCCGGCTGAGGTTTGGCCAGCAGGTCTTCCTCGTGATCCCAGAGGCCGTAGCTCTGGAGAGGACAACTCGTTCAGGAAGGGTGTGCTGCAGCTGTGCTGCAGACACAGCGAAGCATGGGAGAAACCAGTCTAAGCCACCCCAGCTGCAACTCTTGCTGTGACTCCCAGCAACTCCCCAAATCTCAGGTTCTTTGCCAGTTGTCCCTCGGCCTCATCCAAGGTTGCTCTCCCAGCCCGGCTGGGAATTCGGGCCTCTCTTTCCAGAGCCCGGTTCCTTCTTACCAGCAGCAGGGAACGGTGGAAGAAGAGCACCAAGAGCTGGATCAGGTCATATTTGATGTAGTTGTCGGTCTTCTCAATGCCCAGGATGCGAGGTGCAAAGAAAGGCTTCCCCTCATAGCGCACCATGGTGGTGTAGCTGTTCCAGGGGAAGAAGCCGAACTGGAAAAGGTACTTGAGAACCACCATCACCTGTGCAAGAAGAATCCAGGGGAAAAGAAGAAATCTAGAGCAAGAGCAAAGGTTTGGTTCTCCGGCATTTGATTTTCTACCAGAAGGCTCTTCTCACAAGGAAGGATGAAAGGCAACCTCTTTCCTCATTGCAGTATCTGAAACCCAACCGCTAAAGATAAGTTGCCTCTGACTATGGAGGCTCAACTCTCAACCATCATAATGAGTCCAGAGCATGGGCTAAACTCAGCCAGGCTCTTCAGCCCTTGTGGCCAACCTTGGTCTCTCCTGAACAGGCCCTTCCGGACTTGGCAAAGCCGCAAAGGAAGTTCCTACTGAATGTGGAGCTGCCTCCTTCTTCTGGGGGCAGCTCTGCTTTGTTCTTCCCTGACACCACGGAGTACCCTAAGCCAGAGTCCCTCAAGCCAGCCCCCTCTGGTGTGCCATGGTGGGCTCCAGTTCTTGCTGGTAGGGGAATAGAGGCAGTCCAACATACCAGGCGGGCACCCAGTGAGAGAAAATCTGCCCAGAGTTTCCCAACAGTGGCAATTTCCAAGGAAATGGATTTCAACTCCCAGAATTCCACACCCAGCATAGCCATTGCTGAGAATTCTGGGAGTTGAAGTCCATTCACCTACAGTTTGCCAAGCTGGGAAAGGCTGCGCTAAGCCGTTTCTCCCCATCAAAATTAGCTTTAAAGACTTCCTCCACCCCCAGCTGAAGAAGGGTCCCACCTCCGTGTAGACGATGGCTGTCATCCAGAAGGACTTGCTGGGCCGTGGGATGGAGAGCATGGCCCACAGGAAGATGAGGATGGGCAGGATGATCGAGATGACTGAGGCCGTGACCATGTTGTTGAGGATGATGATGAAGTAACAGAGCAGGTCCGAATGGCCGGCCACAAAGTGGTAACAGGCCACCAGCAGCTGCACAAAGCGGTTTTGGGAGCGGTAGAACTGCTCGGATTCCTCCAGCTCTTCGAAAGAGACATATCTGGAAGACCAAAGGGACCAGTGGGGGGGGGGGGAGCAGGTAGAGAAAGCTACGACGGGGAGCAAAGTTCCTCCAAGCTGGAATCACCACACCCACCACCATCCATGTTTCACTGAGCTTCTGCATGCATTATGCTGAGCCTGCAACTCCCACAATCCTCCACTCTGCCTGGGAATTCTGGGAGTTGAAGTCCCAACATGTTGGATGACAGAAATACTGTTTTTATACTCATTCCCCTTCGTCTATCGAAGATGTTCCAGGGATCGACAACTGAATCATCCATCCTTTGATGGAATAACAGTTCTGGAATTCCTACGTATCTTCTGGAGAAGGGTTCTCCAACCTTGGCAACTTTAAGACTTGTGAACTTCAACTCCCAGAATTCCCCAGCCAGCTAAACTGGGACCTCCGTGTCAACTTTGGAAGTTGTAGATCTTTAACCGGGTGATGTTAATGGAAGCGTCTGCCTTGGCACACGGGACCCTAAGAAGCCAAGATAAGTGTGGTGCCCTTCCTTGCCCAAGGCAGTACCTGTTCAGTAGCAATTCACTGGCGGTTCTGGGGCGACTCTTAGCACAAGCCAGCAGCTCCTGGGAATTGCTGGGAAGGAGTCCTGCGTTGTCTGGAAGATCCACAGCTGGAATTTGCTCCTCGCTGGCGCTTCGAGAGTTGTAGCCGGTGCTGTCAGCACTGAAAACCTCTGCCCCGTCGCAGCCACTGTGGAAGCATAAAGGGGTTACACAGCCTCTCCCAACAGGAATTTGACTGAATTCACCTTATTTCCCAGTTCACACGTCTGTCCCAAAGGTGCTTTTCCAAAAGGCAACTGAATTTCCTTGGGTTTTTTCCCTTGCTTCTCATCTAAGAAGCCTCTTCAGTTCGTTTCTCATCCAAGCTTCTTGGACGAGAAGCAAAAAGTTTTCAAGGAAAAAAAACAAAGTCCAGTTGCCTTTCAGAAAAGTACTTTTGGGACAACCATGACGTGGATGATTGAGAATCTCCATAGACATTCGCACAACACGCTACACCCGAAGAAAACTAACTGCACCAGCTGGTACTCCTAACATCAGAGCCACTAAGAAAATTAACTCTGCCTGAAACTGCTCAAGTTTGGTGTGCTGTGCAAGTCCGCTGCTGGATGGGCTCTAAAGAGGTCATCCAACCCCATCTCAAGCAGTACAAGAGGCTGAACTGCCAACTTCGTAGCAGATGGCTGTCAGGAGCCTCCAGGGAAGGAAGGGCATCCACCACCCAGGGGCTATCGCAGCAGCTGCCCCGGAGCAGGGCTGCAAGATGGTGGAGGGGAAAAGGATGATGAGGATGATAAGTGGTGGAGGAGAAGAAAGCCTCAAGGCTTTCAAGGGCCACCTCCAAGACAGGATCCTTGTCCTGCTTTCTGTTCCTGGGAAGGTAGCCCTGTTATCCTTCCTTCCTCAACTCCTGGGCCTCACAGGGAGCAGGCGCAGACTCTGGGCCCACAACCCCATGTAGGCAGAGCTGCCCCAGTCCTTGCTTTCCGGCTTCCCCTCCCCGGCCCCATATGCACCTGCCTGGAAGCCATGCTGTTGGGCGATACTGCTGCCGTCCCGGGCAAGGCCGTGTCCTGCGAGGTGTTGTCGGCTGGTGGGGGCAGCTGGTATAACCTGTCCAGGATGCCCCTTTGGACCTCCTCTGCCTGCGTGGACAGGACAGGAATGGGTCTTCTGGAGCAAGCCAAGTTCCCCTCCAACCCAGCCCCAGCCTGGCTGACAGGCGCTCACCTGATCCAGCTGCTGGGTGAGCACAAACCTCTCCAGGCCCAGGATGGTGGAGAGATGCTCATGGTCCTTGGTGAGGGCCCTCAGCCACCGGGTCAAGCCGTCCACCGTGGCCTGGCACAGCACCCACAGGAAGCGCAGGACATTCAGCACCCGCTGCAGAACGTTGCTCTTCCCTGAGAAAAGAGCAGCCTGGGTAACTCGCAATATCTCCAGGCAGAAAAGGGAGCCCATAATAGAACTGATCTTTACATCTGGTTTTCAGGAAATTGCTCCAAAGTGAAAGATAGGTTTGCTCCAAGACCATGGCGTTCACTTCATGACCAGTGCAAAAAAGGTTGTAAAATTGGAGCTGTGGAATCCACATTCCCGCATCTTAAAATAGCTGAGGTTGAGAAACCTTGTCCTATGGGGCCAAAGGTGCAGGCATTCCAGCCTTGCCTTCCAGCTACCTGGGCTTGTCTCCTCCTCTTCCTCTTCCTCCTCCTTCTGGCTGCATCTCTCATCTGGCAACTGACCTGGCGGAGCCTCCTCTTTGGTCTCCTCGCCTGCAAGAGGGAGAGCTGGTGAAACCAACGGACTGTGTTCAGCTGGACACCCCATGGCCACCAATGTCCTGAAAGCTAGGTTTGGAAAAATGGTCTCACCTGGAGAAGAGGTGCTTTCGGCTGGATCCGCCTCCTGTTCCTCTTTCTCCTGGCACCGTTGCTTACGCAGGACAGTCTTTGTGCTGGTGACCCAGGCCTGGTAGGCCAGCTGGACCCAGAAGACAAAAAGAGAGACTGAGTCTGCCTCCTTCAACTGCTGGAGAACATCCCAGAAGCAGGAGGTCCCCCACCAGGAGAACCATCTCAGGACATCACAAGGTGGGCAGGGTTGGGGAAAGACAACCCTGAGATTCCAAATGTTTTGAGGACAACTCCACAATCCCTTGCCAGGCGTGGTGTTGGCTGAGGACGATTGGATGGCACAGGGCTTCCTGCCTGAAGGATGTTTGCCAAGGAACAACTCAAGCAGGTGGAATGAGAAGACACAGCCACCTTGAGCATGTGCAGAGGGCATTCTTATTAATATATGGCATTCATGCAGCAGCCCATCACTGCCTGGGGAGCAGGAAAATTGTCTTTGAAAAAGACGGATAGATTTATTAATCCAGCAGCTGTGAGCCCAACTACAAAGGAACTAGGAAGGTTTTGTACCTAGCATTTGTTTTATAATAATTTATATTTTCTATAAATTCATCTCAGGCAGTCAGTAATACCTGTGCTCCCACCTGCCCAAGGCCTTGTAGGGGCAAATCTCCTACCCCCGTCCTCACCTGGAAGGCGCTCTGCTTTGGGGGCTTCGGATCTTCCACAGGTGACTCCTCATCCTCTTCGCTGTCCGTCTCAAACAAGAAGTAATCCCCCGAGTGCAGCACTAGGAGCCCCACAGCAAAAGTCAGTCAGTGCCCTCCTCCTCCTTCCCCCCTCCTCAACAGCCCCACATGGGTTGGGGAAGGCCACGGCTCCCTCGAGAACAGAGACATGCAGGAAAAGTGACAGAAAGACAAGAGTGCCTCTAGGCATGTGCAGAGAAGGGCCACTCTAGAGGTCAAGGACAGGAAACGAGGGCAGCAAAGACCGCAAGAGCCCCGTTCAGAGGAGCTGAGCCTCCATGCCCACAAGGACTGTCTGCTTTCAACAAGGGGCTCTTCTCAGATCTGGGTCTACCTCCAGATCAAGGCCACAGTGCGGGTGACCAGCCAGAGCCTCTGGGCAAAAGGCTGGTTTGGACTTGGCTCTTCCAGGGTGGAGAGTCAAAACAGACCGAACCAACTCCAGAGACGCTTCCCCCACTGGCCATCTTACAGAATTCTCCTTTCAGCTCTTTTGCGGCGGTTGTGGATTTTGGATTTGATGCTTTGGGGCGTTCGTTGGCACCTTGGCCATTGGGAAACTGCCTTGATCTGCTTTGTCAATAAGGCAAGACACTGCAGGCCCTAAAATGGCGTTTCTCAACCTTGGCAGCTTGAAGATGGGTGGACTTCAACTCCCAGAACCCCCCCAGCCAGCACGGGAGTTAAAGTCCGCCCATCTTCAAGCTGCCAAGGTTGAGAAGTAGTGCTCTAAATGCAAGGGCAAATGGGGCTTGCAAATGAATCCTCCCACCCGCCAGTAAAACCCAGTGAGCCCCAAGGATGTTCCTGGGCGGGAGGGCAATTCCTGTGGCTGGATCTCCAAGGGAATTCGAGTGAGCAGAGGGGAAGATTCTTCCCAAGGGGAGTCGGCTCCCGCTGCCCCATTCTGTTCGTGCAAACATATTACCCCTGTAATGGCCCTGCCTCCCCCGGCAGCCTCCGTCCACCCGAGAAGGAAGGGCTACTTCCTCTGGGGAGAGTACAGCAGGCGATGTGGGGCTGCCCTCCACAGAATGTGGCTTTCCTTAGAGGGAAGAAAAGAAAAGCAGAGAAAGTCAAAAAGATGCAGACGTTTCCCAGGCAACAAAAACATGCAGAGATTACCACCACCCGCCCAAGCAGGGATGAGCAGCAATGGAGGAGGAGGAGAAGAGCCCCCAGCTGTCCACGCAGCATCTCAGTGGGGTTTCTGGCAACCTACTCTGACTAGGACTGCATGGGTGCCATGTGGGTGGCTTGGTTGGCACCTAGCTGGCCCAGTTTCCCTTCTTTAGTGAGGGTTCCTATTCTGTAGGAATCTTGGCTGGCTGAGGAATTCTGGGAGTTGAAGTCCACAAGTCTTAAAGTTGCCAAGATTGGAGACCCCTGCTGTAGGGTAAGAATCAGATTTCTCTCTCTCTCTCTCTCTCTGTGGAAGTTCATTCTGGTCCACCAGGCAGAGTTCACATCACACAATAAAGTATTATCTCTTAACCCTGGAGTCCTTAAGATGTACGGACTTCAGTTCCCAGAATTCCCAGCTGCCCAGGTTGAGAAACACTGCACTACAGGACAATGCTCACTAAACACTCCAAAAGGGAGATTATCTGTAGCATGCATTGCCAAAGCAAACGAGCCTTTCACAGCAAGTTCTGGTGGTCCAGCTCAGCCAACATGCCCAAGGCAGGTGTAGGGGGCAGTGGGAGTGTCCTGGATGGATGGAGGCACAGACGTAATGGGAGAAAATGTTTCAGATGAGCCCCATCCTATTTTAGATAAAGGCAGGGGAAACACATTCTGACTTGCAGGATTCTGCTACTATAGCTTTACAATAAGAATAGGACTGATCTACATGGTATTGGCATCTTAGTCTGCTCTACCTAGTTGGGCTGACAAATAAGCAATGATCCAGGCCCATTTTGTGCTCCACCGATCTATATGCTACAAGCAAGTCATGATTTAATCTCAGTGGATCAAGTAAGGCCCAGCTGGCTAAGCCACACCGAAAACAAGCCACAGGATGTGAACCAGCTGTTTAGCTTCCAGAAAACCCACCAAATAAGTCAGGACCGAGTCTGGGATCTGCACGCAGTTCAGGGCCTGAACTGGGCCTCCTTGTAAGGTCTCAGCTATGGTCCCCACGGGTTCCCTGGAACGAGCAGCCAGGGTTCTGATGCCTGATGAGGCCTGCAGCTGCAGCGGCCTCTGGAAGGACCCAGGCAGCAAGAGACTCCGTAAGGCAGCCCATGCAAGAGATAGGCGGAAGACCCTGGAAGAGAGACAGGCCCATCCAGAGAGAGGCATGCAGAGTGAATTGAGATGGGTTGAGGTTGATGGGTGGAGATGACACCATGGTTAGCAATTGCAATGGCCTCTACCGGCAGAGCCAGCAGGATGAACCAGGGTTAGTATGTCCGCCAGCCCTGAGGCTGGGCTGTACCTGTGGCGTGATCCAACCACGGGCGCCACCAGCGCTTCCTTTGCTGGCCAGGGTCCTTCTTGGCACCTGAGGCTGTGGAACAGGGTACAAAGGCAGGTGAGGGACACGGGAAGGGCCGGAGGGGCTGGCCGTGGACAAGGCCGGCCGAGCCTGAACAAGCAGCTGCTCCATCTCCTAATGCCCACTGATGCCTTCCACGAGCCCAGGCCCAAACGGTCTCCATCCCAGGCCTTCTCTGTAGGCAACCCATAACCTCTCGGGGGCAAAAGCCATGCCTGCTCCATGCGGTTGCCAGTGGGCGAAAGGAGAGCGCCCCCCACTCTTCATGGAGACCAAGCAGGGTGTAATCAAAGGCTACGTGGTGGTTGCAGGCAGGGAGAACCCAAATCCTGGGGGTGGGGGGGCGGGTGGGACTTGCAAGGATAAAGGAAGACCCACATCCTCCCCCCTCAGTCTTCCATGGGTCCAAATGGCATCTAAAGTCACACTTCCCGGCGTCTCCCGTGAGGAGAATGGCTGCTTTTGTAAAATCTGCTGCCTGGAACAATGGCTTGACATCGATGTGACGTGGGTGTCCACCAGTGAAACTGTACTGTGGAACAGGCCACTGCAGGAGATCTGCTGCCCTTGGGCAATGCCAAGCCATGGACTTCCTAGAGGTTTTCCAGAAATGCTCCCCAGCCCGGCCCTGAAACTCCCTTCACACCTGGCGTGGCTGCCTCCGTGGCCTCTTCCGAGTCTCTGGCCAGCTGTCCCTGGTGATACTTCTCCTGCTTGGCTCGAATCCGTTGCATCCTGTGGGCAGAGGGCAGGAGCTGGGCAGTGGCCCAGATCTTTCATCTCCCCATGCCATCATCCATCCTGGATCCTCTTTTGCCTGCACCTCAAGTAAGTTCTCTGGGTCCCAGAAGCCAAAGTCGGTGGCTCAGTCCTGCAAGACCCTTCCTCCCTGCCCCACCCTGCCAAGGCTGGACTGGCAGCCTCCTCCTGGCATTTTCTCAGCCCTGCCTGAAGGACCCAGCTTGGTCCTGGGAAGTCCATCCACCAGGGCAGAAGCTTCACCTCTGAGCACCGTCAGGGGCTTTGAGCCCCCCACAGCCCTGATTCCCATCTGCAGATCCTTCAGAGATCCTTGATTCCCCCTGGAATCCATCTCCATCTCAAGTCCCAGGAGGGCCGGTGTGGGGGGTCAAATCAACAAAAACGAAATCCACTTCTCGCTCCAGAGAAGGCCATCTCCCACCCCAGCCCTGAAAGCTGGATAAACTCCTGGGCCCCCTCCTGGCTGGGCGTCTTCCTCTCCTTCCCCTCCCATGAAACTCACTGCCGCTTAAGTTGGACCAAGGATTTCTTTTCAGCCTGGTGGTGGGCGGTCATCTGCTTGATCATCCTGGCTTTGAAGAGGGCGAAGCCCCTGCAGAGACACAAACCAGGATCCATGAATGTCAGGAAGAGCCCTGCAGAGCCACGTTCCTGACTTCCAGGCACATAAACGGGCCAGAGGCCTCAGCAACCAGGGCCCCGTTCACCCCAATCTACGTGCAGGATGACAATATAGAATATAGTCCTCGACTTACGACTGTAATCGAGCCTGCAATTATGGTTGTCAGTCATGACGGTCATGAAGTGGGTCAACAGGTGACCACTCCCAATGTTACAATCCTTTTTGTGGCGGTCATTAAGTGAACACCGTGGCTATTAAGTAATCCCATTGTTTTGGGATTACTGGGATGGGTGCTTTTTTTTTTTTTGCTGGAAAGTGGATTTTACACTCTGCATCTCCGGATGAGCAAAGCTCAGCACTGCCTGACAGACGCCTCCTTCTCCAGCGGCCCTTCGCCCCAGCCCCTCCCCGCCCACCTGGAGGCCTGCAGGGCTGAGGCCTTGAGGTCGGCCCAGACGTGCAGGAAGTAGCAGCTGAGGAAGACTCTGCGCTGGAGGAGCAGGAAGATGAAGCAGATGCTGTCCCAGATGATGCCGGCTTCCTCCACAGGCAGCGCGCAGTCCTGGCTCTTGTCCACATCCTTGGCTGGCAAAGAAGGGAGGAGGGAGGGGCTCAGACGGGGAGCAGAGCAGGAGGGCCCCCCGGATTGTCCCCCCAGCTGCCTTCCCTCAGTGGGGACTCTGGGCTCTCCCACATTCCCAGCCCCCAGAGGAGAGGAGTTTCTCTCTCTTTGTTCCGCTCAAATGGACACCTCTGTTCAAGCTCAGCAGGTGACAAGGGTCATCTGGGGGCAAAATGCCTCTTTTCTTTCAAATCTATCTGCTTGTGATTGAGGACACCCATCCGCTCAAACTGACTGGAAGTAACAGGAGCCGCAATGAAAGGTCAGGTTTCAGGTGTTGTTTATGCAACACATTAAATGATAACCTTGGGTAAACATGCCAAAAAGGCTATCTATAGAATATGGAGCCAAAGTAAACCTAATCATGTTTGGCTAAATGTAGTTGGTTGAGTCTCATCCAACCTGCCCAAAGCGAGTTCCGTCTTGGCCTTTCTCTCAAGTCTTTTTAAGTCTACGAGCAACTTCTGGAGTCCCCCAACTATCCCTGGGTCAAAGCAACAGGAAGCGGACAGGACTTTGGTCGCTTCAGTGACAGTTGGGTGTTGCTGTGAAGACGTCGTGAATCCTCAGTGGAGAAACAGCATAGCTACGGGACCCTTCTGTTCCTGCTGTTTTTCCAGACTCCAGACCCACCACCAGAACTGGGGAAAGGAAGCTCTTGCGTCCCCTCCCGGCTGCTTGGATGCCAACAGAAGATACTCACGGTCATAGTAACCCTTGACGGTGCAGGCCAGGCTGAAGAGCTGAATGACCCAACAGAAGTTGTTCTGCATTTGCTGGACGAAGACGCAGGAGAGGAGCTGGCAGAAACAGAAAGGGAGTCACACCCCACCTAAAAGGGGTTGTCTGCATTCAGACCAAAGACCCGTATTTTGTATACAGAAAAAATCTGGATCCACCGTTTTGAAACGAACGACTCGGACTTGACATCTTTAGTCTGAGAGACGGAGGGGTTTGTAGGGAACCTGAGCCTTACCGAGAGCATATTCTTGGCAATGATCACCGTCACGTTGTAGAGAATCAGGCAGTCCCACAGGATCAGGCGGGCACGCAGGGACCAGCGCAACATGGCGGTGCCAAAGAGCAGCAGGTAGAAGCAGGCCATCAGGTAGCCCAGGCCGAAGATGCTGATGCGATTGGCCCCAGCGATGAAGACAACGACCAAGACCAACCAGAAGAGGTAGCGGAAGACACACACCTTGACAATGTCTAGGTAGGACCTGGCAAGCGGGAAAAAGGGAAAGGAAAAACTGAGAAGAAGAAGAAGAGTCTAGCGGAATCGAATCAAGAATCCCACAAAAATCACTGAATCTTTGGTGGATCTCAGTTGATTTAATCCCAGTTGTAAGGGATCTAAATGCAGTGCTGGTTCAAACACCCTTTCTTATCCTTAACTAGGACAAATCATCCTCGTTACCATGAAGTGAGCCAGGAAACGCCACCCAGGGGCAAAACATGGCTAATAGTAGCCCGGGTAGGGGACTGTTCTGCTCTCACCTGCAGTTGACAAAATTGGGCACAGGGTTTGGCTGCCCCTGCAGGGGCTCCAGCATCTCCCGGTTGTCACCAGCCAATTGCACCCATTCTTCCGTTTTCTCATTGACAAAAACTTTCCACTGCTGAGATGCGCAGAGGAGCAAGAGGAAGTCACCTGTGGGAAGCGATGATTATTTTTAATGCCCATCACACCAAAAGATACGGGAAAGCAGAGGTGGCTGTGGGAAGCAGAAATGCCTCCCCTTCTGGAGAGAAGGAAGAGCCCACTAGCGAGTCACCTCCCATCTCAAGGGATGTGGCCCAATTTTGGTGTGTGTGTGTGTGTGTGTGTGTGTGTGTGTGTGTGTGTGTGTGTGTGAGAGAGAGAGAGAGAGAGAGAGAGAGAGAGAGAGAGAGAGAGAGAGAGAGAGAGAGAGAGAGAGAGAGAGAATCACAGACTATATTTAAGATCTGAAGGACATCTTTAAGGGCAACTGTCCTAGATGCCCAACTGTCACTGGGGCAAGGGGCAAGATTCACAAGGGCTTTAACCTTCCTCTCAGGAGCTCTCCCTGGTGCTGAATTTGGCTCATTCCTGAATTCAGGCTGAGGCTCAATGGATCAAAGAGGAAGGTTTTAATGACTCCAATCAAGTGGCAAAATATTACACCCTTTCCAAATTCACTTCCAAATTGGGACACTCTATGACTTATCTTGCCACTAATGACTACATAGTGTAAGAACAGCCATGTGGGTGGGGGTGGGGTATTGGGTTTGAGGATTTATTCCTATAAGCCTCCCGGAGTCATTGTGAGTGAATTGGACAGGTATGTAAATTTCTTTAATATTTTTTTTTTAAAGCAATTCTCTTCCACCAGATTTTCCAACCCAGCAGGGCTGTTTCCAGGTACTCACTCATGAGATTGATCGAATTGGGTTTCATGAAGAAGTCGGGGAAGTACATCCATTTGATGAGAACGGAGGTAATGGGAAGGTTGGGGCTCCACCTCCAGGGATAATCTAGACAGGTAAGAAGAGGAAACATGGCATCTTGGGAAAAGCAGCTGGTTCTGGAGCCCTGCAGGCCTCCCTGTCACATTTCAAGACCTCCCCTCTCCAAAGCTTTTCCTTTTTAAAAGGAAGAGAGTGTGAACAGACAAGCACTGTGCTGACAGTGTGTCTTTCATCAGCAGCAAGTGATAATCTTCCCCTCCAGGGAGTTTTACAATTCTCACTTAAAGCCTAATTGATCACCATCACTGCATCTTGGCACAGGAGAGCCAATAATTTAACCAAGAACCGCTCCCACTGTCTGTCCTGGCTCTCTCACTTCCCACGTTCTGCTCAAGGAGGAGAAAACGCTTCCTGTGTCTACATCTCTCCATTATGCAGAATTTGGTCAATTTCTAGTATCCCTAAGTCAGCTCTTTCCTAGCTTAAAATTCCCAGATATTGCAAGCCTCTCTCAGGAGAGAACTGCCCACTGGATGTTTGGGATGATCTTTTTTCTGGTTAAACGATGCCCTCGTGACACAAGGATCAGATCGTTCTGGTTAAACGATGCCCTCGTGACACGAGGATCAGAACGGCACTTGGGATGTAGTTGCACTTGGCTTTCTGTGCGTTTTACAGAAGCAACTTGTAATGACCTCCATCAATGGGGATGGAGGAGGAGCAGAAAGGACGCCAAGCACTGGTTCTACTTGGAAAGGAAGACTGCAGCAATACTTGGCTGGCTCCCTAGGTTGGAGTCTCACCAGTGCAGAGAACTGGAGGAATCCCAACACAGAGAAGGTACTGGAAGATGAAGAAGAGAGCCAGGAAGAGACAGTACTTGGACCAGAGCTTGGCAATGGCTTGACGCCGCCTCCGGGTCAGGATGACAACCAACCAGCATCCATGGAAGATCACCATGAAGTTCATGCGCTGGCCAATCACGTTCACTGTCACTAGAAAGCAAATCTGAGGAAAGAGAAGGGAAAGAAGTCAAGGAAGAGGATGCATTGGAAAACTTTGGTCTGGTGACATCTTGGGAGATGAACGAGAAATCTCTGCTCTGACATCAAGGATTGTTCCAAGATTTAAGAAGCTTTGGCCAAATACCACACCTCTTTCTTTTATTCATTACTGCAAAAGCTCCACCCCTTTTTCATATGCCTTGATATTTTTGCTCCCGACACTCCTGATGTCTTATCATACTGGCCAAACTTTTACTTCTTCATTGTGCGCAACTTAGCTAGCATCTTCTCTTCAGTCCAGCCAGCAGAGTCCAGCTCACCTCAAGGCCAAACTTGTAGAAGAAGTAGTTGATGAAGTACTTGATACAGTTTAGCAAGCCTTGATCTAGGCTCTGACGTGTTGCATCTTCAAAGACGGTCTGGGTGAGTGGAGGCGCCAGCTGGTGTTTCTTGCGATAGTATTCCTGGCATCGATACACCACCGCTTCAAAAACCAGCAGGACTAGAACCTGCAGATGGTTCTGAAGAGGAAGAGGAAGATGAGCCAAGGACAGGAAAGAGAGACCACCTCGCCTTAGTATCAAATAGATTCCCTTCCAGACATGATGGGCTCCAACTTCCTTCAGGGCTGGAGGGACCTGCTAAGAGAGAACAGCTGCTACGCACCTGGATGTAACCCAGGCTGGGGTATCCCTTGCGAATACCAAACCAATTGGCCGGGTCAACAGGACCTTGGTAGAGGGTAGAATTGCCAATCTCCTCTGGCTGGAGGTTGGTCGCATTGAGCAGAGGCTAGAGGGAAAAAAGGAATTATACTGTAATGCAACACATCGGAAGATGTTATGCCGTCAACAGCATTCACAATTCTTCTCGGGAGATTAGGATAGAGTATAAACTCTTGATCTGATCATCAGCCTGGTGACCACTATTTTTTCCCCTTCCCTCTCTATTTCTGGAACTGTTTCCCATGCATACATCCTGAGGCACTTCCCTCTCCCCCCATTTCTGGGTCTAAGGTGGGGGGCGCATTTACCAAGCTGCAGTTTTTGTCGTAGTCTTGTGGGTTGACGATCTTCAACTGGTACAGCATCTTGCAGACGATGATGATGCAGGCCCAGATGGTGGAGAGGCAGGAGGCCATGTGGCAGAAGCGGCTGTAGGGCACCGCAAAGGCCCACAGCACCACCAGCAGCAAGTTCATCACCGACACCTGGGGAAGGGAGAGGACGAGAGGATGCACACAACAGCTGGAACTCTGGGTTGTGCAGGGGAGGCCAGCAGACAGGCGTTCTGATGAGTTGACCGACCTTCCTTTAATTTTAAAAAACAGAGTCCCTCACAGGGCAGAAAAGGGCTGGGAAGCTTATCCTGGTGCTGAAGGATGTGTCCAGGTAAGACTCTTGCAGCCTCAAAGGTGATTTGGGGCCCCGCATGGCCCATACCTTTGCCTACAACCAGTTACCACCTCTGTGGGCCAAAGCAGATCCTTCGCCTTTCCTTGCTATCTCACCTCAATGACCAAAACATGTTTAGTGTGGAGATAGCTTGGAGATTCCCTGATGCACAAAATACTGCAGGTGTTAAATTCCTGGGAGGAACCACTTTTCAGGCTGCCTCTCCTCTATCTTACAGGCACCTGTGGCTTCCTGAGCTGCCACTTTAAAGGCCAAATGGTTTGATACCCGGGGGACTCCTTGCCTAAATCAAGCCCCACCCTCGGCCGTCAGCAGCTTCCCTCCCGGGTTCAGTCATTGTTTTAGGGCTCACCTCCTGCAAAGCAACCCATATGATGTACAGAGCCACCAACTTCAAAATGTGCAGCTCCAGCAGGCGCAGGACAAAGACCTGGATGCAGCTGAGGATGTCTGAGAAGCTCCTCCCCAACACCGAGAGACGCTGCAGCACCAGGCCCCACTTGCTGGGTACACCGTCTGTGGGAGACAAAGGAGGAGGAGGAGGAGGAGGAGGCAGAGTTGGGAATATTTAGACTCCATCAAGTCTGGTTCTTTAGAAGGCTTTGCCCTCCCCAACGACTCCAATGAAAGATAGAGCCTGCTTGAAATGAAATAACTCTCCATTTGAAGGGAAATCAGTTTATGTTCAGCAGGTTTAGTTCTCTTCCTGGATGGTGGAGATGGAACTAATCACCTGGAAGGGGGTGAGGAACAGGACGAAGAGGCTCTCTCCAGAAGGTTCACCCTCCAGGAAGACAATGTGTTGAACATCAACTGATTTTTCTTTTAATGGAGAGTTATTCAAGTAGGCCTTCTTCTTCAGCTTTCTCCCCTTACCTTCAGAAGAGGCATCAACATCGTCATTTGGCTCAGGGTTTTCAGCCTGGAGCAGCTCCTGGCTTCCACTAATCTCTCCCTTCCTAAAATCAAGAAGAACACCAGCAGGACTCAGAGTCGCAAGCCTCTTTGGGACTGGAATGACAAGATTTGGGCAGTGGCCAAGACTTCCTTCCTTCTCTTCCAACCAGCACATTCGTTAAAAGCTGGCTCAGGAAGCCGGGACCTCCCCGCCTGAAAGCAACGGACATACCCTGGTGAGATGACACGCTCCAGATCGGTGATGCGCATGAATGGTCGGTGGAAGTAGTGGAGCTGAAGGATGCAGGCCAGCAGGAAGAAGCCTGGGATGAAGATGCTGGAGAAGAGCTCTGAGACACTGAACTGCTCCAAGCCAAGGTCACCCAGTCTGGATAAAGAGGAAGGAAGGAAGGATCTTCTGAGTCTTTAGGTCAAACTGAGCTGATTTTGACCAGACAGGACCTGACCCATGTGCAATCATCTACTGAACTGACAAATCAATTTGAAAGCATTCAATTCATTCAAATCTCTTAAGTTGAACTGAGCGTCTCAACGGTCTACCTGGGAAGAGGAGAGCGTTTTGATCTCCTTGAAACCAACAAGCGATCTATCTCAACCTATCCACTGACTTAGAAGATCCCAGACCAGGTAAGGAGCCCTCATCCACAGATCCATAGGGCTTGGGGCTGCAAAGCTGTGACTCCACTCACTGTTCATCGGTCAAATGGGTGAAGTTCCTCCAGTACATGGGGAAGTCCTCGAACTGGAAGGTGTAAACAGCTATAAGGACCAGCATGGTGTAAGCAACCACAAACCACCAGAAGGGCTTCAGGAGTTTCCGCCAGAGATCGTAGTAAACCTGCAGAAGACATTGGGGGTAGATAAAGAGAAGCGTCGTTTTCACACAGTGGTATATTTCATCCACTCCAACTTGTTGTACTTGTTCAGGAGACCCAAGAGGTATCTTAGAACAGGTACGAAGATGGCTACCCCATCTGATGAATGGACTTTGTTCACATTGCAGGACTTCTGTTTCAGAGTTAAGGTAGAAGTGCTTGGGGAAAATTCTCTTCTTCCCCAATTCCCAGAAGGCTAATAGATGGACCAGTCTGGCTTGAAAGCCACAATGACTGGGAACACTAGGGACAAATCAGTTTTCTTCTCCTTCGTTGCACCCTTGTCCTTTTCAGTCCCTTAATCTCTAAAAATCCCAGCATTGCTCTGCTCCAAGGCCAACTAGTCACCTGGAAGAGGGTGAGGAACAGGAGGAAGAGGAACATGTAGACAATTTTGTAGACCACCAGCCGTCCAGCAAAGCTGACCACAATGAACATGCCCGCACAGACTAAGATCCAGAATTTGGCGTAGAAGCCCTTCACATAGTTGCCCAGGACCTCCAGGACATCATGCTTGGGGTCTGGTTCTGCAGCAAAGAAGAGGGGAACAGAAAAGTGGGGTTCAGAATGAACAGGATCCCAGTGCAGAATTCAACCCTGATTCAAACAGAAAGGGCTGTAGCCCAGCTGACTCATCAGGCCCAATTGGAAAGCGATGCACTGAGTTTAGGCTTAGTGAGTTTTGGGAACCCAGGCCATTGCAGCTTATTCCACAAATGTTGGCTTGCACACCTCCTGAAGTTAGGTTGGCGTAGTCCTGAAGACCATTCTTGCCCTCCAGGGCAAGTTAAGACAAGGTTTGGAAATCATCTGGACAGAATTCTTTCCAAATCCAAATATTGGGTTGCCAAGAGGTCACCAATAAAACACTCCCAAATGCAAAAATACAGCAGGATATCCATTTAGCAGGTAAAATGGATGGGGAGGGGCTTTAAGTCCCACTAAGGTCAGGTTTTTAAAAGTTAAAATATGTATTATTCTTTAGTGGATCTGCTTCTCAGCCCCGTTTTCAGAGCCTCGGAACTCACCTGCCTCGATAACTGTCACTTCCATCAGGGGGGAAGAAAGAGGTTTCTTTTTCAGCAGCTTCTCCTTCACAAATTGTCGCACCAGAAGCCAAAAGGTCAAGGTATAAAGGAGCTGTGGGGTAGAAGCAGTGGAGAAAGGGAGGTCAGAGCATCTGGGCCAAGCCCTGGACCAAAAGAAGTGGGCCAGGCCTCAGGAGGCAGGAAGGGCTGCAGGTTAAAACTTAAACAGCAAAGTTGAAAGAGCTACGTTTCCCCCCAAGCAGTGTTTCTCAAAGTGCAGTCCGAGGACTCCTGGAAGACACCCCCCACCAAGTCCCTCCTAAGGGTCCCTGAAATCAAAATTATTTGCCAGCCTGGACTGAAAAATAATACAATATTAAAATTTGTGTACTTATCACCTTTTCATACTTTTTTCTTTTTTTAAAATTGCACTGCCTTTCCTCCCATAAAAAAACTCCCCAATAAAAAATTATTTTAAAAAAAGAAAGTGCACGCAGAGAAAGCCAGCGTCCTTCATTCTTGTACTTTGTCATGAAACTGGATGTCATTTTTAGTCATGCACACCAGCAACTTTCGGGCTGGGGAATTCGAGCATTGAAGTCCCCGTGTCTTAAAGCACGCTGGCTGGGGAATTCTATAGCAGTTGAAAAAAGTCAACAACTTAAAGTTGCTTTGGTTAAGAAACACTGGTGAACATCACAACTTTGTGCCGAGGGTGCACGATTCCCCCAGACAGCAGACAGAGCTGCTTTGGAGCCCCACCTTCTAGCAAAGAATCAGCTGAGAAAGAAAGAAAGAAAGAAAAAGAAAGAAAGAAAGAAAGAGACAGGAGGAAGAAAAACCAATATGGCAATAAAAGAAGAATCGAAACCAATGCTGACATCCACGTAGGTCGAACCGGGCTCAGGGGTTGATCCTACCTTAGCCCCCAGGTCCAGGCAGGGGTACGGAGGCCGCACCAGCCCCAGCTGCTCCAGGGGCATGAAGCCAACCTTGGTGGGCAGCTCGGGCTCCAGGTCCATCCCCCAGACATACTGCAGGCTGCACAGAGCGATGCCGTAGAGAAGGATGAAGGGTGAGCAGAGCATGGCCAAGTGGTGCCTGTTGCGCACCATCCAGATGAGGCACGCCCAGAGCAACAGCACGAAGGTCAGCCAGCTGTGGTAGGTGATGCTCCACACCTGGAAAGAACCCCAGAGTGAGCAGGCTGGGAGGTGCTTCTCTTTTTATAGGTGCACAACTATACTAGACCAGAATGAGGTGTTTTGTCAAGAAGGTGAGTGGCCACGGCTGGCCCACCTCAGACCACTGGGATTGGGGATGGTGTCCCTCCCTTCAAAAAGATTAAATATTTGCTGCCAGGGCTTTTCTTTCGTTTCCATGACATCGTCTGCTGCTCCCCCCCCCCGGGATTTCCCACTTGCTCACCATCATGGCAATGAGGGCGCAAACGTAGCTCTGCTTCATGACAACGTGGCCCAAGGAATGAAGCAGCTGCATCTTCTCCTGGGGACGTTTCTGTTTCCGGAGGGCTGCAGAGGGGGGATTCTTTTAGAGCAGGGTCCAGACCGCCCCCACACCCTCCAAACTCCCGATTTAAGGGCAGGGAGAGCAACCGCAGGGGAGTCTTGCTGCGGCCTCCTTGTTGTGGTAATACAATGCTTCACCTGAGTGATCGGTTCCCACAATTTCATGCACGGGGAGATCCTCTGTCCCAGAAGCTTCAGGGTCCTGGACCAGCATCGGCTGCAAGCGTTGTACAAAGTGAAGGATCAGGGCTCAGAGAAAACCCCAAAGCAGCCCAAGCTCGGCTACATTCCAATGGGCATTTCTGAGCCTGGAAGCATCAGGAGACGCATCTGGAAGGAGCCGTCTGCCAGTCCTGGCTGGACTCCCTGTTGAAGGGGGCTCTGCCGTGATCGGGACCTTCAGCCTAAGAGGTCACAGACCTCTCCACCGTCTTCTGCTGCTTCTTGGGACCCAGCCTGCTCTTCGTGCCAGCTGCTTCCTTGCTGGTGCTGAAGTAGGCCCAACCCCGCAGCCTCTCTCCTCCCTGACCCGACTTGGCACCTGGAGCCAAAGCCACACCCTCGCCTCACCTTGGCATCTTCAGGCAGGTGGTCTTTGTCCCTTGACCGGTTTTCCAGCTCCAGAAGCTCTGAGGTTGAGGACTCGGAATCTCTCTGTTTTTTTAATGGTTTAAAAGGGAAGAGAGAGAGGAGGGAGGTATTTCCAGTGTGTTGATGCTCCTCGTTCCCTGACATTCTTGTAGCCAAGGTACCGAAAGTCACACAGAGACACTTGGGGCTCACCTGTTCAGAGGAGCGCAGCCTTCGGAGCTTCACCAAGGTAGCCAAAACATAATAGAGCAGCAAGAGGATGCCTGGATTAGCATAGACGGGCCAGGGGTGGTTGACGTCCAGCAGCAGCTTGTTGGGCTGGTTGCAGTCTACGGGGAGGATAATGGCCTTCAACCCAAATAATCTACGGGAGAGATTGAGGAAAGCAGCATTCAGACCCTGGTTGCAGATACAATCCCCGAAAGTCATCTTGTCGCTCTCCAACCACTCTTTCCTCCCGTCACCCAATTTTAAGAAAGATGTTTAAAGAATAACAGGGTGCAAACCCTGCAGTATCACCCCACCAGCAAGGAAGTCTTCCAACGGGAACAAAATCCTGGGAATCCACCTCCAGTGTCAGGCCACCAAAGGCTGTGTCCTTGCAGAGCAAGGGAGAGGACTCCCCACTTACCGTGCCCAGAGGCCAGTGGGTGGAAGGATTTTCTGCATGAAGGGCGTCTGGTAGCCATACAGGCAAATGAGGTGGCCCCCAGCAAAGACGTCCACCATGATGCACAAAGCATTGAAGGCCAGGTGGCTGGTGGAGAAGTGGCAGGCCCACCAGGTCATGAGGCCCACAAACAGCAGGTAGTAGACACTGGAGAAGGCCGAGGGCAAGGTGATCCCTGGAAGGCAGAGGAGAAGGCTGAGATTTAGAGGCTGCTGGGCATAATGGACTTTGCCAAGGAAGAGAGCATGAGGACTGGAACCTTTTATTTTAAGGCAAGAAACTTTGATCCAACTGCCATGTTCTTATTGGTAGTTCTCTAAGGTTTTGGGGTGGCCGAGAGCTTCCAAGCTCCACCAGCTCTGAGTGGCTGGCATAGGCACTTCAGGGGGCTTCTCTCTCACAGCCAATCCAAACCTTATGTTCTCAGGAGGAATTTGGAATCACAAATCCAGAGTTAACCCTCCATACTAATGTTAGGAGAAGTCTGGAAAACCCTTAAGAGGTCACATCAGCCCTGCCAGAAAAGTGATTCCGCTCCATGTTCCGGATGCGCCAAAAACAAAGCATGGCTCTCTTTGCTCCTGCCGAGTCCTGATGAACTCTCCTCACCAAGAGCTGAACATCCATGGAGCCATCACACATTTCTGTGGTCCCAGGTTCCCCAGCTGTGTCCTTCCCGATGGGCTGGGCAACAACCCTACCACTCCTACCCAGAGATGGCTTAGAGATCACTGGCGGTCAAGTAGCACCCCAGAAGTCGCCTCTTCCTTTCTGGCAGCAGCTTTCTCTCTAGAGCATAGGGGCTTCGGTCTCCTTTGGGTCCTTTCCCTGGGTAATTGGGAGTTTCCTGTTCTGGAGGATTGCTTCCTACTAGCCTGGGATAGGTAGGGTCTAGCAAGGAGTTCTGCCTTTGTTGTTAGGGCTCCATTTAAAAAGTTGTAAAAGAGAAGCTTCTAATTAACAAGGCAAGAGACCTGGGTTGAGTTCTTCAATGGGGCTGGCTGGTTAATATTCTTGAATGCATTGCATTGGACAGAACGTCTACTCCACTTCTAGCTGTTAAGAAGAAGCCCTAAACCTAGGTGCAGATGCTCAGAGTAGGAGCTTCTTTTGAAATACACAACTGGGTCATCCCCTCTCCGCAGAATCCTCAACACCTACCTGCCAGCGCAATTAACACAACAGCCAAGATCTTTCCAACGGCCATCAAGAGCCCGTGAGCCTTTACCCGGAGCCGAGCAGCCAACTGTGCCCGCCGCCTTGGCGAGCCTTGGTCAGTCCTTCTATGGGGTGGCTTTGAGTAGCCCTCATCGATGGCTGCTTCTTCCTGAAGGGGAGGGAAAAGTCACAAGAGGCCACTCAACACCTACGAGAGACTCACACGCTCTTTTGAGAAGGAGGTCTTTTGGGAGCAGGGAGAAACCAACTTGCTGCTTGTGGGGGCAGCTTAATGTAACCCGGCAGAATTCTGGAAAAGCTGATCAGGTCTCTGAGAAATTCATAGACTGTGGAGGAAGGACAAAGCTCTAACGAAACGCTCAATCCCCAATCGAAAGGGGGAGGGTCTCCATCTGAGGGCAAACGTGGAAGCCTAAACTGCAGAATGGAAGCGCCCTCCTCTTCCCTTCAATACAGGCTTCCATTATTATTATTATTATTATTATTTTTAAAAAGGTGGTAAATTTTCATTTCCAGAGACAGAGTTTAAAAAACAGAATAAGGCCACTGTAGAAAAACTGAAGCATTGAAGGGACTGGGGCCCCTCCCAGTTTATAAATCAAGGCACGGCCAGTTTAAGCTGCTGTTGCCAATCTGGATGATTTGACAGTCCAAAGGGGGGGGGAGGGATGTCCAGCTGGTGCTCTCCGATGGACAAGGCCCCTCCCTCCCCCTGGCCAACACCTGGCCCTGTTTATCTCCCACAAGTGCTTTGCCAAGTTCATTCCACACAGAGCGGCCTGTTTTGGCTCCTCTGCTTGGCTCGGGTTCCCGGCCCCAGTGCGGTTTTTTGCAGGGTGTCGGTTCCTGCCCTGCAAAGTTGTTCTGTGGCTCTGCCTCCTTGACCCCCTGGCTCCAAGGCCAGCCCACGGTGCCAAACGGGTCCTGAGCAGAGAAATCCCCCCCCTCTTTCTGGGGGAACCAGCCATTATGGCTGGCAACCTCTCTTCACCCCCCAGCAGGGAGGGGAAATAGGAGAGGCACGTGGAGGAATTCTGCAAACACGAGGAAGGGCGGAATGGAGGCCCACATTTTTTCCCTCCCTGCATAGGAGGAGATGCACCCAGCTGGGTTTTTATACTCTTGATCCTGTTTTATTGCAAGCTTTTACAGGCAGCAGAGAGGATTTGGGGGAAGAAGGGAAAAAAGTAGAAATTTTAAGTACGGATTCTAAGGCTGGCCCAGTTCCACTTGGGCAGAGCTGTAGGTCAGAAGGGCAAATGGCCCCAGAACACAGGGAGAAGCCGTAAAAAAACCGAGGGTGGGCCTTCCTCTGCCTGGACCCACCCATGGAGCTGGCACGACAGGAGAGCTGGCTCCGGCTCCTGCTCCCAGCCAATATGTTGGGGGCTGGGGACGATGACAGTTGTAGTCCAGCCTGCTGGGATGAGCCCAGACTGGGGAAAAGTTGCTTCAGCAGAGGAGAGAGGGAGCTTGGAGAACTGAGGGCCAGCCGATCCACGCCAAGCTCACCTGTTCTCGGGGGAGGGGGGATTCAGACGGAGGGCTCCAGGTGATGACCTCCCTTGCTGGCTGCAAGCGGCTGCAAATGCCAAGGCAGATGGCAGAGACCAGCAGGATGCCCAGATCGGGGGCTGCCAAGCGCACCGAATTGGGGATGTCGTTTAGGTCCAGCCTAGAATTGAGGGAGGGAGGGAGGAGGAGAGAGAGGGAGAGAGAGAACAGTGTCTTCCAACAGAGTCATCTGCAGCAGTTGAGCCAGCCTATGGGTTGGGCAGCCCTAAAGCAAATAATGAACCAGAGGGCAAATCCTGCCCCCCAGCTGCCCAAGGGGTGATAATCATAAGGATGAGCGTTAACGGGGAGCTCTAAAATGCCCCTCCCTGAGAACATGGTGGACATCTTTGAAACAGCAGCTCTCCCCATCCTTTTCGCCCTTACCTGGTGACCCCAATGTGCTGAGCCAGAGTTTCCCATGTGCTGCCTGGGAAGACAAGGAGAATAAAAAAGAGACTGAATCAACCACCAGCTCTGACCTCAAATGCAATTCAAGCACATCCAATTGGCAGCAAATGAATCCATTGAGGATCCAGTTTCTATCGTCCTTAGGCAAGATGAATTGGATCCAACCTTGGGCTGCTTCCACAGTCAAGAGATAGAACTGAAGGTTTAAGATAAAAGATCCCTTTTCTGGGGATCCAAAGCTCCACACATCTATTTTTGCTCCAAAACCCAGAGCTGAGGATTCCTGAATAGTAGCAGAGACTGAAAGCTATCTCAGGTGTTCCAAATCTATTAGTAGAGCTCTTTTTTAAAAAAACAAACAAAACTTTTAATCAGTTGACAATAAATTCTGATTATATTCTCATTTTGGCTCTAGCTTAAAATGCATCTCTGTTACTACGGTAGGTCAGATGTAGCTCCTTCAACAGGGCTACATCTGAGGATCCCCGGCCGACCTCTGGAGTCACCACCGTACAGTTCTCCCACCTCACTAGGACCTCTGGCTTTGGCTGATGGGATTCTGCGCCCATCGAAACCAAGTGGAGCAACTTAGGAAGGTCTGAAGTAAAATTAAACTGAATTGGTCACCACAAACACCTAAGGCCCACCAGTGGCTGCTGAACCTGTTGCTTCTGCGACATTTGTGTGGCCGTGAAAGGACCCAAAGCAACTAACCCACCAACACGCTTCCAAACATGGTAATGCGGAGCTGTGGGTTAAGCTCCCCTGTCAAAGGGGAGGGGGAACAGTTTATATAGATCCCCTGCAGATAAAGGAATTTGTTCCATGTATGGAAAGTTGCAGGGAAAGCAAGAGGGGAAAATCATAACATAACATTTCTCATCACTAAGAAACCAACTTTATGTTTTGGGAATATTTTGAATTTTGAAGCATGTTTCACACACAGGCTTTAGCTGGAACAAGGAAGCCCCATTTCTGGAGACCAGTAATGGCAAACTTGAGAAGGTTCAGAATTTTCCACCTGGATGGGGAATTTCAGGAGGAAACCACAGCAACATTTCCAGGGCTTTTTTGGAGGTGGGGGCGGAGGGGAGGAGTTCAGACACCAGTGTGTGAAGTGAGAAAGGAGGCTCTCCCCCCCCCTCAGCAGATCCCGTGGTAAGGAGAGATCTCCAAAGAGGACCAGGTCCCAGACCTTTCAATCCAGCCACATCTGGGCTCACAGTCCAGCTTTCCAAGCTCTCTGTTACAGCTTCAGGTCAATATTTATATTCTCAAAGGTCAATGCTAATCTCTAGCCACCTCGGTTGGCCCTTTCCCTGGGCAGGATTAAACACCCGCTTGAGGACTGCAGGAGAACAAACACCCTGGTCTTTGGACGAGTGCTGGAAACAGCCATTTGGGAGAAGGTGGAGTGGGAAAAAAAAAAAAAGATTGGAAGAAAACCGATATATGGGAAGAATTAAGAATCCCCTCTCCTGCCCCCCACCCTTTTTCTGCTTAATATTCTGTCAAGCACTGAATCCCCAGTCCATTTTTCTACATTTTTACTACAACTGTCTTTTGCTCTGCTTGCCATTTCTCTCTGAATCAAGATTCTGTCAAACATGGTACTCACAGTTTCTTCCGAGGAGCTGGTCCAAGCCGGGCACAGTGTAAAGGCATATTTGGAAGACCAAATGAGCGAGAAGGAAAAGGATGCTGGTTCCCAAGATCGCTCGGAGGAGGCGTCCAGTGTGACCTGCAGAATGCCAAATGGGAGCCTTGTGTAGCACCTCTCATTCACCTTTGGCTACTGTTTGTGGGTCTTACCAACAGAGCTGACAACTATGCCCCTGCTCCAGATGTAGCTGAGGTTAAGAGGAGTTAAAAGTAGCTTGGTTAAGGTCATCTATGAGAGGAGTCCTGAACTGGACCAGCTTCCTCACCACAGCTGTGAACGTCCTCAGCCCCTTGCCCCAAAATTACCTAAATTGGCTCCTGTCCACAGGATAAGAACGAACTAAAAGCTCCAAAGAACCTCCGGTTGTGCATCATCCTAACTCTTGGCTACACTTGTAGTGGCTCACAAGCGCCAAAGACCAACAACATTGAGACCCAAGTTTCACTGCAACGTGAAGAACCGCAGCTAGTTTGGGGAAAACATTGGAGCAATAGCTGAACCTTCTGACTATTGCTCTGCAACAGGCAGCCCTTACTCAGCTTTGCACCTAACTGGTATGGGTGGAAATCTTAGGACTGGATTGCCAGCAATGGGAGAGACTCTCTGTTGCTCAGGCTTGATGGGATATGGGGGTTCTCTAAATCTGGTTTTTCATTTTCAGATGGCTTCTTCAGTGCCACGTGCTTGGAGAAGCAAGGGGTGTGGGTTAGTTGTGGAATATATAATTGCTAAATTATTGCTTCATTTACATAATTCAACATTGACATTTACAGACCACACAAATGTGCAGCTGTTGTGTACCTCTGCTTTGCCATTACCTAATATTACACCTGTACTCTATTGAGAATAAGTCTCATTAAACAGTACGATTTATTTCGTAGTAGACATGCGGATAGAACAGGCATCAGCAAAACCAGAGTCCTGGATCACCTTAAAATTGATGGCATGCTGAGTGGTGGCGCAGAGCCAGGTTGGTGTCACAGTTAAAGGCACCCAGCTAGAAACCAGGAAGCCCTGAGTTCCAGTCCTGCCTTAGGTTCAAAGCCAGCTAGGTTATTGTGTCTCAGCCCAGGAAGAAGGCGAGGCAATCCGCTTCCGAACCTGTTACTCACAACAGTGCAGGGACTTGTCTAGACAGTTCCCAGGAATCAAAGCTGTCTTGAAAGAGTGTGAGCACATGCACACACAAGCAAAGCAGAACTTTTGAACCAGGGCCAGCTTTTCAAGAAACATTGCCTTCGATGGGCAGAAGCTGATGCCAGCATGGCTTAATCTCCGGGAGTAAAAGACAAGCTCCAACTTGAAATCCCTCCATTCATGTTTACAAGGAGTTCTGATTCTACTCTTTTCGGGAAGGGGCCAAGGCGGAGGCTCTTCTCCGAGTTACGTCCTTGAGTTAATACGCCAGGGGAGGAGGTCACCCCCGACTGTTCTGTGGCTGGGACAGCAGTGTCACACAACAGCACACACTTAATAGAAAGTTGTGTCTGATGAAAGTTGTGTCCTCCGCTCTGTAACTCTTTTCTGTACTTGTCGGTGTTTGACTCAACGCTGAACAATGCCGTTCAGTGAGCCTCATGGGGCAATTTAAAAAAAAAAGGGCAGCCAACCTGATAAAGAGAAATCTTTGTTGTCATGGCATTTTCCCAAGAACAAACCCTCCTTTACTGGTTGGGCAGGTTGAGTTTCCGGCATCAACATTTAATTTGGTTAAAAACTCTGGAAGATGCTGCCGGTCAGAGCGGGTAATGCTGACTATAGGGACCAATCCCCAAGTATGTGGGTGTGCACCTAGGCTGGATCTTAATCCCTATTCTCCCCATAATTCCTTCTAACCAATGTGTTATTTCCTCTTTGGCTCCACGGCTCTGGGTTGCAAAGAAAGGCCGTTTCCCCAGCTCCTTCCTGCCCCTCACCACCTCCTTCCTTCCAGCTATTCAGCCTGACAATCACCTACCCAACCCTTCAGGTTCATTATTTGGGTTAATGATTCCTTCTTGGCTGGGCTCCATCATCTCACAGCAGGCAGCTATGGAAGTGCGGAAGGTAAAGCAGAGTTATAATGTAAACTAACAAGTCCCCACCCCATCTCAGAAGAGACGGCTGGAAAGGAACAGGCAGGAGAGCAAACAAGGAAGAAGGCTTCATTTTGCCCCCCTCCATATTCCTAAATATATTTGTGGGGGTGGGGGGAGGAAAGAGTGAGAGCAAAGAACAGAAGGCTATAGAGATACCGTATTTTTCAGAATATAAGATGCACTTCCCCTTCCCCAAAAAAGTGGGTGGAAATGTCTGTGCATCTTATACTCTGAATATTGCATCAGGGGGAAGGGGGGTTGGTACGGCGCCGATCAGCTGTCCTAGAAAGGGCCGTGCTGGCGAAGGGGCGGAGGCAGCGAACAGGTGGGGGTGAATGGGCCTTGCCGAACAGGCCGCACTCAATGGGCCGCGGCGAACGGTCGGCGGCAAACAGGCCAGATGAATACCAGAAAGATGCTGGGAGGCAGAGACAGATTTTTTCCCCCTTGTTTTCCTCCCCAAAAGCTAGGTGTGTCTTATAGTCCAAAAAATACGGTAGTTTTCAACTTAAAACTGTTCATTTAGTGGGCATTAAAAGTTACAATAGCCTGGAAAAACTGATGTGATTTTTTTCACTTAGGGCCATTGCCGCGTCCCCATGGTCATGTGGTCAAAATTCGGATGCTTGGCAACTGACTCATACTTATGACGGTTGCAAAGTCCTGAGGTTATGTATTTTGTGACCTTCTGACAAGCCAAGTCCATGGAGAAGCCAGATTCACTTCATAACCGTATTGCTAATTTAACAACTGCGTAGATTCCCTTAACAGCTGTGTCAAGAAAGGTCGTAAAACGGGACAAAACTCATTTAACAAATGTCTCACTTAGCAACATAAATGTTGGCCTCAATCGTGGTCGTAAGTCGAGGACCACCTGTAAAGGGGCTTGGCAAGGACGAAAGTTCACAGGCTTCCCAAATCAGCTTTTCCAGCCTCTTTGCAGCCGAGTCCCATCAATCTGGGAGGGAAAAGATTGTACAACATTTGAAGAGCATCACTGAAGCCCTTCGCTGGATTTATGAAGTTTGGCTTCACGCATTTGTGATTTGTTGTGGTTCCATCTGCCGCTCACTCTAACCCAATCTGATTTCATCATTAGACACAGCCGGAGAATCCATGGTTAGCATATGATCTGTGTCTCTTCTAAAAGTATTTTTGTCTTAATTTACCTAGCTGAAAACTTCAAAAAGTAACCAAAGAGGAAAATGTAAGCATTTAAAGCACAAATACTTTTAACAGGGTTCTTTTTGTATTCTTAGGTGCAGAGATTATTTTACATGCTGTTTTTAAAAAGCTAAGATGGGAAAAAGCTTTAAAAGTGTGGGCAAAAAAACAATACTGCCCTGAATAGCTGAAACCGGACCAGAAGAAACAACATGAGCTAATCTCCTTGACGGCCAAATGCTTCAGGTCCCAGAACTCGGATTATCTCAGACGGATTTTAAGTGGCCCTAAAATGTCTTTTAAGTGCAGAGATGCCAGTTTTGAATATATCACATGGTTGGCCGTAAAGCCATAAAGTTACACAAGGGAGGGTGGGGGGAGGGGGCTTTTGGACGTTGTGTGACAGCGGAATCAACTGGAAGGGAACCAACAACTCGGCCAAACTAAAAGCCTGACAATCTACGGAAGAGTTTGCAGCAACCTTTCCCTTGGATGGAAACTGCTGGGACTGTTTGCCCCAACCCTCCTCCAGCAGATCTCCATCAATCTTGCCTGCCAGCCCCGTGGAAGACAAATATTTGTGCAAGAGGCCTGTTTTTCCTTTCTGCACGACGGTTGATTAAACAAGAGCTGGAAGAAGCTGGCTGCACCCTGGGAGGGCTCCCCACTCGCCTTTGCAACCAAGACCTCCCGGTGATACAACGGCCTGCAGGGCCAGGATTTGCCAACCCGTGGGAATGCACGCCTGCTCTCCTGGTCTTCTGAAAGGGGCTTCTGAAAAGCCAGGTGCCGGCCCACCTGCTGAGCAAGAAAACTCTCAAAGTCTCAAGTTGAGGCACCAAAGCCGGCAGAGCTGACACCCGCAAAAGAGCAGAAAGTTCGGTGAAGAAAAGGAACAAGGAGGAAGAGTCTGGGTTTCTATCTCCTGAGGGGGAAAAACACTGCTATAATGCAGAAATGCTGCCTGAACGGGTGCCAAGCTCTGTCTGTAATTCTATTTATGTACAGAGCATTTAGGCAGCGATGATGATCTTCAGAAACCCTCAAGTTGTGCAGGAAGCAGATCATTTGGGCAAAGTGGACCCTTGGGGTGAAGAGGGAGGGAAAGATTGTTCTCCAGCCGAGGGTGGGGGTGGCTGAGTTTTGCCCCCAGCTGTCGCTCTGCAGCCTGGACCATCCCGGAGACTTTTGGGGGCTCCACAAACCAGTTTGGTCTTTGCTCTGCAAATATTCCCCCCCCCCTTTCTTCTTCCCTTTTGCAGGGAGCTAAAAATGAGCCAATCCAGAAGAGAGAAAACATGGTAGAAAGAAGACCCCTCCCTCACAGGGCAATGGTTGTGAGGCTGAAATAAAGAAAGCCACTTGGGGCTCCTGAAGAAAAGGCAAACATCCACCAAATGATGAGCAGAGAGGGAGAATGACAATGAAGGGAGTCGAGCAAAGGACCTTCTCCTGCTTGGCATTGGTCAAAGAGCTCTCCTGAAGCAGGTACGGCCACAGTGAGAAAACTGTTCAAGCCCATAATACAAGCCTGCTTGGACCAGGCAGAGCCAAAAGGATTCCGGCCTTCCAAGCAGGAAGAGTTCATTCCAACTTCCTGTGGAAACCGGAGACGGTGTGGCCCTTTGCCAGAGCCCGGCCAGGGAGTGGCCACAGTGCCCGGCCGAGGGGATGTCACCTGCAGACCCCTGGGATGGGCAACCGGAAGGAAACCGACTCTGCCCAGGCAGTCGGGGAGATGAAACCAGGGCAAAGGCCCCTGGGAGGAAGGGAGGGAGGGAGGGAGGGAGGGCTTGTTCTCTGCTCTGATGGGCAACTGGCTAAGGGAGAGCAGATGTGGGAGTCCAGCAGCTTCCTCCTCCTTCCCAGTGGCTTGCCTAGGCTTTCTCCAGGATGCCTGCAGGGAAACAGATGTGTGCAGCTGGGGTGAAGCTCCTTCCGGGGTGCACATTCCTCCTTGGCTGGGTGGCTTGTTAGCCCTTCGAGACAGAGCAGACTATAAGCACAACCGTGAGTGCTCACTGTATCCATAGCAAAGAAAATCATTTCTTTATTGAATCCCCTTTGTTTCCAAAGAGCCAGAATGCAACAGGCAAAAACATGAGGAGCGGGAAAAGAGGGAAGAAAATACGCTTCGTTTGCAGAATTATTCCAGTCATGGGCAAGAAAGCTGATGTGCTCTGAAGGCCCAAAGGTGGGGGGGGTGGGGGGTAGATACAGCATCCTGGTTTGTGCCCCGAAGAAGGAAGCTGGGAGAATGCGGTTTTCTTACCTCTGATGGTGTCTTCCGTGGGGCCCAGGAACCACGGCAGGAGCAGGAGGTAGAGAAGGTAGACCAGCGAGAGGCCATTGAACCGGAAGAGGCAGGCTGAGGAGGCAAAAGAGGGAAATGCAATCAGCACACAGATCAGAAGGATCGCCCAGGATTTCTCGGGGATCTGGGCTTCCCTCCTTTAAGGGGCTCTTGGAAATAAACTGACAGGACCAGGCGGTCTTTGCAGGCAGAACAAGCAAACTGGATTCCTGGCTGAAATATGGAAGCTCCTTAAGGCAAGCTGTGAGGCCCAGCTACTTATCTTGGTGAACAACTCATTTAGTGACTGTTTGAATTATGACAGATTATTTTCACACGTTCCAACAGCTGCCCCCTGTGGTCACATAATCACATTTTGGATATTTGGCAACTGGCTCACATTTATAACTATTTGGAGCATCCCATGGTTGCAAAATTGTGATTGTTGGCATTTTTTGTTGGTTTCAGGCATCTACAAAAAACATCTATTTGGGGGAAAAAGGTTCACTTAACAACCATTGCAAAAAGAGTTCATAAAATCGGACAGGGCCACATGTTGACCTGCTTAATGACTGCTATGACTTATGACCATAATTCCGGGCTCAATTACAGTCGTAAGTCGAGGTGTGTGCAACAAGAGAGATGTTGCATTCATACTTCCACTTTGGTTGTAGCCACAGATTATTGGGGGAAGGGGGGGAAGAATCTAAAGGTTGGAGGAGATGAGAAGGGAACACTAAGCTCAAGAAAGTCAATATTCCACAGCTACCGCATGCTGCCAGGGGAATTCTGGGAGTTAAATGCCACCCATCTTAAAATTGCCAAGTTTGGAAAACTCTGCTTTGGGCCTTTCTTGTGGTCCATTCTTTGAAAGTTGGAGCTGTGGATCACCTTCCCCTGATGTCTTCTCCACATACCAGTGGCCAACCCATCATCCCACATCTGGCGAACAAAAGAACCACAGCAGCTGAATCAAGCCCTGGCTTGAACCCCAAGGAACAAAAAAGGGGGAAGATTAGAGAAGGAACCTTAGAGCAGAACCATTTCTTCCTTGGGTCTTTCCAGGTTCTTCTGCTTATGTTTTTCCATCCCTCCCCACAGGCAGAAACCCTGAAGGTTGGGGGGAGGGGGAGGGGGGAGAGGTGGTGCCAGGCCAGCCAACCAAGCTGTCATTTTCCCTCAGTTGCACAAAACAGCTGCAGCTCAGCTATCCAGAGAATCTGGAGGAGACTGGAGAAGTGGCCCTCTTCTAAGGCTGGGGTGCCCAACTATGGCAGCTTTAAGACCTGCGGACTCCCAGAATTCTCCAGCCAGCATGTTGAAGTCCAGAGGTCTTAAAGCTGTCATGGTTGGGCACCCCTGCTTTAAGGGTTAAAAGAAGGGGTCCTGGACTGGAAGCAACAGAGCAGGTCTTACTGAACACGGTGTCCTCCAGATCATTTGGACTCCGGTTCCATAATCCCCAGCAGCAGAAGCTGTGGGGTGTTAGGTCTGGACGCCCACAAATAAGATACTAAAGCAGTTTGTTCTTGGATCCGGAGATAGTGGTTCCAGGCATTTGCAAAACATAGTACAGCTTTTGCAACTTCAGGAGAAGGTCCCTGAATTGCTTTGCTCTCCGCTTCCCTCCTCATCCATTTTTCCTCTGGTAACAGGCCCTCCCCGTGATAATCTATTGAGGGGAGGAGGAATGACGTCCTCCTCTCAATCTCTGTGGCAAGAGAATCAATGCAAGGGGCACAAAAACAGCAACGCAGCTCAGTTGTGGCTTGGAACTCAAGCCCGGGGATATTAATGTGTGGAGATTCATATTGCACTGGCTACGCGGCTCTGAATTTCTGGCCCTCAACTATAACCTTAATTTAGAAATCCACAGCAGAGGTGAAAGCGGAGAGAAGCCAAAGGCAGGATCGCTTTTCAAAGCGGGGCAGATGAAATCAACCTGCCCGTAATGGGGAGAACGCACGTCCTGCTCTGTTGGCATCGTCTCCTGCTGGTCAAGACGCTGGGATCTGGTTCTCTTAGCAGGGGACCTATGATGCTCAACTCCACCTCCCCCAGACCCAATCTAACAGAGCCCTCTTCCCCCAGTTCTTGGTTCCAAGAGACCCCCTGCCATGGTCAAGTGGTGGGACCTGACCCAACTTCTCTTACAGCAACCCCTTTAAAGGAGACCTTGGCCGGGTCCCACCACTTGTCATCTGAGGCTGACTTTCCTGCTTTGGTGGAAGAGACCACTGCAGAATCCCCCCCCATGCCCCCCGTAAAGATTGCACAGGACCCAGGCATCAAAACAGGAAACTGCAGAAAAAGCAATTACTACCAACCTGCCTTCCATTGAGGACCTGTATACTGCACGAGTCAAAAAGAGAGAAAATATGTGAAAATATCTACAGACCCCTCACATCCTGGACATAAACTGTTTCAACTCCTACCCTCAAAACAACGCCATAGAGCACTGCACACCAGAACAACTAGACACAAGGACAGTTTTTTCCCGAACGCCATCACTCTGCTAAACAAATAATTCCCTAACACTGTCAAACTATTTACTAAGTCTGCAGGACTATTAATCTTCCCATCGTTCCTATCATCCATCTCCCCCCACTTACGATTGTATGATTGCAACCTTGTTGCTGGTATCCTTACAATTTATATGGACTGTTTACTAATATGATTTGATTGCTTATTTGTACACTATGACTATCATTGATGAATGTATCTTTTCTTTTATGAACTCCAAGAGCGTATGCACCAAAGACAAATTCCTTGTGTGTCCAATCACACTTGGCCAATAAATAATTCCTATTCTGTTCTGTTCTGTTCTGTTCTGTTCTGTTCTGTTCTATTCTATTCTATTCTATTCTATTCTATTCTATTCTATTCTATTCTATTCTATTCTATTCCATTCCATTCCATTCCATTCCATTCCATTCCATTCCATTCCATTCCATTCCATTCCATTCCATTGCTGGCTCTGCTCCCTTGTCAAGAAAGGAGGGTGTTTTTTCTAGGGGGAAAACCAAGCAGAATATCCAGGTTTGCACAACCAAAAGGCAAGCCGAGAATGGAGGTTGGAGGCACTGAGCTGAGTTTCAAAAGTCTGTGTCTGGAGGGTGAGGAAGAACTTTTGCAAACTTCCAACAGGGAGTCTTACACAATCGGCTTCCAGCCCAATCCTGCCAGTCTCCTGGCCTCCCTAAAACCTCCAGGACTTACCCAAATTAAGAGATAAGGTGGGGGAGAGGAACAAACAGCTGGAAATGCCTTCCTTCTTAATCATTCTGCTTTAAAACAAGCCCTTCCCTGAATGTTTGGTGAATGAAAATATCTCCAACCCACCTTTGATAAAATCCTGTTTCCCAAATATGGGCTCTCATTCTTTTTATCATCAGATAGGAAAACTCTCTTGATATTGTAGTCTAACTTATCGGTGGTCACTACAAGGCCCAGGTTTTTTTTCCCCCCTTTCCACCTCCAAAGCAAAGGCCAGTATCATAACCCTGGTTTAACTCAATGTTTGCTGGCTGGGGAATTCTGGGAGTTGAAGTCCACACATGTTAAATTGCCAAGTTTGAGAAACTCTGGTTTAATTGCATGCACACTTTAAAAGTGAGCTATATAATGGTAGTCTAGGTGACGAGAGAAACACTGTTTGCTATGGCTCACCATAAAAGTTAGGCGCTTTGTCCAGGCTTTTAGGATCAACAACTGCTCTGTTCATACCAACACGGCACCACAAAGTAGCCAACTACATTTTACTCTACCTTGCAGGGCAAACCCCGTGCACCTGTGCCACATAGTCCAGGCCAAATAAACCACGGTTAGTTAGCCCCCCGGTAAGCATTTTAGGCCAGCAGCCTGAGTGCAGGAAGGAAGATGCTGCTCTCAGGAGTTGTACTTTTTAAGTATTTCTCTGCAAAAGTAATTGCAGGATCTTTTCGATTAGGGGGAAGAAACAGGAAGGTTGTTTGGGGAAGGTGGCTGAGCAGCTCTTGGGGATTTGGGAGAAGTCATCAATTCTTCCCCGGCTGCAGAGCAAGCAAAATGCTGCTTCACGGGTGAAAATGCGACAAGGAAATGATTGAGCAGCAGGCTGAGAAGGGTGACAGGTAGAACTGGCAGCTGCCTTGCATTTCTTCACCCCTGCAAGCTCTAATTGCTCCCCCCACCCCCAATGTTAGCTGCCTGGCAGGCCGGGTCCATCTCAGCAGTAGCCTCAGCTCTAATCGCTGCACCAGCCACGGCCAAGCCGCCTCCCTGCTGGTCTTT
This sequence comes from Pituophis catenifer annectens, assembly GCF_029215685.1. Taxonomy (NCBI): domain Eukaryota; kingdom Metazoa; phylum Chordata; class Lepidosauria; order Squamata; family Colubridae; genus Pituophis; species Pituophis catenifer. The sequence continues at coordinate 25,059,857 of NW_027256893.1, forward strand.
CCCACTCGGTCTCCGTTCGGATGCGGCTCCAGGAAGCGCATCTGAACAGCCCAATCAGCCATGCAGGCGGCTGCAGAAACGCCAGCACCATTTATCACATCTCTCAAGCCACGGTGCCCCATCCAAGAAGGTAATTATGTGCAGGCCGATAGAAGCCAGATAGAAAATAAAACAGGAGTGAGCCATACCAGGTTCTGGGTGAGGGAAGCTTTCACAGCCTTCTTGGAATAAACTGCTAAGAAGCTGCTCCCAGCCCAGCCCAGCGGCCCCATTTGGCCTGGGGAGGGCTCGGCCCCTGCACTGCCAGCCTCTTCCCCCAAAGGCCAGGAAATGGGGGTTCCTGCTCTCTGCATTGCAGGGCTGACCACTGGCCACCCAGAATCTGCCCCAGAACTAATGGCCACGTTATCCTCAGAAAAGTGTTTATTTTAAAGGAAGCTGCACACTGAAATTCAGAAACTTCACCCTTGGAGTTCTTCAGCAATCTAGAAGTTCCTGTGTTTACCTAGCAACCATTGGGTCTCTTTCCGGGGTTCGGGATCTAAAAGGGATGCTGTGAACCCAACAAAGCCTGACACACCCAACCCTCCTTTCCCTTTCACTGACAGGATCTGTCCCTGCAGTTGTGCAGAGAAGGGAAGGGGGCAACGCGCAGCACTTCCCACTCTGAACTCCAGCACACTCGGCAGGCCCCCAACCTCTGGGGAAGGAGAAGTGCGAAGTGCACTGCAGGGCCTCCGGGTCACTCTTGCACAAGTTTGGCAGCAGGTTCTCAGCTGCAATCACAAGACCCACTCTTCTCATTGTTTTATTTTTAGGCAAAAATTGCAGTTTAATTTTGGGAGTGAAAACAATCTGCCCCATTTTGGAGGAGGAGGAGGAGGAAGAGGAAGTAGAGTCAGGATGCAGCCCGGAGAAGGAACCGCAGGAGGGCTGAGAAACAATAGCAGCAGCAGCAGGAAAAAAAATCCCAGCTGGAATTTTTCTTGGCCAGGGCAGCTCCATCTTTTCAGTCAAGAAGGCCATGCAGACACAGTCCAGGCTCCCCTGCCTCCAAAAAGACCACCTGTACTAATGGCAACAGTGGCCATCTGGGGAGGGGTCCTGCAGGCAAATCCCCCTCAGATATCCAGGGCTCCTGCTCAGAGATGCAGGACACATAAAGACATGGGTGAGCAAACAGCCACCTATCCAACATTGGAATAAGGAGTCAAAATCGAGAAAAGAAGAGTAGGAGTCCTGCCCTTCTATTCATCACAAGGGTTGGTGCCTGGTCACCTGGAGGCAATTTTGAGTCACCGGAGATAACCAAGCAAGTTACTTTTGCAACCCTGGCTGAGGCTCAAAGAAAATATTTGTTTTTCCAGTTGTCATCACTTAGGATGAGTTTTCATTGCCTCCAATTTCATTTACAACATATTAGCCCCTTTTTGGAAAACGCTGCATGTCCCGGCAGAGGCAGAAGCTGGAACGCCAGAGAATTAGACTGAAGTTCCTCTCTCTTTCCCCACACAGACAGACCCAAAGGAAGAGGAGAGCCCCCAAATGGTGGGGCTCTAAAACATGCCCCATGAGTAGCCCTTGTCCAGCAGCTCAAAGGCCTGCAGGCCAGCCCAGCCCAAGGTGCAAAGAGGATACCCCCCCCCCGCAAAGCAGCTTTTCCTGTGTTTTTTTTGGGGGGGGGGACTTCAAAAAAGCCAGTTCTGCACACCATTCTCAAACCAAATTCCAGAAGTACAATGCCCTTCCTCCAGCCTTCTGGAAACCTCAATTGGCTCACTGCCACATTGCCCCCCCCTTGTTTATCTTCCCGGGGGGGGGGGGGGCACCTGCAAAGGCCAAGCCCAATTGCCCTTCCTTCATTCCAAAAGGCGGTTTTTCCACATTCTTCAGCTGTCTCTGGCCTCTCCCCTGACCCAGCCAGTGGCAACACGTGGGGAGGGGGCTTTTCCTTTTTCCCACGTCAGAGGTGGACAGAGTCAGTTAGCAAGGTAAGGCCAGAAAAAAAAAACAGATCTCATATGACTAAAACTTCCATTGGGACTATCCTTCCCAGAGAACTTAAATTCCTGGTTCTCAACCTCAGCAACTTGCAAATGGGTGAACTTCAACTACCAGAATTCCATGCTGGCTGGGGAATTCTGGGAGTTGAAGTCCACCCCATCTTTGAGTTGCCAAGGTTGAGAATATTAACTTAAATATTAACTTTTTTGTCATCTAATTCAATGACAAAGAAGAAGATGATTAATCAAAAGCCCCCAGGAAGAGGTTTACCTTCAGAGGAAACTGTCTAAAATGTATAATCCAAGCATGCTTCAGAGATCTTGAAAGAACGGTTGGGAATTTCTCAAGTCGTTTGAGGGTTAAAAAGATTTGGAGCTGGCAAAGGCCCCCAAACCACAGGGAAACCCAGGACGGTTCCCCGCTAGTTTTTCTGAGCTGACTTTCACTCCAGCCACTGACCTGCTTTTACTTTCCCTGACCTAATTCTTGCCATTGCTGAGCTCACCAAAGTGCTTTCTCAGAACATGTTTCAGACAGATGCGCCTTTTCCTTCTTTCCTTTTTTTCAGGCAAGAGAAGGCGCCTTCCAAGCCTGAGGGCTGGCTTGGCTTGGCTTGGCTGTCCTGCCAACCACATCACTGGGCTGGCCCAGCAGTTCTGATGCACTCGCCCCGCACTCGCTCGGAACTGTCATCCGAGAGGATACGTCGGATGGGAAAGCGAGGCTGTCTGAAGAAGGCTCTTCTTGCAAGGAGGAGAAAGGGGCACTCTTGGTTGTGAGGGAGGGCAGCCAGCTTGCACAGGTCAGGCCGTGGGGGTTGCACGCCAAGCCACCTTATTCTGTTGGGCACAACAGCGCGGCAGAGGTAACAGAAGCTGGCCTGCTGGGAGGAGGAGGGGGAGGAGGAGGAGAAGTAAAGGAGGAAGAAGAGGAGGAGGAGGAGGAAAGGAGGAGGAGGAGGAGGAGGAGGGGAAATGATTGCTTATGGTTACGTCTGAGAGCAACACTTGCCAAATTTCCTGGACAATTCACTTGAAACGACAAGCAAGCTTGCAACAGCAAACATTATTTATTACTACAAAGTACTACAAAGTCAGCATGATTCCTTGGAAAGATACATTTTAAGCTTTTTAAATGCATTTTGTGCTTCCAAGTGAGGCATGTTCCAATGTTTCCAAGGCATTTTTCTTGTCAGAGAAAAAGGGATGCAAAAGGAGCCACCAAAACAAGCCTCAGGCCCACTTTCCAAGGCATTCCCTTTTGCTCACCATCTCCGTTTCCAGGCTCTCGAGCCCAAACATCAAAATAATCTGGATTTCCTTGTCTGGGGCAACTGGGTACCAGTTGAGAAACTTATTAAGGTGAAAAACGATGCCTGGGGAACTCTGGGAATTGAGGTCCACAAGTCTTAAAGTTGCCAAGGTTGGGCATCCCTGCTTTTACTAGACCCACAGACCAAATCTCTGAAGGTTGGACTGCAGATTAGAAGCAGAGGCCAAAGAGTAGATTACTCACTCATGCAGTCATGGGATCATAGAGAGAAAGAGCAGTCTCATTTTTAAGGGGAAGCCTTAACTGGTTTGGCATTTGGGGAGAGGTGGGTGCAACTTGCCCTATTTTTTTGGGGTGGTGGTGGAAGAATTCCGCTCCCCCCTTGAAGCTGAAGGGTTTGGCTTCAGAGAAATCTAAGCCCAGGAGCCAAATTCCCTTTAGCAGCTAGAGAAACACCGATTTGGTGCTTATGGAAAGGCAGACCTGAGTTCTCGGCTCCCCCAGGGAAGGGAAGGCAGAGGTCTACTCACACCAAACTGGCCTTATTCTGAGGAAAAAGCAAAAGGAAGAGAACGAACACAGAGAGAGGCAGGCCTGGGTCTGGCTTCCGGCTTAATGGAAAAAAATACAAATGAGCGGAAGGACCATCCTACCCACCCCATCCTGTTTTTATGGAAACTAATTCAATTCTGAAATGCAGGCATCTAGCAGTGATCTCCAGTAAGGACAAAGGCCTGGGAATGACCAAGAGCAGAGAAATCCCCAGGCCCTGAAGTGGCCGGCTGCAAGAACACAGCCAGCGACCGAGATGCTCCGGACACTGGCAAATCTCTCTTTCCTTCCCTGGTGGATCAGGCGGAGCAGATCTTTTGAATGCATGGCTTCCCTGAAATCCTGTCTTCTAGGGGAACCTTGGAAATGTGCTTTTTTGGTGAAAAATCTCTCCCCATGAGATTTGGCAGCCCCCCCCTCCCCATTTAGCTTTTCAGAAGGCCATTAAGGCTTGGTTTTTAACCCTGGTGCTGGATAGGATTGCACAGATCAGTGTTTCTCAATCTCAACCCTTTTAAACTGTGTGGACTTCAACTCCCAGAATTCCCCAGCCAGCTATGCTTCCCCAGCTATACTGGCAGGGAATTCTGGGAACTGAAGTCCAAACAACTTAAAGGGACTGAGGTTGAGAAACACTGGGCTAGATACTAGGAAAGGAGGGCACCTGAGCTTGTTGTGGGGCCTCCTATGGGGACAGTTAAGGCACAGGATTTTCATTTTACGGCTTTATTGTTGTTATGATTGTTTTATAGCCACCGGTTTCGTTGTTGTGAACCGCCCAGAATGCTTAAGATGGGCGGCCCTATAGATCTTTTAAATAAGGAAATAATTAAAATAAACCATGGGGAAGGGTGGAACCAGGCATTCCAAGGGAAGAAGGAAGGCCAAGTTGCAGATTCTGCCAGAACACCAGGAAAATCTAAAGTTAGCAGCCCTTCAATGGTGGGTCTAATTTACGGAGAGGACTTTGGTGAACTTTACTCCCTGCCTACAGGTTGTCCTCAACTTACAACCATTCATTTAGTGACCAAAGTTACAACAGCGTTAAAAAAAATGGGACTTATGACCGTTTTTCAGACTTACAACTAACACTAATTTTACTATTTATTAGTAAATATTAATTACTAATATTCAAAGACTTTTCAACACACTTACAACTGTGGCAGCATCCCCGGGGTCACATGATCAAAATTCAGACACTTGGCAACTGACTCATATTTATGGAGGTCATGTAAATTTTGGGTTCCATTGTGGTCGTAAGTCGAGGACTACCTGTATCTGTCCTAGCAGCTGAATGAGGAAGCCCAGGGGGAGCAGTGGGGCCATAAGGCAGGCAGCCTCCCACTCCCCAAAACCTGCATTGCTGAAATGCCCATAGGACACCCCCCCCTCCCCAGAGCCAAGGCCAGGAAGTCTCCAGCTCTGCCGCTGCCCAATTGGGCAGCCTTTTAGGGGCTCCTGCTGGCTCAGATGTGGATGCCAGCCCTGCAATTTATCCAAGCACAACGGGTCCCCCGGGCAAGGCGGGCTGATTCAGACTTCCCTAATGAAAGCAGCCACCGCTGCTCTCCGGGGAACTGAGTCAGGAAGCCGCGTGGTGGCTGCCGCCTCCGCTTGAGTCACTGGGCAGGGCAGGGAGCCCCCTCCCCTTCTGAGCGCCCTGGTCCTGCCCTCCCCTTCCAGCCATCCAGGCTGCTGCTGAACAGAGAGGAAACTCCCCCCCCCAAGCTTCTCTCTTCCCCTCCTGCCCGTCAGACGCAGAAGAGCCAAGCCTCCCCACCCCCCAGAGCAGCCCGAGAGGAGGGGAAACCCGCCAGCTTTCTCTGCCACGAAGGAAGAAAGTGGCGCGAAGAGGATGGCAACCCATTTGTGGAAAGCTGTGGGCAGGAGGTGGGGCTGGCCCTGTGGGGGGAGTGGCATAGGGGAGGGAGGGGATGTGAGGGGGTATAGCGGCAGTGGTGGGGGTGGGACGAGAGGGGTTGGTTTCACGGGCATGGCCCACTTCCCGGCCACAGCCTGGGGGAGGGGGGTTGGGGACCCCTGCATTAGGGTAGTCTTTGACTTACGACCACAATTGAGCTCCAAATTTCTGTTACTAAGCAAGGCAGCTTTCAAATAAGTTCTGTCCCATTTTATGACCTTTCTTACCACCGTTGGAATCACGGCAATGGTTAAGTTAGTAACACGGTTGTTAAGTGAATCTGGCTTCCCCCTTGACTTTGCTTGTCAGATGGTCGCAAAAGGGGGCTCGCACGACCCCGGGACTCCGCCACCGTCATAAACACCTGCCAGTTGCCAAGCGTCTGAATTTTGCCCACGGGGCCCTGGGATGCTGCTGCCAGGGTCATTTGCAAAATGGTCATGCCAGTTTTTTCACTCTGAACTGTCATTAAATGAATGGTTGCAAATTGAGGACAACCTGTTCTGTTTTTGTGTCCTCCATCCAAATACCGAGGCGCAATTCTTGCCAGTTGGAAGTGATTCAGTGTAAAGAAGCTGCAGCCTCCCCAAAGAAATATTATTCTTTGTCAACCTCACCGGGTAGATCAGACTCACAGCCAGGGAAGCTGGTCCAATGTAAAGTTACATTGAGAGACTCTCACACACCTGAAAGAGGAAGTCGCTCTCTGTCTCCTTAACAGCCTGAGAAACTCGGGGGTCCCTCCTGGGCCTCTTGCCTCTCCCGCTCTCCAGCTGCACCCTCTCTTACCTGGCCAGTCCCTCGGCACTGTCCCTCTTGCCCGTCTCTCAAGGCCTCAATTTAAAATGTTTTAAATTTTAAATTGAGGGCCAAATTTTATATATCTGATTTTAATTGGTTTTAAATTTTATAAATTCATGTGTTTTAATATGGCTGTACACCGCCCTGAGTCCCTCGGGAGAAGGGCAGTATAGAAATTTAATAAAACCTTAAACCTTTCCCACGTGCCATGATGCTTTTTTTTTATCTCAATGCAACCAGAGAGGCACTGGGGAGAAGATCCTGAGTGATGGGGGGCAGAGAGAGAGATCCATCCAACAAAGGGATCCGGTGTTGCTGGGTCACCAATCAGCAAAATGGGTCCTGAATTTTGCTTGACCTGCCAAGTGTCCAGGACTCTGCCCGCAGGCATCCTCGGTGTGCCAAGCCCTCGCAGCTCCCATGGGGGCATAACAGTCAGAGGGCACCAGTTCAGATTCCCCACTCCCTCCTTCCTCATGGCAGCAGCCCTGTCAGGTAGGCTGGGGTGAGGGGGAAACTACCTCAAGATCTCATCTTCAGGGCATGGGGGGGCGCATATTTGAACCCAGGCCTTCCCAACAGAAATCCACTGCTCCAACTCCTCCACCCCACAGCCAAGAATCGACATGTGTCTACCAGAGTTCACAAGAAGCATCTTGGAAGTGAGATCGGTGTCTCTGAAGGCAGTTTGTCTGTCTGTCTGTCTGTCTGTCTGTCTGTCTGTCTGTCTCTCTCTCTCTCTCTCTCTCTCTCTCTCTCTCTCTCTCTCTCTCTCTCTCTCTCTGTGTGTGTGTGTGTGTGTGTGTGTATACTCCCATCCAGACGAGTTGAAGAAGACACAAAGTAGCAGACGCCAGGAGAGAAACAAAGAAGCCTCTTTTTGATCTCCCGGCCTTGACAGCCGGTTGGAGGAGCCAAAATTTAATTTGATCCAGGCTTCAGCCTCAGCACCTTTCTGGAGCCAAGGCCCTGCTTTCATAAGCAACACTGGGGGCCCCAATGGGAAGAAACTACAATTCCCAGAATCCCCAGCCATCCTGGCCCCAAAGATCAGAGGGGCCCAAGCCGTGGAAGACTCCACCCATTTTTAATCTCTTGATTTTTGACCACTTCCTACAGACCATCCCTTCCGTGGTTGAAGAGGGCAGGTTGGAGAAAGCACCCCAAAGAGTAAGGGGTTGCCTTCCCCAATGAAGGGCTCTGGCTCCTCTTCCCCTGCTGCCGGATCCATGACCCTTCCCAGCCAAGACCCCCCCCCAATAAAGGCCAGGGCCTCATGGGAGGAGAGAAGCCACCCAAACCACCTTCTGCTCTGCTCCAGCAACTGTCTCCAGAATGTTTCCATGCCACAAAAGAGAAGAAAAACTGTTGCTTTAGCAATAGCCTTTAGACTTATATACCGCTTCACAGAGCTTTACAGCCCTAAGTGGTTTATAGAGTCAGCACATTGCCCCCAACAATTGGGGTCCCCATTTTACCCACCTCGGAAGGATGGAAGGTTGAGCCAACCTTGAGCCGGTCACGATCGAACTCCTGATGGTGAACCGAATTAGCCTGCAATACTGCATTCTCACCACTGCGCCACCACGGCTATTTATTTATTTATTTATTTATTTATTTATTTATTTATTTATTTATTTATTTATCATATTTGTATACCGCCCTACTCCCGAAGGACTCAGGGCGGTGAACAGCCATAATAAATACAAATACATATAGAAGTTAAAAATTTGCCCAACTGCACATGTTCACACTTAACGGTGTGACCCATCCACACCCACTCAGGAGCACAATGAGAATTTCCCCATGGCCTCCCTTTGTTAGCATTCCTCAACCCCCTCATCCTGCAGATGTTGGACTACAACATCCATCACATTTTCCCCAATCTAGTCCTTACATTTCAGAGAACATTCTTTTTCTTCTGCAGGGGAAAAAAAAAAACACACCCCTCAGATCTTTACACTGCTGGACCATCGATCAGCAAACTGCTAAAAAGCCAGACTAATTAGAACCCCCCCCCCAATGTGGCAACTTAAGTCAAGAGCCAGTGCCTGTGTAATTGCGTGCAGCATTTATGATTAATCATGTGCACGTGACCCAAACAGTTAAGAGAAGCAAACTTCCTGGTTGAGTGTGTGCGAGGGAAACCAACTCCAGCTGTCTCCCTTCTTACTGCCATGGGAAAGGCTTTCAAAACAATTCCATCAGCGGAGCAAGAAGGAAAGTGGCGGGAAGCGGCCCTTCCCCTGCTCTTCGCATTACTCTTTCTTTCCTTCAGCATAATTGTTCCGGGCAGAAATCTCTCTTGTGGGCAGGGCAAACTAGCCAAACTCCCTGGAAAAGAGACGAGGGGTGCCAGATGGAGCAACAACAAAGGGAAAAAACTTTTCACAAGCACTCTCACTGTCACACATTTCTCCGTTATTACCAACACAACACAGACACACACACACAAAATACACGTTGCAAGGGATCAACCCACAAAGTTTGAACTGAATGCTGTAGCAAAAACCAGAAAGGGAAAAAAGCAGTCAGGGTCCCTTGGAGCTGAGCTGCCTCTATTTTATGGAGAGGATGACCAGCGGATACCTCTGGGACAACAAGGGAGTTCCTGGTCAGAAAGCAGAGACAAGGAGAAGCACTCCCAAGCCAGCTGAAATCCCAACAGTCTCCTTTTATTTCTCTCTACAAGAAGCCCCCCCTCCAGTGCAACCCTCCCCCCCCCAGTGCAGCTCAGGGTTAAAAGGGATGGGACAAAATAGCCAATAAGGGATACAGGCAAGAACAGAGAGAAACAGCAAACAGGCATTCAGTTGGGGGAAGGAGAATCCTCATAGCAGGACATTTCCAGTTTTTGTTCCAACTCTTACCCAGTGTAACCCTAACCCTCAAGCTTGGCAACTTGAAGGTATGTGGGCTTCAACTCCCAGAATTCTGGATGGCTAGGAAATTCTGAGTGTCGAAGTCCGCACATCTTCAAGTTGAGAACATTGTCTTACACCTTTTTGAGACATTGTAGCCCATCTTGAATTTTATGGAAATTTTTATATAAAGTCATCGTGAGGTTTAACTGCAGCCCCACAACCTGGCCGGAGATGCCTTCCCCAGCTTGCTTGTCCCACAGCATGCATGGAACAGCTCTTCATGTAAGGACTCCAGAGGAGCCTGCCGTACGTGGAATGACAACAGGATCCTGACCTAAACTAGCGTACTAAAGCCCGGAAGAGGCTGTGGGATGCCACACATCCAGGTGGCAAAAACTAAGCGCAGTAAACACGGCAACACTGATTCTCTTAGACATGTCAAATCTCCACCACTCTTGCAGGCCAAAGGGTATTCAAGGCAGCTGAGGCCAAACCTTGAAACTATAAATAGTTGAAAAGAGTCGAACACATCCAGGCTGCAGAAAAGCCACCGGATTGTGTAATGGAGGTAAACAGGTCTACTGTTTCCGCAGTGTGTCCTTGTCAGGAATGGTGGCCTAAAAAAACTGCTTCTGGACAGAGCAACATTTGCAGGTATAGTCCTTATGAAATTTTTCACATCCTGCAGGCTCGGGGAGTCACCAATGGGGCAGGCAGTGAGAGAGAGAGACCCACAGAAACTTTATTTTGCCAGTCAAGGAATTAGCCTTGGATTGCCAAGGCAAGCTGCAAGGAAAGGCTCCCTGCTGGCCTGAGGCTCCTAAAATACTACAAGTTTCGTTTCTCCACCAGGCCACGCAGCTCCGACCACAAATGAAACTTCAACAGCACTTTTTCTAAACTCCAAACACAAGTGGTGGGCAAGCTAAAGGGAAGAATCTGGTCCATCTGACTGGCACCGAGGGCATCCATGTGCTGGTTGGGTGCCTGCTGACATGCCTCTGCATCATCCACCCCACAGACACACACATGCATTCACTACTCAATCTGTCTTGGCAGCTTGACCCTCTCTCCACTTCTATGAACTCAAAAAAGAAGCCACTCTTAACCACTGACTTCCTATCCCAGACACACACACACAGACTGACAAGGCACAAAAGAATTGCCCCTTTTCTCTGCCACGGTATTCCTCAACCTCGTAACTTGAAGGTGTGTGGACTTCAATTCCCAGAATCCCCCAGCCAGCTATGTCCCTCCTTGAAACAGCTGCTGCTTTGTTGACTTGATCTTTCTGGAATGCAAAGGCTGCTGCCAAGGGGGCTTCCCCCAAAAGGGGGTTTAGAAGGATGAGCCTTGTTATGAGTCTAGCCTTTGATTACCCGCAGAATATGCTTTCATCTCATCCGGCTGTAAGAAAAGGAGTGTATTTTGAATATAGACTGCTCTGCTTGCATGCAATACCATCTGTCACCACAAGGCCTCTCTAAAGGGGAGCCCTTTCTGGTATTTTACAAGCTTCTACTACAGAGTCCATCGTTCCCAGTCTGAGCAGCCAAACCCGGGCTATTTGAACCTCTGGTATGGTAGTATCTGGTTTCACTGGGGAGTCATTTTGCTCAAAAGTTATCATTCCTGCCTTAAGGGCACAGTTGCACACTTGCAAAAACAGATATAAAATTCATGTGTGCAAACCACTATTTTCTCGGGTCAAGTGCAAGATAACCTTCTCTTCCAAAATCTCTGCAAAGGACACAATTCACGGAAGCCAAGCAGGTTTCAGGTTGAAGAGCACTTTAAAAAGTGCTTATGGCGGAAAACGGGTTTCTGGGTGAGAAGCAAAGCACCACAATTTGCAAAGAACTTGGGGTTGGGTGGGGGGGGGAGGAGAAGGAAGTGTTGGCCAGCCTCCTCCCTTTTCCAGTGTGTAAGCTTGCAACCATTTTCCAACAGGCAGGATTAAAAAAAAACGCCTTGCACCGCCAGAGTAAACGGAATGGCCACCAGGTCTGAGGAAAATCAGTAGCGCACGCTGAGGAGACTCAAGCCGTTCACCATCGGAGAACCTCAGAGATGTTCCTGCTTCTCTCCCTTGAACAACCTGGATGGACGCAGGCCCCCCCCTTTTTTTTCTCCTGCTCCTGTATAAACTGGCTACTGCGCCTTCACAACAGTCCAAGGATGGGCAGGGATGTATGTGTTGGGTAAATATTTGTGTAAAACAGATTGGCTACACAGGGATTTTCAAACACTGGTGTGTGTGTGTGTGTGTGTGTGTGTGTGTGTGTGTGTGTGTGGTGGGAACGGGGAGAAAAAAGAGAGAAAAGGCTGAATCTCTTTGGATGGACACCTTTATTGCCCTTCCACCTGGGAGGAGAAGCCAGGAACATTAAGGAAGACAGAGGGGGGGGGAGGAGGAGAGGCCTGTAGTAAAGCCTTCTAATGGGACAGATTTTTTTCTCAATCAGAGAAAAAATCCTCAAATGAGGTAAGAAGCAGATTAAGAAACTTGCTTCACCTTGTTTCACAACAGATTTCAACAAAAGAAGCTTTTGGGATACTCAAGTTCACATTCCTGAGTAGGTGTACCTGTATATGCCTGTTTTAAGACAGACGTAAGGAAAAGGGATCATCACACAAACAACATAAACTCATCAGCCATCTCCATGATGCAAGCCGTCTCCCCAGGGCCGTTTCACCCCACTAACTCCAGTGCAGCCACAGTGAGGGAGACCAGAAGTGCCTATGAAAAACTGGTTGCACAGGCTGCCCTGGTTATAACTCAACAGGAAAGCATTCAGGGCCACTGAAGAAGGCCTCCGCATCCCTGGGGAATTGGCTTCTGGCTGAAAGGGGAGTCTAGAACAATAATCGTTCAGGCTTCTAGAAATTCCCTGGAATTGCTGATAGTGCCAGAGAGAAAGAAAGCCAATTCTGAGCATTAAGTACAGAGGCCACCAGCTTCTTGGCTGATGACCTACCTCTGCTTCTCTGCAGATTTTGGGCTTCTTCCCCTTTGGCTCTGGGAAGGCAAGGCTACCTCACACTTTGATGTCTGCCGGTCTTTGCTTCCCAGCGCTGGAGAGGGTAGCATCTTTTGACACAGCCTCATTCAGGTCTTTCCCGCATCTCGTCTCTATGGTGAGGAGCCAAAGCTGGATGCTGGGAGGACCCTCTGCCTGTTTCCTTCAAGCCCAGAGGATGGGGCTGCATTTTGGGATACCTGAACTCCCAGGAATTTCCCCTTCTTCTTCCACTGGACTTTGAGGGGAGACCTCTTGCTCCCTGCAAAATCTCACACATTTCTGTCACCCCTCCCTCTGCTGGCCCTTTTCTTCTCTGTCAGTGACAAGAGTCACTGTTCACACATTTCCCTCCATCCAGCCTCTGGTCACCAGAACTGATCATCTGTGTGCTGACCCTTCACCTTTCACATAACGCAGCAGGCATTTGAAGGGAGGTTTGTGATTCCAGCAACTCTGTTTCATTCCTGAGAGTCCCCAGAATGGGACTTTGCCTTTTGGACTCTGCATCCCTAAATTGCGGGGCCGTACGTTGGTAGTGACCTGCAAAATCCATTTTCCATGAGTCCCCACTAGTTCCGTTCCTTCAGTAAGAAAGTCACTCTAGTACAGCTTCCAAGATGTGTCACCACTACATGAGCACATGTAATTGCTACCTTCACACAACACACCTACCGACCCAGCCAATTACTTTCACCCAGGGAGCTGCTGGGCTGCCTGGCCAAAACCTTTGTTCTGACTTTTTTTGGGCACTTCCAGCAGACTGGCTGGCTGGCTGAGGCTTCAGTACAACCACAGCAACCAGGAGCCAGACTGGTCTTAATCACTGAGCCCTTCACACCAGGTGATTCCGACCTGGGCGCCTGCAACATTCCTCTGGGGGTTGTTTAACAGGTTGGAAGGGCTCCAGCAGCCGAAGCTGGAAGCGCCTCAGCATGACAACTTTCCTCCTCCGCAGCCGCCTCTGCCGGCACAGCCAGGGCACGGGGCCTGCGCGCCACACAAATCCTCCCCAGGAGAAGCGCAGCTGCCCCCCCCCGCCCCCCGCGAGGAGGGCCAAGGAGAACTTGCGGGCAGCTGCTGCCACGGCGGCTTTTAGCCCAGCCCGGCCACATCTCCCCCGGAAGTTCGCAGCCCTTTCTCTCCGGTGGGTGGTGCGGGGGTTCACGGACCACCAGCCAGCCTCGAACGCTTACATGACAGCTAATGGGCTTCTGCGGGCTCGGGAGGGGCCTTAAAGGTCACTTAGTCCAGCCCTCCCCGACCCAGACCGTCCGCAGCAGCCTTCCACCCCTCCGGCTCCTTCAGGCAGGAAGGGGCGATGCCCCCCGCCCTGCCCGGCCCCGCTTACCGGCCAGCAGCGAGAGCGGCAGCAGCAGCCAGTAGAGGACGCCGCACAGGACCCGCAGCTCCATCGCGGCGCGGCTTCAGTCGCAGGGTCGGCGGGCGGCCGTCGGCATCGTCCCGGCTCGGGGCTCCGAGTCCCGAAGAGGCGCCTGGCTGGGCGCAGTGCGGCGGCTCCGTCGGCTTCGCGCCCCACCCGAGCCCAGCCGCCTTCTCTCGCCCTCGGCCCGCGGGTGCTCAGCCCGTCCCCGGGGGAGGAGCGGGGGGCGGTCTCGGCTCTGCCCCGCAGCCAGCACAGCCGGACCGAGCCTCTGCCTGCTTTCCGCGCAGCGCAGCCTCGCTCGGCCGCCGATGTCCCGGCTCTCTCTGGCCGCGCACGTGCCACTTCAGACCCGCCCGCCGCCGCCGCCGCCGCCGCCCACCCGCCGGGGCCGCCCCCTCCCCTCCCTCCCTCCCCTCCGTCGGCGCGATTCCCCGGGCGGCAGCACCATCTAGCGCCCGCTGCGACGCCCTCTCCGGCCCGACACGTCGGATCCAGGCGGGGAGACCCTCCAGAGCCCCCCCCGCCTTCCGGCGGCTGCTTAGCCTGGAATCAGCGGAGATCAGGCGCCGCTTCCCTCCCCCACCCGACGTTGCCCCCGAGGCTCCTCCGCCGACGGCTGCCCGCCTGGGCTGCTCACAAGGGCCGCCCCCCGCCTTGGCCCCCGCTGCCCCCCCCGCCCCCCGGGATCCCTCTGGTGGCCTTACCTGGAATGCAGGCGGGCCTTCTCGCTCCCAGCCGCAGACGCCCCGGAGGCCCCAGAGCGCCGCCTCAGCCGGGAGCCTGCCGGGTTGCTTCGGGCAGCGAGGGGCGCCGAGGCAGCCAGCCCTGACGCGCATTGAGAGGCTTTCGGAGGGCCTCCCATTCCCAACGGAGCCCCAAAGTCTGAGGCCGGCATTGGGGCCCTTGTGGGAAGCGGCAGCTGCTTGGCAGGGGCGCTTCTGGACGGGACGGGCAGGAGAGCGGCCGAGGGCTCCAGAGCTGAGGACCGCCTGAAGCGGCCCCTCCTGGAACGGGGCAAACGGGTTGCGGGAAGCAAAGCAGGGCGGCTTCACCGGGGCCCCGAGCCCGAATGGGGGGGGCTGCAACCGCCGCCTGAACTTGCCCTCCTGGGGGCTGCGGCCTGAGGCCGGCCGGGGGATCGTGGCTGCCCCCCCGCGGCCGCATCTGGCGGGTCCCTCTGGCGGGGGGGGGGCGGGGCGGCGACGCGGCGCCTTTAAGAGCGCAGCGCGGGAAAGGAGGGGGCGGGGCTCAGGCGGCCCGCGAAAGTGGCCACATTGTAGCAGCGGCGGCGGCGGCCGAGATGGCGCAGCTCCGCCTGACCCGCTTCTTCGCGCAGAGCAAGGCCGGCCCGGGGCAGCCGCGGGGCGCCCAGCGGCGGAAAGCGGCGGCGGCGGGGGAGCCGGGCGGCGACCGGGCCGGCCCCGAGCAGAAGCCGCAGCTGGTTCCGCCCGGGACCCCGCTCGGCTCCGGACCCCCGCCGGCCGCGCCGCGCAGCCGGAAGAGGCGCCGCTCGGAGCCCGAGCTGGAAGCGGAGCGAAGCCCCGTCGCTCAGCACCGCCGCCCGCCCAAGGGGGCCGCCAGGAAGAGGCTGCTGATGGCCGAGGAGGAGGAGGAGGAGGAGAGGGCGGTGAGTGCCCCCCCCGGGGCTCTTCTTGCAGGCTCCCTTGAGCCGGACTGCTCCCCGGAGGAGCGCCTTGGACGCAGCCCGGTTGAGCCCGCCGGGCTGGGGGGTCTGCTTGGTCTCCTCCACGTGTTGCTCTGCCGCTGCTCCGGAGTTGTTTGAAAGGAAGGCCGCGAACCCGGGCTGATGCTCGGTTGTACGAACCGACCCCTCCCCCCCCGCGAATCCTGTCGATCTGCCCAACGTTTCCAGGCTGCTCTGCGAGACTGGCGTGATTTGTATTTATTTATTAAATCTCTCTGCCGCCCCTTCTCTCTCTCGCCCCATCTCAGCCAGGTTGTCTTGCGCGCCAGGAGCCTCTGGCATGGGGGGGGGGGTTGTGCATGTGTGAACCCCGAGGGTTGACTGGGGCTCTGCTTCTGTTTCAGGTCTCTGCTTGCCCCACCTCCACTGCAGCTCTGGGGCCTCCCAGCCCCTCCTCCCTGGATAAGGAGGCAAAGGAGCTGGTGAACGAGATTCTCTCGCCTGGCCTGAAGTTGGGGGGAACCTCAGTGGCCCTGGCCAGTCCCGAGGAGAAGGTGAGGGCAGGACTGGATGGGGAATTCTGGGAGTTGAAGTCCACAGGGCTTAAAAGTTGCCAAAATTGGACACCCCTGCATTGCAGACTTGAGCTGACCTAAGATATCAGTGCCAATCCTGCTCACCCTGCCTCTCCCTATCTTCGTGTCCTGGCCAGCCTTCCTTGCTCTTCCCCTTACCTCTAATGCAGCTTCCAACCTTGCTTTTTCCCTGAGGCGGGGGGGGGGGGGGTTTGCAAAGGGGGCTCTGCTTCATTGCTCAATCCCAGCCCAGCAAATAGGGAGGAGGGGGCAGCCGCCTTGCTGAGATCTCTACCTTCTACGCAGGATGCACCCCAAAAGCAGCTCCTGGAGCTGAAGGGCCGCCTGGGCAAGATCCAGAGCCTGGTGCAGAAGATCAAGGGCGGAGCTGCCAACCTGGAATCTGGCGGTGACCTAAAGAACCGATTGAAACGGGTCCGGTTGCTGGAATCCCAGATCCGCCAGAGGAAACTCTCCCCAAAAGAGGAAAGGAAGGATCTGGAATCCCCTGCAGAGACCAGGTGTGAAAACAGCTTCTGCCCGTCCTGAAGCAGAGTTTGGGGGGGGGGCTGGGTCACTGACATGACTGGCTCACCTGAGAGCAGGTCGGCCGGATTGAGAAGGCCGCCATTTGAAGTCTCGTTCCCCTCCTGGCTAGTGAGAAGGTGCCGGCCTACCAGCGCTTCCACACCCTCGCGGAAGATGTGCCCCCTGGTCTGCTGCTGCCGTATAAATACAAGGTGCTGGCTGAGATGTTCCGCAGCACGGACACCATCGTGGCGATGATGTTCAACCGCTTGGAAGCGGTCACCTTTGCCAAGGTCAAGCAAGGCGTGCAGGAGATGACGCGCAAGTGAGTTCTTCTTTCAGGTGCTGGATCGGAGACTTCTGGCCCCCCGTGCAAGCATGGATTTAGACCAGGGGTGTCCAACCTTGGCCATTTTAAGACTATTGGACTTCAACTCCCAGAGTTCCCTAGCCAACGGGTGATGGTTGGACCCCCGTTTAGACGCAAGACTGGAGCTTTCCGTGGGGCTTAGGCAAAGATACCGCTTCCCATCCACGCAGGGCTCGCTCCAGGCTTGGTTCTGGTCTTCCGGAAAGCTAATGCTGCCCACTCATCTGCTTCCTGTCCTGTAGGCGCTTCGAAGAACGGCACTTGGGACAGATAAAAACGGTGTACCCAGGTTCTTACGTTCTGCGCCAAGAGAGAAACATCCCTACCTTTGGTGGACCGGGCAAGCGAGGCAGCTACCAGCTGACCATCGAACCAGAGCTGGGAACAGGTGGGTTTGGGCGGGAGGCTACCTGCATCGTAGAGCAGCCTCCGAGAACCAAGGAAAGGGGCCATGCTTTACTAGCCCACGCGCGTTGTGTGAGCTCAGCCTTGGTGTTTGTCTGCAGGGGGCTTTTTCCTCCAGTAAGAAAGCTTTTTCTGCCCAGCTCTTGTCAGGAAACGAGGACTGCTAATATCCGTCTGGATGCCACCACCTTCCTCGCTTCCTTAAAGCGTGTGGGGTTGGGTTGGGGGCTAAGATGGGAGGGGGACGCTGAACATCTCTTGCGTGCTGATTCCTCTTCTTACTCCCAGGGGAGAAGCTGACCGCATCCCGGCTGATGGAACGCCGGAGCATCTTCTGCAAGAACTTGACAGCCAGGGTCAAGGAGCACCACAAGGCAAGTTCTTCTGGGGGGCAGCCTGGCACCACTTCCTCCCTTGCTGGCAGGGCAGGAAGGTGGCGTTTCCCATGTCTTGAGACTTGTGCTTGGCCTCCCCCTAGGCGTTCCTGGCTTCTCTGGACCCTCCAATGGTGATAGAGGAGGATGAGCTGACCCGCTGGCACCCTCGCTTCCGGGTAGACGAAGTGCCCGATGTCGTGCCCGCTGAGCTGCCCCAGCCACCCCACGTGGACAGGGTCACCACTGCGCAGGAGGTGCTGGCCAAGGCACAAGGCATGCTGACACCCAAGGTACAGCCTGGGAGGGGGGGCAATTTTGCCCCAGGTTGTTCTACATACCACAAGCCTTTGCAAATGGTTTTTAAAGAGAGCACCTGCATTTTTGCCTCCCCAAACAGATGGAAAAGGCGTTAACCAACCTGGTCCTAAGGACGGCAGACAGCAGCCCCTCCTCCCCGCAGCCTCCTCACCCAGCTTTGCCCGGAACCCCCAACAGCCTGAAAGGTGTCTCGGAGTCCTTAGTAGAAAGAGTGAGTTTACCCACCCCACGAGCTGTGGCTGCTGCCAATGCAGGGCACTGCCAGTTTCCCTGAGTGCATCTTGAACTGCCTGAGGTCCAGCCTTCAATAGCTTCAACTAAGCCTGTATCTCTTGCTCCTCCTCTTGGGGTGGGAGGATGGGCCCTTTCTCAGCCTCCCCCCACCCTCCCAAGGGCACCAGTAGAAGCTGTTGGCCATGGCCACCCCTACTCTATAGGGCAGGTTTTCCATCAACCGTGGTGACTTTCAGGACCACAGCTAGCTGGGGAATTCTGGGAGTTGAAGTCCACAGGGGACCTCTTGCCAAAGTTGGGGCACCCTGATGCAGGAAAAAGTCAAAGCTGGGCACCCTCAGCAGGCTTGCCTGGTGCCAGATGCCCACAGCTGGAATTACAGCAGTGGTGCCAAAGACGGCCCCTTACCTGCCTCCTCTCTCCCCAGGTCAGGGCCAAGGAGGCTCAGAAGCTGCAGGCGCTGATGACACGGAACCCTCAGCAGGAGCAGCGCCTGACAATGCTGGGCCGCCTGCCGGAGATGGCCCGTATCCTGCGCAACGTCTTCGTGGCAGAAAAGAAGCAGGCCCTCTCCATGGAGGTGGCCTGCCAGCGGATGATAGACAGCTACCAGGCGCTCCTGCCCATGGGTAAGGCAGGCGGGTGGGTGGCTCAGGGGAGGGGAGGGAGGAGGCTGCCCTCTGCCCTTTGGCAACTAGGCCTAGTTACTCAGTAACCACAAAGCCCAACCGCCTTTGGCGGCCCCAGATGACTCGGCAACCCCAACAGGAACACCACTTCAGGAGAGCCTGGACTGAGAGTTCTCCTGCTGAGCAACAAGTCCTCTCCAGGGTCTTAAAGAGTTGCGGATTTCAGCTCCCAGAATTCCCCCGTCAGCCAGCCCTCTCTTTTAAGTCCACAAATCCACAGGTTTTCCCAGCCTGCCAGCCATGCCATTCACCAGTCGCAGAATTTGCCAGCGTTGGACATCCCTGTTCTAAACCATTTAATGTTTGCCTGATTGGTCTATCTAAATTAGCATTGCATTAGATTTAGCGCCACATGGTTTTCAGTCAGTTTCCAAAGATTCAGCTGGAAACACAGGCCGGAGATTTGATCTGCAGAAGAATGGCTGTCCTGCTGAACTGAGATTTTGGTGCTTCCCCTGGGAAGGGGGCCTAGACCCCCTCACCCTCCAGCAATGGCTTCCCTGGTGTTTGGGAAGATCCCTGCCCATTGAGGACCCTCTTCACAATTGATGGCGCTCAAGTGTGGCAGGCTTCTTATGTGACCCGAGTCCCCCTTCGTCCCCTGCAGGAGAGATGGAAAAACACCTCCACCTCTTCGCAGAGCTCCTGCCGGATTGGGTGCGCATCCTTGCCATTCGCCAGGAGAATTACCTGAAGCTGGACAAAGCCATGGACCTCAATATCGTAACGGAGAGGCTAACTGCGAGAAAGCGGGAAGAGGAGAAACTCTGATTTTTGAGGGGGGGGGGGGAATGCCCAGAGAATGGACTTCCGGGGGGAAGCATACGCCTTTCTTGTCTTTGTTCTGGATAGAAATAGGAGGGAGGATTTTCTCTCCAATGGAAAACTCACAAGCTTTTTGGCAGAGCCATGACAGGGTGGGCATTATTACGTGATTCAACAAACCACTTTTTTAAAGGCACAAAACATTTTTGTCTCTTGGACAGTTTGGAAAAGGTGTGGCTGCTTTTCCAGGAAGGGAGGGGGGAGGATGGAATCCCACATCCTGTCCATGAGTCGAGAGCAAGGAGGAATGGGTTTTTTTTTCTTCTAAAGAAAGGCTTGTTCTGTCCTGAAATGTGATTTGCATACGAAACTTGGCATTAAACTCCACTTACTTGAAGCTGGACAAGCACATCTCTCCCCCCTCCCTCCCTCCCCTTCCCAAGTGCAAAGAGGAGCCCAAGGCTGGGTCCAGAGCACAAACGCTTCTAATCGCAGACACCCCTTCAGCATTTCCACTGAGGCTTTCGGCCCCCTTGCCATGCCTGACCCCTAAGAGCAGACCAGTGAGTCACAGCACCTCAAGAAGCCCCATCAGGGCCAGGTACAAGAGCAGCGTGTCTTTAATAGCAAATAGTTTTACAGACGGGTTTCTTCCTTCCAGCCATTTCTAGGGTAGCATAAGATAAGGAGCCCTCTAGTCACAACACTGAACTCTCCCCTTGCAGGGCAACTAGGAACAAAGCACAGCCTCGCCTAGTAAGTGATCCAAACTATGCAGGCGGACATGTTTAGCCTCTACTCCAGCTGGCCTTATCGAAGTGGGATTGCCAGGAACATTTGCAGGACTGGACTCAGTGAGTGGGATTAAGAGTGAAGTGAAATGGGTTGCTTAAGACTCGCCCAGCAATCTGGCCTTCCGGAGGCCATGGGCCCGTCTTACTTCCCTCTAGCTTCTGGAAGGGAACATTGATGCATTTTAGATGAACATCAGAGTCCCCATCATCCTTCCTGGGGACAGATCCACACGTGCCCCAGCACGTGTGGTTAGTGGGGCTCTATTGCCAAAGAGCTTTGGCTGCCCTTGGTTCAGGTTTCAAATCGTATTTAAGGTACTCTGCGTGCTGCTTTTAACCACGTAAGGAACTGCACCCAGCACTTTCCGATATTGCTTAAGGTTTGGCCAGCATGCAGAGAAGTGGCAGCTCCCCCCCTCCCTCGGGAAGTCAGGACTGGGAAATTGGACGGTGGAGCCTACGGGATGGCGGGGAGGACTAACCCAAGGCATCAGTGGTATTGCAAGAGCGAGTAGAGGGGAAAGGGCTTCAGGGCCTCTACGCCTTTGAGGAAGGATAGCTCGATGAGCACCAGGCAGTCCAAGATGTCGGCCTGCAGCTTTGTCATCAACTCGCAGGCGGCTCGCATGGTACCTGGGAGGGAAGGAGGGAGAGGAGCTGTTAGGGGGGCCAAGAGGACGATGGAAAAATGTTATAAATGTTGGTCCTGCCTTTCCTTCAAGAACATGAGGTCTCTCCACTCCTAGTTCAGCACCTTTGCCACGCTACCACCCTGGATGCCAATTACAATGGCCACGTGGCTTCTGGATTAGGTGCCATCCTTCTCTCCCTACCAGTTGTGGAGGTGGGACTCGACGGAATAGATCCTGCTCCACTTGTGGATTTGCAACAGGCAGAGATGGTGGCCATTTGGGGACAGAAGGCTGGAAGTGTTAACCTTGCTAGGATGTTAAACCTTGTTAAACCTGTTTGCATATCTCTTATTCATTGCTCTCAGCAACGTTTCCTTGCTGGTTGGTAACACAACACTAATATCCTTAACAAACCTCTCATTTGATCCTTCAGAGTTCCTTAAGCACTAGAGACAATATTGTGACTGAACCCACTTGGCTAAGACCAGCCTCTTATTTTTTGCTATAAAAATGAACTTTTAAAAAGGAGGTTGTAATTGCCATGCAAAACCACAGCCTGAATTCACAACCCCCACCTCTTCTTCCTTTACAATTGAGTCCCCATGCGCACTCCTGGGAAATCCCCGAATTTCCCCCGAGGCCCCCTCCCGCCCCACCACAGGGCACAGCATGTCCTACAGCAGCAGAAGTTGCGAAGCATCTTGAAACAATTCAGAAGTTGCAAGAGTTGTCCTGGTGTCGCAAGAAGCCAGCAATCGCTTACCTCCCGTTGCCAGCAGATCGTCCACTATGATGACTTTCTGCCCTGGCTTCACCGCGTCCTTCTGGACTTCCAGTTCCGCCTGCAGGAAGGAGGAGAACAAATGGCCTTTCACCCCAATCCCACAGGTTGCCCTTGGCAGGTCAGCCAAAAGCCTTGGAGTCTTCTAGTCCAACCCCCTTCACAAGCAGGAGACGCTAGACCAGTGATGGCGAACCTTTTCGGTACCGAGTGCCCAAACCGGAACACGTGTGCATGTGCGCACGCTGGAGTGCCAGAAACCCAAAGACCAGCTGGCCGGCATGCGCATACCTGTTTTTAGGCCGTTTTTCTGGCCGTTTTTCTGAAACCAGAAGAGCAGTTGGCAATGGTGCATGTGCCCACAGAGAGGGCTCTGCGTGCCATAGGTTCGCCATCACGGCCCTAGACCGTTTCAGACAAATGGTTGTCCAATCTCTTCCTAAAAACCTCCAGTATTGCAGCACCCACAACTTTGTCGGAGCTGCACAAACTCACCTTGCCGTATTCCAGCGCATAGGAGATGAATTCGGTGGCTCCCGGGAGCTTCCCTTTCTTGCGGATGAGCAGGAATCCAACTCCCAACCTCTGGGCCAAAACTGGCCCGAAGAGGAAGCCGCGGGAATCGAGGCCTGGCAGAGCAGAGCAAAGGGGGGTCACGCCAGAGGGCAGGTCCATCAGGACGGGGTCTTTACAAGCAGCAGGTGAGGAAACACACCTGGACCTGAGTGAAGGTGATCAAGCAAACCACCATCTTTCCATAAAAAACTTGGCACAATTGGGAGAAAGCGAAAGTTGAGGCTTCCTTTGGAGTGGACAAGGAAGTTTAGGGGTTGGTGAGTTTCTCCACGGAAGACAGAAACAGGACAGTGCAATAAAGAGCATTCTGCCAGCAACAAAAGCTATGGTGACTTTTGGAGAAGTAGCTGTCACCAAATTGCAGGACGAGGGAACACGTGGTAGGCAGAAGGTCAGAGGCTGGGCTCTGTCCAGAGGGGAGAAGGGGCCTCCGGCTTTTTCAATTGTGTCCCATCTACCACCTCTCTCTTTCTGTCACTCACCTGCGATGTAGTCAATGTTCTTGTGGGAGGCCTTGATATAGGATTCCAGCAGGTCGATGGCCGCTTTGAAGGCCACGGGGTCCTTCAACATGGGGCTGATGTCCCTGGGGGGAGGGAGGGAGAAGGAGAGGATGGGGAAGGACTCCACAAGGCTGGAAACGCCCCCTGCCACACACGGGTCTAGGTAGAATTCAAGGAGTGGGGGGAGGGGAGGGGAGCCTGGCTTGATTGGGCTTGGCTTCCCCAGGTGATTCCAAGCCTGCCTGGAGGGGGAGAGAAGCTGCTCGGAGCCCCTTTCACCCCCGTTTGACTTCCCGAAACTGGGAAGCCACGAGGCTCTGGGAGGGGCCCCTGGTGCTGGGATCGGGGGACCCAGAATCCCCTCCAACCAGCGCCTTCTTCCCGCGGCGGCTCAAGCCGTGCTGGCGCGCGGGAAAGAGCCCGGGAGCCCGCAGCTGCAGAGCGGGGGCAGAGGCCGGGGAGCCCCCCTTTCGGATCCCGCCAAGGGCGCCTCCCACCCAGGGGCCACCTGCTCGCCCGCTTCCCCTCCGGCTGAGCCGGGCCGGGCCGGGCCAAGGGCATTTCTGGCGCTCCAGCGGCTCTGCCCAAAGGCCGCGCTGGGGACGCCCCCGCCCCGCGGAGCTCCCGGCCCCTTACCGGAAAAGGACCCCGGGCGACGGAAAGTCCGGGAAATCCCGAATCCGTTCGCGGATCAAGCGCCGCTTCTGCTCGTCCTCGGAGCTCATGGCGAAAAGGGAGGCTGCCTTCTCCGTAGGAGCAACTGGCATGCGCGGGGAGGAACCACTGCGCTGGAGCGGGGAAGGGCAGGGAAGGGAGAGGCTCCCGGGCCGTGCAGCCTCCCCCCTTGCGGGACAGGATCGGCCCTTCCAGGAAGCCGCCACGCCCCCCCCCCCCGCCCGTGCCAAGGTGCGCGCTCGGCCCCCCCTGCCGCCTTTCCGCTCCCAGGTGCGGCCCAGACCCAGCTGCCCAGGGGGGCCTTCGGGAATCGCTGCCCCGAAGGTTTTTGCTTTTGTTTTCTTTGAAAAGGTTTTGCTTCTCCTTCAACTCAGCCAGTTCTTGGCTGAGAAGCGAAACGTTTTCAAAGGGAAAAACCCCAAGGAAGTCCCGTGGCCTTTGGGACAAGGCTGACCTGGAGGATGGAGACCCTCCATAGATGCCGCCTCTGCCTTTGCTCCCATCCCGGAGGGAGCCTTCAAGCAAGCCCCCCTTTCAGAGGCAGGGCCACCCATTGCTTGGTTTGGGCACAGAACTCCCCCCAAAAGACACAACCACCTCACTCAAATATATAACCAGCCTTCATTTCTTACAAATGCCCAGCAGTATTAAAAATTGGCCTCAACAGATATAAAACTAATTCATTTGTTTTTTAAAAAAATCACAGTAGCAGAAGCTCCTTCATGTAAGGATTTGGCACTTCCCAAAAAGGTGGTTCCAACTCCAGAGGCTGACCTGGCTGACCCTGAGATGCCCCCTCAGATCCAGGAGGGCATAAATTTCTTCCCCTGCAGCCAGTTTGGAGCAGACGGTTCCTCTGAAGGAGACCCTGCAGCTTGCAAGAGTATCGAGCATTTCTTCATTTCCAGAGAGGCTCCCTTCAGAGAGATTAAAATCGCCCCAGTTCAAGACAGAAGACCCCTGCCCCAAAGTGACCCTTTTGAAACCATTCTTGGGATGCTTTCTTCTGAACAAGCAGCAGCAGCAGCCGGAGTCACCTTCCCCAGGGCAGCCAGAGGTTGGAAGGAACGGGGGACAGTTGCTGGACAGCGGATTGCCAAGGCCAGGCTCTCAGTGAGGCCAAAAGCATTTCTTTGGGTCAGGAGCGGGAGCTTTCAAACACTTCCCCAGCTTCTCACAGCCTGGAGGAGCCCAGTTCTGGAAGAGAGAGAGAAAGAGTCAGCCTTCATCACACATTATTGAGAAAGCGAGGGCTCTTGTGCCAGCCCTGGATTTCTCTGCTTCCTCAAAATGGCACCGTTGAAAGTAGAGCAGCTGAAACCCTTGCAAAACCAGTGTCGGGCTTATTCCTTTGACCCAGATGCAGGGGCTCCCTTCCCCATCTTAAGAGCCCTTGCCCCCCCCCCCCCACTTCCCCCAGCTCCTGTGCATCAGCTTTTGCACGGGAAATGCTACAAACATCACTGCTGGCTGTGGCAGATGGATCAACCCACTGGATGAGAACAGCCATGCCGGATATCCCACAGCCATTCAGCACAGGCCAAACTAGAGGGTAGAGCTCCAAGGCTGCCTCCCTCCCTACAACTTGAGTGAGAAGCAGGATATCAATGAACCCAGAAAGGAGCCCAGCTAAGCTTCTGAAACTTCGAAATAGTCCGGACAGCCATTTGATGGTTACAATCTCCTACCTTGAGCGGGGGACTGGACTAGAAGACCTCTGAGGTCCCTTCCAGCCCTATGATCCCATGCCCTGTGTTCTGTTGTGTAGCTGAGGTCTTTTGTACATGGCTATTCCTTAGGTGGGGCCTCTTTGGCTTGAAGATTCACCTTTTTGTGTAACCTGTACAGCACAGCACTCGAGGCCCTTGGCCGATACTCCGCAATTGTTTTGCACAGACAGGTTTGTGGAGCTTCTCCCAGGAGCCCCGGAGAAGACGGCAGCCTCGGGAGGCCAGGGGTGAGGCCGATAAGAACATTTGTGCTTTAATGAGCAGTTTGAAGGATTAGTCTGGCAACTGATGGATTAGGAGGCATTTACATAGCGACACTGAAGGGGGGAATCAACTGGAATTGGCTCAAATTGTGCAGAGGAGAAGCAATGTCAGGGGGGAGGGAAAGCTCTTCAGGCTTCCTAGGAGGAACGGAGGAGAAGGGTCGAGAGAGGGAGGAGTGATGGGGGTGGGCTGTGTCTCCCATGCGCCAGGGCTAAAAACCATGGAAGTCCTTCCTGCCACTCAGGAGGAGGAGGAGGTCTTGCCAAAGCCCGCTGCCAACTCTAGGAGAAAGGGTGGCACACCCATCCCAGCAAAGTCCTTTGCTCCTTCTGAGCCCTGTTTCTTCCTCTTTCTTCAACCAAACCCTTTGTGAAGCAGCCCCTTCCCCTTAAAACTCATCTGGACGAAGATGCCTCCTTCACCCAGAGCCAACTCCCCTCCCCATCTCATGCGAACAAGTCCCGGACTGCCGGTCAGCCCAGCGGATGTCCCCACTTCTCTGCCTACCTGTGCCATCTTCCTCCTCTCTTTTTTGTAAAGGCTGCCCCACCCACTTCCATCTGCTACACAGCGTTTACAGTACCTTCTCCCCCCACAGCTCCAACCTTCCCTTTCTGAAGCCCACCCACCCAGGGACAAATCAGTCCCTGGGCAAGTCAGTTGCTAAAGGGTCATCCTGCCCACTCCGTCCTACTGGCCTTCCTTTCATGGCTTTTGCTGGGAGCCGAGGTGAGTGTCTGCTGCCTGCCTGAATTCTGCACGGCTGACACCAGGGGGCAATGATGCCCAACCAAAAAAGCAGGAGGCCCTGGGAAGCCAGTCCCCCCCCCCCTCTCTCTCTGGGCAACTTAAAGGACAATTAATGGGGCTTTCAAAGCCCACTTTCCACTTCCGAAATGCTAAGGGGAAGGAAGTGAAGCAGTGGGGCAGAAGGCATTATCATCCCATTAAGCTCAGCCTCTTAAGAGGGTCGCAGAGGAGCCTCCTGTACCGCAAAAGGTGTCTCCCTCTTGTCCTAAACCATCCTGTGGTTTGTGTGGTTTTGACTCAGGTTATGTAAAGCAAGCCATTGTGGCTTGTAAACTACGGCTTATGGCTTAGACCAATGTGAACCCAGGGAATTGTGGTTTATTTATTAAGACATCATTCCAACGAGAATTCCCCGATTTAACTGCTGCAAAGGCCAGGTTCCTTTCTGTCTCATAAATGTACGGTATTGCTGTAGCTTGCAAAAACTTCCTTAGGATTTCATGCTAAGCAAAACCAATAAAAATAAGACCGACAGGACTGATACCTTTTGCAACTGACAGCCGCATTTTCTCACAGGGTGAGCTTCAAAGAGGGGAAAAGGGAGATGCTGCAGGTGCCGTGCAGAAGGCTGATGTGAGGCCTACATCAGGGGATTTGCATTTGAGGTCTGAAGTCAAAGTCCAGCCTACAGCAAGTGTAACTCCAGGCAAGCTGATGGCTGTAGGGCTATTTCAACGGGGGCTTCCTCCTGCTGGAAAACCCTCCACTGGAAACCCAGTGCTCGAACCTGCTGCATTCTGGATTCAGCTTATTGACAAGGAAACCCCGGGTGTTCAGTGTGCTTAAGGAATGCGTGGGGGTTGCTCTGCACCTGACTTCTGCCAAGAGACCCTGCAACGCCTCCTTTTACGTTTCCCATCTGGTGAGACCAGTGCAGCACTTCCTTCCGCCACAGGAGAGGCCAAATGCCACCCGACCAAGGCCACCCCTATGCAAAGCGATTGCCTGGATGGCCCTCCATTTTCTCCCCCCTCCCACACACACACTTGGCTGCCTTTTCCGTGGGCCCACCTGGCCGGAGCAGACCAACAGCATCTTCCCTGTGGTTGGCATACAAAGGGCAGCCCTCCTTTCACGCCAATGTTGCAAGGAAGACACTGAGCCTGGCAGTGGGAGAGAGGGGCTTTGGCCTTGGGAAGCTCGTGACTCAAGAGAAACACAGCCCCCACCTCACCCCAGACCTTCACCCAGCCCAGGTGCCTGGTGGTTTCCTGACCAGCATCAAAGGAGAGATGCCAGCTGCACAATAGGAGCCATGGAAGGTCAGTTTTTAATCTGTGTTTCGATGCCTTACCATGACTGCCTTGTCACAGACGTTCAGTTGAGGCTGCCCCGGGACCAGCGTGGCTTTGTGCTCTTGGACGATGGGAGAGACTTTTTCCAAAACAGACACGTATTCGGCGCTGGAGAAGCTGAAATAGAACTACAGCTGTCACAAAACCCCAAAGGCAGGGAACGCTGATATACCTGGCCAGGAACACGCCCTGCCATAGTCCCAACTGTTTCCGAAGCCATAAATTGGTTGAGGACACACTAGCCAGTCAATCCAGCCAATTGAAGCTTTGTGGAATCCCAGAACTGGATGGGTCCATTTTGAGGCCATCCAGTCTCACCCCTTGTTCAATGCAAGAATCCCAATGAAAGCAACCCCCACAGATGACTGTCTAATTTCATCCCGAACATGCCCAGGGAAAGGAAACGTCCCTTCTCGCTGAGGATCATGGTATGTGGTCCTGGTTTGCCAGGTTTTTAAAAGTCCAAAGTATTTCTCATCAATTGCTTCCTGATCCTTTTCAGTTAAGGATCTTAGAGGCTGAAACAGAAGATCTCTGCCTCCAGAGAAGATCCCCTTGCACTCCCCGCTCCCTAACAGAGCAGTGGCTCTTGGGGGTGATCAACAATCCCACCCCCATAGGAGAAAGGTCCCATCACTTGAAGGAAAAACTCCCTGTGTACTGACTGCTCTAGGCAGAGGGAAGAGAAGTTAGTTGCTAGGGTTTTGTCCTCTACCTTAAGGAGCAGCTCCTCCCTCCTCTTGGCCCCCTTATTTTTATCAGGATTATAAACATTGGCAAGTATTTTTTTAAGTGGATTAATGGCTCCTTTTCTCTGAGGCATTATTTCAAGCGCAACTTAGGGCTTAGACTCAGCAATCTCATTCTGTCTATCATATTAAAAGTCCCTTAGGGGACAAACAAGTGCAAATCACATTCAGAGACCAAATGGAAACCATGGCCCACTCAGGCTTCCTTTTCGCTTCCGGTCCGAGCTCACCCTGGTGCCCAGCTGTCGGGCTGTAGCCGGCCCACTTCCATCTCCAAGATCAACCACACTCACAAGCTTGGGACTGTTGTGGCAGCACTTTTCACAAACACCTATCAGTACCGTCCTCTTGGGCAACCTCCAGTGCCCCAAAGGAAGTGTGTGATGCGTGTCTCATTGCTTTCAATCAAACTCCATTGGGGTGGGGGGGTGGGGGGGCTGGACCACAACTCTGAGCAAAGAGGAAGGAAGCTGGTAAAGGGAAGTTGCCCTGGCTGGTGATCTGATCTTGCTTGCTCAGCTAGGAAGAAAAGCTTTGAGGGATCTACTGCACAGCGACCCTCTACACAGTGGTGGGCTGCAACCGGTTTAACAACTGGTTCTGTGAGTGTGCGCTTTGCGTGCACGCACCCACGGGTTTCACGTGCACGCTTGCCTAACACACTTGCACACAGCGTTAAAAATACAGCAATTTGAAGCTCAGCTGCTTACCTTCTAAGGTAAATAGAACAGCGGAGGCATGGAAATCAGCTGTGCCACAAAGAAGGAAATACAGGACAGGATAGGGCAGGAGTGGGTGGGTGGGCGGGGCCAACTGACCATTGGAACTACCGGTTCGCTAGAACGAGTCCGAACCTGCAGCAGCCCACTACTGCCTCTACGACAATATTTCTCAATCTTGGCAACTTTCAGAGACCTGGCCTTCAATCCCCAGAATGCAATAAATTCCCAGCAGGCTGGCTGGAGAATTCTTGGAGTTGAAGTCCAGACCTCTAAAAATCAGCAAGGTTGAGAAACACTGCTGTACAAAGATAGGCAACACTGCCCTAGATGCTCACTCATCTTTGGGGACCCAGAACGGCCTGCTTAACTCAAGGCAGAACCGAACCCTGGTTCTTCTGCAGGCAGGCCTCGAGCTCCCATCCTCCCCAAAGGGGAAGGCCAGCAGCACCCATCCACCAACTGGTGGCAGGCCAGTCCAGGTCACCCCTCTGCTCCCAGGGAGATGTGCTTGGCAAGGGCCATCCAAGACCAAAAAACGACAAGGGAGCATAGTTCGAATCCACAATGTTTGTGGTAGCCGTGGGGCTACGCCCGCACAGGTGTCTCGAATGCCTCCACCAAGCGACAGGCCACTCTGCCCCCGGGATGCCCTAAATTTGTATTCTGTCTCTTCAAGCCTCCGCAAGAGCGGCTGGGAATTGCAGCGGAAGAATGAAAGGGAAGAGCGAGGCAGTGCTGGGTGAGCAGGTGGCGCGGAGAGGAGGCTGCCTGCGAGATTCCCCCTGTGTACCGGAATTATTCCAGACTCTGGATGAAGGCACAGAGTGGACGGAGTCCAGGGTCATTACACTAATTAACACTTTACCTCCGGGAGGTCCCCAGAGAGCCAATCAGGAATGGAAGGGGAGGCAGGTGGTCCCAGGCACAGGTGTGATGTGCGTTTAGTTCATTTAGCGTAATTGTGCTCCCGCAATCTGTCCCCTCTCCTCCTCCTCCTCCTCCTCCTCCCACTTGAAGCGGATTTGGAGGACGGAGCTCATTCCGTGGTTAACCCTGCTGTGGCCTGCAGCAGCATCAGCTCAGAACTGAGACGAAGGGGTGGGGGGGGGGCGAGTAGCATACCAGCTTTGTCCCAGGCATGTTTCAGGTTCCTTTTCCCTCTCTTTCCAGCATGACTGTGAAGCCAAAGGATGGTGACCCTTGTGGCAAAATGGTTTGGGTCATCAGCAAAGGTGGGGTCCGGGCTTCCTCCCTGCTTCTAGGATTGCTCTCCCCGGGAGGCTGACCGGGCTCCACCTGCAACCGAGAAGCTTCTTTTCATGTCCTTCCATCCTTTACACCCAAGGGCTGCTTGGCCTCTAGTCCAGGGCTACTCAACCTCAACAACTTAAGATGGGTGGATTTCAACCCGCAGCTGGCTGGGGAATTCTGGGAGTTGAAGCCACACATCTTAAGTTGCTGAGGTTGATTAGCTTAGCTCTGCTTGCGTCTTCACAGAAGCAGCATTCATCTCCTCAATGGCCGTCTCTGGAAAAAAGGGCCCAGCAGGTAGGTTGGTTCTCCCAGAGGTAAAGCCTCCCATGGGCACCAGCGTTCTTCCCCTTCCCCATGGACAGGCATACGGTTGTTTTGCTGGCCTGCAGGCAACACGGCCCTTGCTGGCACATGCTTGAAGTCGAATTATCTTTGGACAAGGGATTGCCCTCCACCTGCAATTAGCATAGGCACCCCCGGCAGCCTGGCCAAGGGGGATAATTAAGTTAAATTAACACAGATACACACCACATGCCTGCTGCCCTGGAAGAAAACCTGGGGTGTTTCCCCCGTGTCTGGAGAGAAGAAGGAGCTTAACACGAGCCCTTTCCAAAACCAGCTTCCATTTGGATTGATCCGTGGAGTAGAGGAGAAGGAATCACCAAAGGCCCACCTAGAGTGGCGTTGCCTTCCCTCCCCGGGATGTCCCCATAACCCCTTTCCCTTCACTGGATGGGAGGCGCCTCTCGCTCAGGTACCCCTCCCCCCCTCACCTGATCGGGTACTTTTCTCCAGGGTCCTTTCCCAAGTGGAAGATCAGGGGGAACTTCAAGTGCTCCACTTGCTCATGCGTGGTGACTCCGGAAACGTTCTGCCCTGGGCAGAAATCGATGCCCTGCAGCACCAGGAAAGGAAGAGGAAGTCAGTAGTGAGGACAAGGCAGGTAGCGGGCAAAGGGAGGCAAAAGAGATGGAGCTGCAGCAGAGGCCCAACTGCTTTCCATCCGAGCAGAGGCCATATCTGGACCTTTGGTGCATCCAATTGTTCCTTTTGGGATAATTTCTCTCCCCTTCTAACTTACTGCATTACGCGCTCTACACGCCCATCCGCTCGGCTCTTGAGCTTCTCAGTCATCCAGGCCAGGGTTGTCCGAAAGGCAACTGGACTTCCTTGATTTTTACTGTTTACTGAAGAAGCTTCTTGGATGAGAAGCAAAATGTTTTCAAGGAAAAAAACCAAGAAAGTTCAGTTGCCTTTTGGAAAATTGCCTTTGGGACACCAATCCGCCATGTTAGGAATTCCTAGGAATCCACCCTCTGGATTCGTTCACCAACACACGAGCACACAGGAGTCCAGCCTGGAACATCTCCAGGGGCAGCCCAGGTGTGGCAGGGACAGCAGTGACTCTTGGCAACCTGCCTGGCTAAAAAAGACTTCGTGACACATGAAACCCTTCCCAGCCCTGAAGATACCAGCCATCTCACCCAGGACAGGCTCGGTCCAGATCTACACAGGTGGCAAAAGGATAACAGGCGTGGCAGGGAAGAGGGCAAGTGGGTGAGTCCCAGTTCTCCCCTGGGTAGGTTCCTCTCTCCTTGGGCATTAATTCTTCTTAGGAAAGTACTCCTGGGCAGGAGTGCCAACCCTCTGCCTCAAATGGCATTCTCCATCCTGGCATGTCCACCCCAGACTATATTATCTCATTCGACTCTTGCCTCCACCTTGGCAGGGCCAGGGAAGGAACGCATGGGCCTCTTCCAGGAATGCCTTCCTTGCCTATCACTGGTGGTCACAGCAGCCCAGGCCAGATTTCCCCCCCCCCCCCGTGCCCCTCCCTCCTCCAAGGCCATCTTTCCAGACTTCCCAGAAGACCAAGGGTGCTATTATGAGAGGGCGGGGAGGTGGCGCAGCTGCACTCTGCTTGCATGTAAAACAAGTATTCAGCCAAAAGTCTCTCTGCAGACGTTGGAGGGGATGTGATTGGCAAACAATTTTCTAAAAATATCCCGTGTGTCTTTAATGGATAGGCTGGTCAGTGGAGCAGTTAATATTCTGCTTTTCAATAAAGTAAGAAAGGTTAGAAGCTCATGAAATCCCATTTACCTGCAGAGAGCTATAGATTCCTGCCTCAGTGGCTGGCAGGAAGGAAGGAAGGAAAAAAAGGAAGGAAGGAAAAAAAGGAAGGAAGGAAGGAAGGAAGAAAAAAGAAAGAGAAAGAAAGGAAGGAAGGAAGGAAGGAAGGAAGGAAGGAAGGAAGGAAAGAAAGAAAGAAGAAAGAAAGAAAGAAAGAAAGAAAGAAAGAAAGAAAGAAAGAAAGAAAGAAAGAAAGAAAGAAAGAAAGAGTTTTGATACTCTGCAGCAGGCAACCCTCGAATGGATTTTGAATGGCTATGGAGGTGATCGACCTTTTCACCTTCGGCTGCCCAGACACCCTGCAAGTTTTGCTTTTCTGCCAAGCCCAAATCTCTTCTTAGAGAGGAAAATAATACAATGACGATGATAACAGCTAATAAAAGCCAAAACCGGAACAATTGTAATTTGGATGCAAATCAAAAAGGCTATTTAATTAAGAGCATGCTAATTAGTATGGTGCGCCTATAGTGCAAATGTGGGGGTTTTTGCACGAGGTAAGAATTTATTCTCTGGGTATTTGCTGCCATGCTGTTCTGTTTACAGAGTCCGTTGCCTTCTCATGTTAACACAGGCTTGAAATTAGGCATTCAACTAATCACCAGGGGTGGGTTAAAATCTGTCTGCCGGTCATTAGACACAGATCTCCTCCCTCTGGGTGGCAACGTCAGAGAGTCAAGACAAATTTCCAAGTAAGGATGTGCAGGGGAGCACTCTGGCTGTGCCACTCGCCCTCTCTCGAAGCCAGTGTTCATGGCGCCAACTCGGTTTCTCCTGAGAAAGCCCGAAGGTCTTTTCTTGAAGAGAGACACCAGAGGGACACTCCGCTTCCTCCACCTGTCTTTGTACCTTTGCACATCCTTATCTGGTGCCACTCAAACCCAAAGGTTCTCCTCTGCGCATCTTGTGCACTGCTTAGAACAGTATTTCTCAACCTTGGTGACTTGAAGATGTCTGGATTTTAATTTCCAGCTATGCTGGCTGAAGAATTCTGGGAGTTGAAGTCCAGACATCTTCAAGTCACCAGGTTGAGAAATACTGGCTTAGAATGCAACAGCAATCTATTTTGTGTTGGCTGCTGTGAAGTAGCAGAAGTAGTTGCTAGTCGAGATTAACAAATATTATAGGACATCTGGTGTCCCAACCTGGAAGCTTTGAAGCCTAATACCAGGAGAAACACAGAATGTAAATTCTTAATAAAAGCACCTGGAAGATTTGCCAGACTTTTAAGAAATAGGCCCAGAATCCTCCACCCTCCTACCCAAAAATGTCCCCTGCAAACAGCACTCGACTTTCACTCTTACACTGAAACATGCAGCGTCCATTTCTGAAGTATAAGGAAGAACCTATCTTCTTCACGGATCAGGCGTGCCCTGGTCTGGCTCTGGCGCTGAATCTCAACCGCGTGATTTCCTCCCTCTAACCCATACCAACCATCATGGTCACCCTGCTCTGCGGCTGCTGTGTTCCTGCATCTGTTTCCCAGCCAACAGCCACAGATGCTGAAGAAATATAAACAAGAAGCTAAGCAGCAGGCGGGTGCCAGTTGGCTTTCCACAAGTACACCCGTTAACATCCTTTGATCTGGCAACCCCTCACCTGGGTACCATCTCCATCCTTCTGCTGTGGATTCAGCCAACCCTGCCTTCCTGCAAAGGGGAGCTGAAAGGTGCCTTCTGGATTCCAAACAGAGCCCCCCCCTTTCGGAACCACTGCACTACTGCGATGCATGAGGTTTAGAATAAGGTAGGATCAGAGGGGGGAGAGGGAGGAGGGGGCCATCCTCTGCGAGAAGTTGGACACCCAAATGGTCTACTTCCCAAGGCTGCCTTCACATCTGGGCAAGGCTGCTTTGGACTTGAGAGACGGGTCCTCATCTGCCCCACTCCGGACCTGGAAGGAAAAGGGCAGCTGGCAGAGCTCCCCTCATGCTGTAGCAGTGCCCCACCCCCCTTGAGAATAAACCAGGCTTGTGGTGGGGGGGGGAATCCTAAATCTCCAAAGCAACATGGCATCTGTAGCAAAGCCTCTGCCTCCTTTCCAACCCTTTGGCATCTCTAATTGATTCTCCAGTGCATCTGAGGTGTTAATCTGCCTGCCCAGATTTAAAGAGTTACCTATTATTATGTTCAGAAAAAAAATGTACCTCCAGAAGTGTTATTTTTCATACCTCAGTTATTTACACCCATCTTCCCTTCTGCTCAACACAACCCATTAATCAAGGGATGACAACTTAAAACTGTGCAAACAAGAACCACTTGTAAATCACAATGGCCCTTTTACAGTTTCTGGATGGCAGCTAAGTAAATATTCTTCCTCGGTCAGTTACAGCTGCAAAACGACTCTGCCAGCTTCTTCTTAGCCAGGTGGATTTCCCGCTGAGTTGCTTTGCGTCTCTACTTTTGGCATGTTGAGAAAAGCAGGTGGTTTTTGCAAGAATGGTGCCCTCTCTTGATAAGCTAAGGTAAACAGAATTGGGCAAATCCAGGACCAAGTTCCACATCCAGAGCAAAAGACTTGAGCGACTGTAGTTCCAACCATAGGATGCCCCTGAAAGGAGATCCCTGAAGTTGCCTACTCCTACCACTTCACACAGCAGACAGGAGGAGGAGGACACCCTCTGGGTCTCCAGAGACATTCAGAGAATGGCCTGGTCTATCCAAGGGAACCCTCATTTCCTCCATTATCCCAGCCTTGACCTGAGGCATTCCAGCCAGCTCCAGACACGTGTCAGATCCCAAGAAGCCTCTAGGTAAATTTTTCATTATTCCCTTGGCTCCAATAGAGGAAAATATCCAATTAAAAAGCTGATTCGTATCCATTGAGGAGGTTTCAGCCACTGCTGGCTGTTGCAATCCCTGTTCTCATGTTCAACATACATGTTTAATATTCCCTTTTCATAAAGGAACCAACAACCTCAAGTTGGTTTTGTTTATGTATCTCCCAGCCTCACTATCAATAATATTGATAAAAAACTGGAGAGAGACAGCAGAAAGGAGATTAAACAGCAATTATACTTTGGGAGTGTTTCAAGCATCTGCAATCGAAAATGTAATGATATTCAGCATTCTATTTTTTAAGAAAAACGACTATTAGCCAGTGTTGTAATTAGTATCAGAGCACCAGAAGAATAGGACCAATTTTAGCCCTCGTACAATCTTCACGTTGTTAATGGTGGTTCTGTCCACTAATTGGGTGCTCTGGTTGTACCCACCCCAACCGCAGACAACACAAGCAGCAGGAAAGCAATGGATTTTTAATCACCCTATGATGTACAGAATAATTGCTGAGTTTTATCAACTAGCAGTTAAACAAAGACATAGAAAGGAATAAACACTCCTTAATTGCACGTCTGCCACCACTCACAGGGGGATAACCTTGGAACCAGCAACTCCATTATCAAAGCTGTGCTCTTTCTCACAGACACACCAGGCAGACATGCGGCAAGGGATCCAAGGCAAAGACGGGTCCTTTCTTCCAGCAGGCCTGAGATGCTTCACTTGACCAGAGAAACAAAGCACGCCTGAGTGCAACTGGGAAAGGGCCTTCTTCTTCTCTCCCTGGGGCTGATACTGAGACAGCAAACATTGGGGAGAGAAGCAGAAGGCACCTCTAGGAAAAGTTAAGCATACTGGAAGGATTAAGCCCAACGGTTTTCAAACTTGGCAGCTTTAAGAATTTTGGGAGTTGAAGACCACATATCTTAAAAGTTGCTATGTTTGAAAACACGGAGTTAGTCTAAATGTTTTCTTTTTAATACAATACTGATCCTCCCTAAAAGCTTTTTAACACCTTTGTAAATTCCTTAAAACTACATGTTGCACTGAAGTATTTGAAGTGTTTTGATGAAGCATCACTTCTGCAAATAGGGAGGGAGGGAGGGAGGAATTAATTTTCAATTACCTGGCTGAACTGCTCCCAGGAATTGCTCCAGGTCCAGTAATGGGCCTTATAAAGCCCAACCCGCACTGCCATCATTTCATTGCCACGGTAATAAAATATTGGTCTGATTGAGAGAGGGTGGGGAGGGACAAAGAGAGATGTACAGCCACATGAGAAATGTAACATGTCCCAACAAGTCGCTTCCCCCCACCCCTCCAGGCAGCTACCGAGATAAGGGAGACAAACTCTTTAGCAAAGCCTGGCCGGCAACTCAGCTATCAGTCTGGAGCAGGCGGCCTTCTAATAGCCCTTCTGCAAGGTTTTCAATTAGCATTTTTAAAAGCATCCATCAAGAGGGGGAGCTTGCCTAGCAAAGCCAGAATGAAACGTTATACCAATTGTCTTGCCAGTGATTGTTCATCCTTGAACTACCAGGCTGTGAAATTTCACACGGAGAAGTCCGCTGACTTAAAATACTCAAGGGAGAAAGGCACCTGTGTGATGGAGATGCCAAAGATAGAGGAGGCCAAATTGCCAGCCCCAAAGCCAGGAGAAAGCAAGCTTTGGAAATTTGCTTTGAACTTGAATAGAGCAACATATATATTTCATTCAATTATTTTTCAAAAAAAGAAGACGGCACCATATTATTTGTACAAACTCAATGTTGTGGAGTTGAGAGACTGGGAGTAAGTTGGTCTTTCCTGGAATTATGTGACTTTTAATGGACCAAATCTAATTAGGCTGAGCGAATGCTAGGTTGGTCGTGCTGGTATCCTGTATTGTATTGTATCGTGTCCATTGCTTGACCTAAAAAACTTAGCAGCAGAACTGCTGGAAGGGGCTCTTTAGAAAAAGGCCCAGAAATGTTGGGGAAAATCAAGGACACGGAAGTAGAAGTATCATCTATTAAATCTACATGTTTAATGCAGGCATGAACAAACATGTGGTCCTCCAGGATTGCTAAACTCCAACATCTTGTCATGGCTTATGACATGGAGCGTGGAAACGGCCTGATTCAACAGCCAACCTATCCTACCATATCTCTATAGTAATTAGGGAGACCTGTGGAACAGCAGCGTAACGCTAAGCTGCATGGACTGACAAGGCAGTCACCGATGTATGTTTCAAGCTCCAGATACAACATCCGCAAAAGCTTTAGGAAGCAGGTGCTTCATCCTCACGAACAAATGACAGGAGTAACCCTTCTATAATAAGAGGCTCCAAAAATAGCCACCTATTTCTGCTGCACCTCAATAAGGCTGAGGGCAGGGAGGGGGGATTGGCAGAAAGCCGCAAGGGGAGCGGGGTGCCCATAACTCACCTGTCAATTAGTTTGCCTTGCAGAAGGACAGGCAGGAGGTCGATGCCGTCGATCTGCCTGTCACCGGGAGGCTGCAGTCCTGCCAGGGAGAGGCAAGTGGTGAAGAGATCCATCACATTGGCCAGCTGGTAACTCACCTGCAAGCCACAAGACGAGAGCATGGGTGGGAACTCTTGCTTCAGTGACGCAAAGCTGAAAAACCTCTCTCTATCTGGGCCTTCTAGCCCAGCCCCAGGATTCGCAGAGAGACGTGCCTGGA
The DNA here is from genome assembly GCF_029215685.1 of Pituophis catenifer annectens. Classification (NCBI taxonomy): domain Eukaryota; kingdom Metazoa; phylum Chordata; class Lepidosauria; order Squamata; family Colubridae; genus Pituophis; species Pituophis catenifer. The sequence goes on from NW_027256893.1 coordinate 25,097,961, forward strand.
TCAGGCCCTTCGGTGGGAAAAGCGGGGAGCTCTGCCACTAAGCTGTGCTGCTTCTTCAAGGTGGTTGGCTTTGTTCTGTCCAAACTTGAGTACCCAGATTTTTAAACATGCTTTTTCAAAAGGCAACTGGGCTTCCTTTGGGTTTTTTATTGTTATGCTTTATTAAAACCAAGCAAGTCCAGTTGCCTTTTGAAAAAAGCACCTTTAGGACAACCATGGCGGGATGGCTGAGAATAGACATTTACCCTGATTCTTGGTCTCCCAAGTGGCTGAGAGATGCTGAGGGCCTCCAAAGCAATTTGGGATGCTGTAGCCACAACCACCAGCAGGGTTCTCCAGAGCACCATTTCCCAACCACGGCAACTTTAAGAGGTGTGGGAGTTAACGTCCACACTTCTTGAAGTTGCTAAGGTTGAAAAATGGTGTCCTGGACTACTGAAGGATATTGGAGATGCAGAGAAAACAGAATTTCAACTCCACATATAAATTTTAGGGCTGAGATTCTGGGATGCAGCTACAGAGGAAACCCCAACCAGCAGCAGCATTTTCCCACAGCAGAAATGGATGGTCAGATCCCTGTGAGTGGAATGTTTGGGTAAATTCCAAGGATCTTTTTATTCTTGCTTTGCATAAAAAACCCCACCAGCCCAGGAAGGGTGTATGACAATTATATTAATATCAAAGAAATGGTGGAATAGAATCATTTTAATAAGGATCAAAAGGAGGGACTGAATGAAATGTGAATAACAAAAATTAAAATATTTATTTTAAATAATTAAACTGAATTGTTAAATTGTCCCACAGCAAGTTGGCTTGGCTGTAGCAAGTTGGTGATGACTTGGCTGTAGCAAGTTGGCTACGGCAAGTTGTCCCATTCCACCCGGGCTGCCAGCAACCGCCTCGCTCTTCCTCCCATTATTCCACCGAGCCTGGAGATGATAGCTCATTTTCAACTGCTAATTCTGTCACTAGCCTCCCACCCTGCCCCCTGCATGGAGGACAGAAAATTTCGTAAAAGAAGCTAAATGCCAATGTTACAGCTACTTGGATTTATCTGCAGCACCATATTGGAGAGATAAAATCTGGGGCGGGGGTGGAAACAGGAGGAGGTTGCTAGGGGCCGGGGAGGGGGGGTTGCCCTCTCTTATTTTCAGAGGGTGAATGTAGCACTTTCTTCTGCTGACAATCTCTTTCCTTCCTTTGCCATTCCCGTAACAAAATGAGGAAGAGAAGGGAAGAGAACGTTCTGAAGAGTCGTGGCTTGGTGAAAAATAAATAATGAAAGCCAGAAGAGCTAGATCAGATATTTTCCATATCAGCAAACAACAGCCCGTATTACCGTGCGTGAGAAGAGGAGGTCTTATATATTTTTTATAAACTCTCAGCACATACAGAGCGTCTTTAAGAAAATGAAATCCTTTTTGCCGCGGGCCACATCAGGGGAAGAACTAGCCAGCTCTGGCGTTATCAGCGCTTTCAAGCTCTAACTCTGAATCAAAGGCGACAATTAATAAAGTTGCCCCCGCCAGGAATGGAAAGGAGGAAAGCTAAATATTTGAAACTGGGTGAACAAATGTCAGGGTGTTTTTAAATAAAATCCTTTTACATTTATCACAGCAAGCAGACCTGATATCCCTGTCTAATTCAATTTCAATTTGTGCCTTGTGGGAGATAGTGAAGAAAAGGTTGCAGTGCTGTCTTTGGCTTGATATGTTCTTTTCTCCTTCAGGGAGCAGAACTGGGAGGGGGGAGGGGGAAGAGGGGGAAAGGAGACGGAAAGGGAGGGGGCTGGAACAGGAGAAGGACTGAAAGGAGCACAAAAATACAAAGTCCTGCAGCTGGATCCTTTGAGAAAGCACAGGCAGCAGGTGAACTGGGCCAGACAATTTTGTTTACAGGCAGTCCTTGAGATACCACTAATGGAGCCTGCAGATTATGGTCATAAATCGCAAATGGATCGGCCACGTGACTGACCTGATTTTACTAGATTTATTAGTGGTTAAGTAAATCCAGTTGTTCACTATGGTGCAGGATTGCCAAAAACTGGAAGTGACAGAACATGAAAAGAATTCAAAACCATATATTTTCTACAAGCCAGCAGTAAATGCCGTTATTATACCTATAGATCTGAAGGGTGCCATATAAAGCAAAACTACTGTTAAGTCCTACAGAGAAGATCCCCCCTCAGATTCCCACCTGTCCCGCAGGTATGTGTCCTGGCCACCAGGCAATAGCTGGTTCTCTCATGCCACCTTCAAAAGTCGTTTCCTTGCCACATAGGAAAGGGTCATTGCTGCCTCCTGCATAAAAAGAAAACCATTCCAAAACATTTCTGGGCAGAGAAAGGTAGAATTTGAATTCAGGCTATGGGCTAATAAATCATTCAAAAAGATACTGTCAACTCCCCCCACCCCCACCCTGATATAAATACTTATTTGCATTTATAATTGGAAGAAAACAAGTCAGCAAATTCTAATATTCTGTCCCAACCCTACCAAGGTCCATTCCGAAAAAACTGACCTTGTTCTGGGGCTGAAATGAGGGCGGCCCCGTTGTCAGATGTAAAAAACACAAAGGTGTTGTTGCTGATGCCCAGATTTTGAAGGTGACTAAGAATTTTCCCAATGCTGAAGTCAATTTCCCGCACAGCATCGCCATACCTAAGAGACAGGGAGAAGAAATTACAAAGCAGTCGAGGTGGACATGAAGGTCTCTGAGGATACTCAATGTATATCCGTACGTACATGTGTGTGTACACAGACCTGCATGTGTACGGTGCACAGCATTTGCAAAGCAGTCTCATTTATGAGTGAACATCCCACAGTACACTGCCCTCAGAGCAGCTTATAATACAAGAATAACACATTATAAAAACAACTATGTTTCCAAAAGGTCCAAATAAATACAAAAAAATTGAAGGCCTAGCCTGTAATAATATTCCTTGTACAAAAGAAATGTTAATACAAATTATTTCTATTCGTATTTGCATTTATAAAACTATACTTATATAGAATGCTCATTCTAACTAGCCAAGCAGGTAAAAGATAGGGGGTGGAATCAGTTTTCCCAGTAAAATAGCAGTGAAGAGAAAAGAAGAGGGCTGAGGCTAAGCTGAGGGCATGCATACAACAACATAAAACAATACATAGATGTAACCTATCATCATTTACAGGAACATGCTGTGCTTCCAGATGTTGTTGGATTACAACCCCTAGCAGATCCTGCCAGCATATCCATTGGCAAGGAGTACTGTAGACTATAAAGGGTGCAATAGCCAAAAGATCAGTTTCTCTATTGCAACTTTATTCTAACATACCACATAGAAAGCAGCCAATTTTATCAATCAATAACTGGATTTGCGAAACACAAAGAATCAGTCACCCACTTCTAGCTCAGGGTGCTCTGTGAAAGGACGACATATTGGTAATTTACAGTTCATTGTCATTCTAGGACAGAAAATCTGGCTAGTTTCATAAATCACATTTAAACCATAAATAAATGAGCACAATCAAGACAGCCATTTATTATTTTGCACTTTTGGACAAGCACCCTCCCCCCCCCTTTGAAAACATTTAATTGGGGGTGGGGGGAGGGAAGTGTTCCTGTAATAGAGAAAGCAGGAAAGTTTCAAACTTGGGACAATTTCTTTCACTTTCGGGGGCTAAGACATAATGTATCAAAAACTCCATTTATAACATTTAAGCAGAAAGCAAAGCAAACCAGCCCAGTTTTTTTTTCCCCCAAAACAAACTGGAAAAAATAACAAATTCATTATTTGCACAACAAAAACCAAGAGCTGCTTGGTAAGATTGTAACATGGTGGGGAAGATGCAAATAAAACACAAAAACACAGAAAAAGAGGCTTGAATTTCAGGTGGGGCTATTGCAAGAGAGATAATCCCCATCAGCCCCCCCCTCTGCAAAGCTGGCTCATGGGATCTGTAGTCCAAAGCATCTCCTTTACTCTGTGTGTGTGTGTGTATATCATTTTTTTATTTATTAAATTTTCAGATTTCCCTGTTTAACTTCTTGCTCTGTTGCAAGAAGGGACGATCCCTATATCACCACCACCACCACCCCAGAGGTGGCTGATGGGACTTGTAATCCAAAGCATCCCCAGGATAAGGCCAAGTCTCCCTCTGATCTATCAGTCCTCAAAGCACCTCTGCAAAGATAATAGAGAACATTTAAACACCGGTCCTTTGAGGGGGAGGGGGTGCGGCGGAGAAGACACCACCCCGGCCTCGCATGCTGGCTGGAGATTGGGATTTGTAGTCCAAAGGTGTGGCGAGGCCCGGAGGAGGCGGCGTTGCACCCGCACAGGCCACGTGCCCGGCCTCCCATCGCCCTCACCTGGGGGGGGGGGCGCGGCACACCTGGCCAGGATGAGCCACGCGCCTTCCCCGCCCAGCGCTTCTCCGGGACCTTCTCCACACCCACCTCGCCTGTGATTGGCTGCTTCGGAAATCCTTTCCCTCGGATTGGCTGAGCGGCCTCTCCCCCTCCGAGGGGCGAGGGCAGTTTAAAAAGTCGACGGGCTGAGAGAGGGGAAGGGAGGCGGCGGCTGCTGCTTCTCTCCCCCGCGGCCTCTGGCCTTAGGTAGTGATTCTCGCGGAGACTCCTGAGGTAAATGCCTCAATGATGTCTCACCACAGCTCACCTAGGCTGGGTGAGTTACCTCAGTCCCACCAAGTGGGACGTTTCCCTCAGGGAATGAGGGGGCTTCTGGCTCCTGAATAGCTTTAGCCAAGGCGCAAGTTTTTAGGAGTAAAATATTGGTGGGATCTGATGTGTCCTGTTAAAAGGACCAAACTGCCTCAGGTGAGTAAGGGTTAACATTAGCTTTAAAGGTAAAATTGAGCTTGCCCTTAGGAATAAAGTGAATTCTTAGGGCCTGGGGTAATTTTAGTCAAGGCTCAAGTTAAAAGAAATTCCTTGTGTGTCTAATCACATTCGCCAATAAAGCTTATTCTATTCCTCTCCTCAAAATATGTAGAGGGTCAACTACTTCAAGGCTCTAAAGGCAAAAATTGATTAAAATTTCTTTAGGTCCAGGAGCTGACAAATGTATCTTTTATGTACACTGAGAACGTATGCACCAAGACAAATTCCTTGTGTGTCCAATCACACTTGGCCAATAAAGAATTCTATTCTTTTATTCTTATTCTTATTCTTATTCTTATTCTGACCTGACCTGACCTGACTTTCTTTCAGGAAGGTAAACTCTCAGGGCCTAAGGCAATTTTAGGGATGCCTTCCTGTTCCTGGAGAGTAAGAGAAATTCCTGGGGCTGGAAGCCCTATCTTTGGGAATGGTAAAAACCTGTGGTCTGAAGTATTCTCAAGGGCATAACATTCCAATTCATTGTATCTTCTCTTTCATTCATAGGATAATGAACATAAAAGCTCCTTTCTAAAATTGCTGAATTGATTTTCTGGTCTCTGAACATCAGGTAGACATTTGGTGATGTTGATTTTTTATTTTTATTTCAAAGGCACTACGTGAAATGAGTCAAGACTGAAGACATCAAAAGTAAGTCATTGGTTTCATTAACTAGAATAGAATAGATTAGAATTCTTTATTGGCCAAGTGTGATTGGACACACAAGGAATTTGTCTTTGGTGCATATGCTCTTAGTATACATAAAAAGAAAAGATACATTCGTCAAGAATCATAAGGTACAACACTTAATGATAGTCATAGGGAATAAATAAGCAATCAAATCATATTAGGAAACAGTCCATATAAATCGTAAGGATACTAGCAACAAGGTTACGGTCATACAGTCATTAGTGGAAGGAGATAGGTGATAGGAACGATGAGAAGATTAATAGTACTGCAGACTTAGTAAATAATTTGACAGTGTTGAGGGAATGATTTGTTTAGCAGAGTGATGGTGTTCGGGAAAAAATTGTTCTTGTGTCTAATTGTTCTGGTGTGCAGTGCTCTATAGCATCGTTTTGAGGGTAGGAGTTGAAACAGTTTATGTCCAGGATGTGAGGGGTCTGTAGATATTTTCACAGCCCTCTTTTTGACTCATGGAGTATACAGATCCTCAATGGAAGGCAGGTTGGTAGTAATAGTTTTTTCTGCAGTTCTAATTATCCTCTGAAGTTTGTGTTTGTCTTGTTGGGTTGCAGAGCCAAACCAGACAGTTATGGAGGTGCAGGTGACAGACTCAATAATTCCTCTGTAGAACTGTATCAGCAGCTCCTTAGGCAGTTTGAGCTTTCCGAGTTGACACAGAAAGAACATTCTTTGTTGTGCTTTTTTGATGACATTTTTGATGTTGGGTGTCCATTTTAGGTCTTGAGATATGGTAGAACCTAGAAATTTGAAGGTCTCTACTGTTGATACTGTGTTGTCTAGTATTGTAAGAGCTGGTAGTATGGGAGGGTTTCTCCTAAAGTCCACCACCATTTCTATGATTTTGAGTGTGTTCACTTCCAGATTGTTCTGGCCGCACCACAAGGCTAGTTGTTCAACCTCCCTTCTGTATGCAGATTCATCATTGTCTCGAATGAGACCGATCACTGTTGTGTCATCTGCAAACTTCAGTAGTTTAACAGATGGATTGTTTGAGATGCAGTCATTGGTATATAGAGAGAAGTGGAGAGAGCACGCAGCCTTGTGGGGCCCCTGTGCTAATTGTACAGGTATCTGATGTGATTCTGCTTAGCTTCACCTGCTGCTTCCTGTCTGTTAGGAAGCTTATGATCCACTTACAAGTATATTCAGGTACCGTTAGCTGGTTTAACTTAGAAGAATGTCTGGAATGATGGTGTTGAATGCTGAACTAAAGTCTACAAAGAGGACTCTTGCGTAGGTCTTTGGAGATTCAAGATGTTGTAGGAGGTAGTGCAGAGCCATATTAACAGCATGATCTGTTGATCTATTTGCCTGGTATGCAACTTGCAGGGGATTTAACAGTGGATCCGTGATGGTTTTCAAGTGGGACAGCACTAGCCTTTCAAAGGTTTTCATAACTACAGATGTTAGAGCAACTGGTCTGTTAGTCATTCAGTTCCTTGATGGTGGGCTTCTTTGGCACTGAGGTGATAGCAGAGCATTTGAAGCAAGAAGGGACATAGCACATCTCTAGCGATTTATTGAAGATTTGGGTGAAGATGGGGCCCAATTGGTCAGCACAGACTTTTAAGCAAGAAGGAGTTACCTTGTCTAGGCCTGGAGCTTTTCCTGGCTTTTGTCTGTGAAATAGGTCTTGCAGTTCCTTTTCTGTGATTACTAGGGGTTGAGAACCCAATGGGATCGGGTCAGTTGTAGGAGGTTGGGCACTTGGTGTGTCTGAGATGGGGTCAGTTGTAGAACTGCTCTGCCTTCAATCTTCCTGAAAATTTACGTTTACTTGCTAACTATCCAGCATTGCATTTAGCCAAGAAGCCTGGCAGGTACTCTTGGCAACGTTTTATTACAGCAAAAACCTTTGGGCCTTGCTAAAGCTTACCTTAAGGCTTGCTTTAGCAAAGTTTTGTTAAAAAAATACAAAGTAATTGTGGTTAAAAACAATGGGCATAAATGTGACAAATGTATTTCAAACATATAAACAATTTCTGATCTGAGATAATTTTAGCCATTGGCTGTGAGAACCAGAGAGGGTGCCACAAGCTTTCTCTTTATGAACACGGCTTGGAATGGGGGTGATGCCCCTACTTGTGGAGGTTGTTCAATCCCTGAGCTTCCACTCTGTGATGCTCACACTGAATGAGCCCGGGAGTTGGCCTGCTACCTGTCTCATTCAATCCCTGAGCACACACTCGGGGAGACTCACACTGGATGGCCTCTCTGGGGTTCCACTCTGTGACCCTTTCAGTCCCTGAGTGAGCAGTGAGGGTGAATCACCCTGGAGGAGTCAAGAGCGCTCAGCTGCAAGCCTCCTCCAGTTCCTGAGGACCCCCTCAGTACTCCGACGGGAAGGGAATCCTTTTGGATCACCTTCCTCCCACCTTCACTTCCTTAGAAACAATGCCAGTACCAGCCAGACTTCTTAAGTAAACATGTTGATGCACTGTAATATGACGCCATATAAAAATAAAGATTTGTGGCTGACAGTTGAAATGAAGGGTCCTTGGTGCTTTCTGAGATTGGTGTTTTTCTTGCAAATGTTTCATTATCAAACTAGGGAATATTATAAGTGGTATGAGAGAGTGTGGTTGCTCTCAAACACTAGGTTCTAGTGTTGATGGAAGTGGTCTTGGAGGTTCTTTGGTTTGTTGTTATTTGTTGTTACTTGGCACTTCATTGATTTAGTATTGTTCACTTCTTGACTGTTGGTCTGATGTTAGTCTTGGAGTTTATGTTCATATTGGTGCTGATTGCTGGTAAGGGTGTGTTTTGGTCCTGTTGATTTCTTTTGGGCTTCTGCATTGTTTGTTGTGCACAGATGTTGGTATTGTTTATGTCTAGGTCATTTGATAGCTGATTTGAGTTGCCTGGCTTTTGGAAATATCCTAGTGTTCTTGGACTTGGGTTGGTCTATGATGGTCACAATTTCCAAATTGAAACAATTGTTAGGTTTGTCAATATGTTGTGAAACTAAAGAGTTCTCATGTATTCTTGCTAATTGTGCTGTGATTGATCATAGATTTTATATCTTTCTTACCAGGTTAATTATACTAATGGTGATGGTTCTTACAACCAGAAACAAGATCTTAACGGCCCTTTTTAATGCTAGGTGTGGCTGTTGATGTACATTAGATTTATAGTCTTCTTGCCTGGTGTAATTTGGGCCATGGCAATGGTTCTTAGAACAGAAAGAAGACCTCAACAGCCCTTTTTAATGCTAGGTGTGGCTGTTGATTCTTTCCGCCCATGCCAATGATTATTAAAGCAAAAACTAATAACAACCAATATGGCAGCTTCTTGGTAAGTAACTTAGTGGGCTAGTTTGGGAAAGACCTGGGTGATTATTTTTCCTCCAGTTTAAGCAAGAAAGTAAATAATTACATGCACCATGTTACCTTTTTATAAATGTCAGTGATTCTCCAGCACATCTGTTATTTTGCAAGTTACATTCAAGGGAAAGGTGGAGGTGAAGAAATTCCATCAGGACAGGAAAGTATTTTCAGAGAAGGGCTTGTCCTTCATTGTTGGCTGCCTTTGTTTCCTCTCTTCTCCTTGATTTTTTCCAAGCTGGCATTGTCTTTTTTTGCAGCTTGAAGCCATAGTGTATGGAAAAATAACTATAGTGTTACAGCAGACACTCCTTTGCTCAGAGCCCAAGAGGCAGTATACTGAAGTGAAAACTGGCTGTGGAATTCTGTGAGTTGAAGTCCACACTATCAGGCCTGGAAACCATCTTTTTTGTTGGATCTTCAGGCCTGCCACATTTACTACTGTGGAAAACTGGGAGGAGGGAATTATGTAGAGTCAGGGTGATATATATAATCATAATAACGTTCCTTTCAGAGAGTCAAGGACATCTTGCCTTGTACCTGGAAGGCTGGGACTGGGACTTATCTCCAGTTGGGACAGTGCTTTGATTAGACCATGTGATGGACTTGTGGGTGCTGGGCAGGGACTTGAACTTTCCTTTGGGTGGGGAAAACCTGGAAACTTTCAGATTTGGGGTTTTCCAGATGTGCCAATATGACATCTCTAATAAAATGGAACTTTGAGGAACTTCAAGCCTCAGAGTGTTATTTTGTTGGGGGTGTTACTTTGAACCCTGACACACACATCTTAAAGTTGCCAACTTAGAAAAACACTGATCTTGATGCCTCCAGCCTCTATAATTCTATGAAACACACAGTTTAAACCCTGCATGGGTATCTCCATTGAGTCAGATTATAAGGACTGATTTGGGATTCTCTCTTGGGACAACGGGGAAGGGAAAGGAGAATATGTTGCTCAAAACCAACTTACAATCCTCTTTGGCTTGTGCCCAGGAACTCCCTGGAGGCGTACACAGGAGCATGGGTGGCATCGATGGCCCAATAGAGAAAAAATGGCCGATGCCTGGCTTGCTGGCTGCTTATGAAATCCAGGGCTTCCTGGAAGAGAGAAGCAACTTTCAATGCAATCACCTAGGCTACAGAAAGGATCTTTGGGTTTCTCAGAACAAAATTACCTGTAAATACATTTGAGTTAGGTTTGCTTCTCCTGACGTACGATCAATTTTTATATCTTCGTAATACCTACAATAGAAAAGACAACCAGAAAAACATTCCTTGTATTTTTAGGTATTCAAAAATAAAGGAATAAGGGTTTGCTCCTTCTGATGAAGGCTGTTGCTGACAGCAGCAACCATCAGCTCAGTAAGTCAAGCTATTTTGCTCAATTTCTTGTTGTTCTATCCTTTTCTTCATTCTGACTCATTTCCTCGTCATCTTGCTACTTTATAAAGAGCTCTATGAAAAATTGTGTGTACACTTTTCCATACGAAATGTATGTATGTTTTTGCAAGCCACCTTCCCCAGTGTGTTTTTGTGTGTGCTTTTCAGTGAAGGTTTTAAAGGTGTGGACTGTGGCTGCATTGGTTAGAAAAATATTTTCAGCTTATGACTGATTCAGTCTCGATTCAGATACAATTTCAGGAATTGCAATCTGGGAACATTCATGTTAAAATATAAACTTTCTCTTCCCTCTTAGTAGATAATAATGTGAAGGATGAACTGTATTTCATGTCTGAAGCTTGTTTAACATGAGCTACCTGGAATGAGTAGAATAGATGACCTGTAAATTTATTTAAAAAATGAAATAAAGCCGTATGGACAAGAAGTAAGTGGGAGGCTGGCCTTTCCCAACTTCTCAATGATTAATGTATAATCCTGAGTTCATACATAATTTACTACATGTAGAAGTTTCTCAATGAATGGGTCCAGATCTCTCAATGTGCTTTCAAGGTGATATTATCATTTTCATTGCAAGTATTTGAATTGTGGCAGAAATTCTGAAATGTGAGGACTGCCCAGGTATTTGATCCAGAAACTTACAGCCTCAGGGTCTCTTAAGGAAAGGAAAGCAATACAACCACTACTCAAACTTGGCCAGAAGAAAAGCAAGAGAATGCATTCCAGAGCTGCCCATGATAAGGCTCAAAACCAGTTGAGCAAAACTAGTAAAGGAACATAGCGAAGTGAGTGATATAAAAAAGAAAGTTACCTGCCGATCATTTCCGTATCCCTATAAACAGGAATGTTAGGGGTGACTTTGTTATCGTACGGTCCAAAATGGCAATTGGGAGATCCAAACCAGGTGTCAAAGCCATGCCTCAAGGGATGGAACTGAGGTTGGTGGCCCAGGTGCCTAAAAAAGATTATTAGCCAAAGGGGGGGGGATTGCATTAGGGGGCAATCAACAGCTCCTACCTTCAAAACAAAACAAAACAAAAAATCACAATTCAGGGACCTGGAAGATGGAAATAACACCCACCACCCAGCCAAGGAAATAACACCCAGCCAAGCAGCAAGTATTGGAAGACTTCTTTACAGCACTTCTTCAATCTTTTTAGTTCATTCTTCCCAGTTCTCAAGCTTCTTTGCTTGTCTCCTTCCTCTCTGTCCTGCCCTGAGCAATGCTACCTATTTATTTTTTAAATTGCTGTGCCATTTTTCAAAACCAGGATTTCCTAAGGCAATTTATAACCCAAACCATTTTCTGATGCTCAAGTACGCATGAGTAATGTATTACTCCTTGCTATTCTCAGGGAGCTGCTCAACAGTCCCTTGGGTTCTTTGGCTGGTCTTCAACGGGGCAGAGGAACAATTGCAAATAAGGATGGAACAGAAAATAAGCTGCTCGCAGCATGGCACAGGAGAAACTACAACTACAAAGGGCTCACTGAAACTGCACTTGCCTGCCAGGCACAAAATTGCCCTCCAGTGGAGAAAAACGCAGGAAGAAACATAGCCGGGTGATTTTTCCTGGGCTTGCACAAGACCGGTGTGATTTCCAGGAAATATGCATTCATGACACATTCTATCCCTGTCAACTGAAAACACCTATTTTCCTGGAGCCATGTGGCCACTTCAGAGTCAAATAACTGCACGTCCCTCATTATAGAGCTTTTCTTTCAGTCAAATCTTCCTTTGAATTTTACTAGAGAGGAAAACGAACTTCCAGGGTTTAAACTAAGTGCCTAAGCAACTAAAACCGCCAGGAGAGCTGCAGATCTTTGACCCTGGACTGAGCCAGCCCAGGCTGGAAAGGCAGCATTTCAGGGAGCCCCCTCTTCCAGTTAAGCCACCCCTATGCTGCTTGAATCTGTTACCCAACACGCATGCAGCCTCTCTGGAGAGCACCTGGTTGGGGAATAATCTGCCATATAACAATCAGAGACATTAATGAACCAGGTGATAAATAGGAGGAACACTACCACTTCGGTCTCTCTTTCTCTCTCTTCTATTTTTCTGTGGCTCAAAGAACACATTATTTTTTGCAGCTGCTGCAAGCTTCTTTTTAACAACATGATTTATGTTGGCGAATCATTTCCTGGCTGTTTCTGTTCTTAACACCTGCGCCAGCACTACAGAGGTGGGTCATCAATTTAAATGATCCAACTCTTTGCTCATTTAAAGATGCTCCCAGGATGCAGCGCAGGCAGATTGAGGTCAATATTTGCTCACCAGCTCTCCGTTTACCCTCTGCCCATCTAGATTATGGCCCGACTCTTCAAAGGTGTGCTAACATCATCAATCCTTTTTCCTGTGGGAATGGTAGATTTAACAGGGATCAGAGAGAGAGGCACTTTCCCCTCTGAGAGGAAAGTGCCACATCTCCATATTCCAAGGTAGTCAAAACCAGAAGAACTGACCACCAGGTACAAGCACTGCAGCATTGTCATTGGTGATGAAAAGAAATCCAAGAAGCACATGGATAGCTCATAAATCAATCACAGCACACAGTTATCCAGACAGCTTGCCTAGATTTCTGAAGACTTACAGACTGAAATAGAACTCTGATCAGTTCCCCTACAAAAAGCACAGAGAAATAAAGTAGCCAGAAAAAAAACTTTACCATTTGCCAACTATCTTATTGGCATAGCCTGCTTTCTTCAGCAATTCTGGAAGGAGCAGCTCAGAATCCGGGATGCCCCCCGTTATATCCTGGGGCGTGTAGGCTGCATGAAGACAAGAACACTTTAGCTAGATGAACGAGCCACAGGAATTGGATTTGTGAGCTGGTGCTCTCTTCTGAGCAGGTCTCAGGGTCGTTCAAGGATTAGAGGCATCTAAACCAGGCTATGCCAAACACGCCAAACAACAGATTCCAACAACACTCTCTTGGGATCTGTTCAAGGTATGCCTTCACTTCCCATTAATTCTTTACATCAGGAAAAGCAAAAGGCTATACTGGCGGTTTTAAACACACAGGATATAAAAGGGAAGGGGTAAAACACTAATCCATGAAATTTATGTATTATACTGATTATACATATATTATATTGTGTAATATACATGTACTGAGCAGCAAATCTGACCCATCTTGCTTTGCAAACAAGCAGAGAAGTAGGCTTTCGACAAGGTGCAGAAAGAGCAAAGAGACTTGTGAAGATACCTATTTGTTTATAATTTAGATTTATAAGGCCACCCAAGTTAACACTGACTCTAGATGGTGCCAGGGGCTGCAGGCTGGACATCTCCCCACCTATCAACACTGCCTAAAACTAGCCTCAGAGAAAGGAAGCAAATCATTGCAACACCCTGCTTTCCATTCCCAAACTCCATAGCCAGTCCAGGAAGATGCCCAATGAATGGCGCTAAAGTTGCTGGGAGGTCAAGAAGAACTAGGAAGGTCTTCCAAAGGTCAACAAATACAGGTAGTCCTTGACTTACAACAGTTTGTTTAGTGACCATTCAAAGTTACAACGGCACTGAAATATATGACTTATGACTGTTTTTCACAGTTTTAGAACCATTGCAGCATCCTCTTGATCATGTGATCCAAATGAAGATTGGATCAACTGGGCCATATTTATGATGGCTGCAGTATCCCGGGGTCATTTTTTTTTGGGGGGGGGGGGTGATTTATATGCCATCCTTCTCCAGAGACTCAGGGCGGCTTACAATGCGTTAAGCAATAGCCTTCATACTTTTTGTATATATTTATACAAAATCAGCTTATTGCCCCCACAATCTGGGTCCTCATTTTACCTACCTTTGAAAGGATGGAAGGCTGAGTCAACCTTGAGCCTGGTGAGATTTGAACTTGCAGTAATTGCAGGCAGCTGATGTTAATAACAGTGCTTTAGTCTGCAGTGCCACCAGGGCTCTGGTGCATATGATCCCCTTTTGTGATGATCTAACAAGCCAGGTAAATGGGGAAGCCAGATTCACTTAACTGTGTTAACAACTGCTTGAATTCACTTAACTGTGGAAAAAAAGGTCGTAAAATGGGGCAAAACTCACTTAACAAATATCTCACTGAGCAACAGAAATTTTGAACTCAATTGTGGTTGCAAGTCAAGGACTACCTGTACGATTGATTCTATCTTCTTGCTATGTCCCAGCCTAAAGCAGATCCCGATTCAGTCATCTGCTGCTTTCAGGGCCCTAAATCCCTGATGCTCGCCTTTGGATGATGTGGGTTGGCAAAGACTTCTACCCACACCTTCAAGAACTATTAAACGTCACTGAGAACCTTGTAACTCCCAGCATAGCCATTTAACAGGATTTTTCAATTACCCTAACTAGCACACCTCTATTAAGCCATCACCAAGAAAGGCAATGCAGAGGCCCTTAGCCTATTTTAGATGCTGCACACATTCTTCCATGACTCTCTTGCCCTTGTCGTTCTATGAAAAGCCCTCCTCTTCCAGCAAAGAGAGAAACACCCACACTTGCCAGCATGCAGCATGCATCAATCTGGAGCTGTAAATGCATGCTTCAAAACATATGGTCTCCTCCAGCATCTGCCATTTTGGAACAAACAATTCTAATGCCAGCTAGATTGGCTTCCAATCAGCTCAAGCTGGCATCTCACCATAAAATTCCTGGAGCAAAGTGCTCATTATGGGCAGCTTAGTGATGCCCTCCAGATGCCCTTGCCGAGTTTAGAGAACATATTTCTGCTAAAAGAGTAAATTTCAAACAGATTGCTAAATTACAATAACACACAACTACTTTAATTCCTCTTTTGTCAAATGTTCCTTAACCCATTCAGCACAGAAGCAAGCAGAGACTTAATTCAAATTCTAGAATACAGGCTGCATTAAGACTGTTTGGAAACTTTTTTTAAGCGCTCATTGGAGATCCTCTCCTTGTGGTAGTTTAAATAATCAGCAAAAAAACTCTGAGGTTGCCTGTTTTCCTCTCTCTTTGCAGGTTAGCCAAATGCACCCTGTAGGTCTCCCTTAACATGAAACTCTGAAGCCAGATCTTGCCCTTGGCTTTGCTTGCAGGAAGAGGACCTACCGTTTCTGGCATGGGCATTGGTGGTATAGAAGCCATTCCTTATAGGGAGACGGCCTGTCAGGAGTGCTGCCCTGGCTGAAGAGAAAAGAGAAACATGAAGACGACAGCAGATCCACCAAGCCTGACTTTCTTTCAAGCACCCAACAATGAATATAGTTCTTCTGTTTCAGCGTCAATACAGGGAATCCTTGATTTACGACCACAATTGGGCCCGGAATTACAGTTGTAAGTCACGCTGCTCATTAAGCGGGTTACCATGTGACCACACCCAATTTTACCTTTTTGCAGTGGTAGTTAAGCGAATGCCACTGTTGTTAAGAAAAAAGCATTGTACTTCATAAATGCTGGTTTCCAGCAAAAAAAAAAAAAGTGCTGGTTTGCAGCAAGGTGCTGCAAACTGCCATAAGCATAGGCCAGTTGCCAAGTGCCCAAAATGCAATCTTATGGGTGGGGAGGGGGGAGGCAGCTATCAGAACTTTGAAACTGGCAAATGGCTTTTTGGGGAGGTCCATCAGAACTTTGAATGGATGCTAAGCAGCGTAACTTGAGGACTACCTGTAATTGCCACGATTCCAATGTGTAGAACTTTATCCTAACTGCTCCCCAACAGCACCAGGCTGATTTGAGGGGAGTCTGGATGAACTGGATTATCAGAGGAACTGAATTATTGTGGAGAACGGAACATTTTCTCAGGGACTTTCTAGATCCATTAACGGGAGCATTTAATCTGTAACACAAAAGACCTGTGGCTGTACAGTAGTTTTGGATCACACTACATCTCAGCACAGCACTAAATAATTAAACCACAGAGGGTGTAGTTTCAGTAAAGGAGAATATCTGTAACTCAGGGTTGAAATGAAGGGTCCTTGGTGCTCAATGTTTCATGACCTAAACTAGGTTATATCATCAGTGTTACCTGCTAGCATTGATGATGTTACCTAGTTTGGGAAATGAAATGTCTGCAAGAAAACAAGCAAGCTCAAAGAGCACCAGGGGCCCCTCAGGGTATAGTTTTGCCCACTGTGAAGGAATGGTGCAGCTAGCATTGGGTCATGCCCAGCTTTTGACCCACAGGCCCATGACATTTCCCTCAGATTCTCAAGTCTACTTACATGGTGAACAGAGCGGGTTGGCAGTGTAGAAGCTTGGGAAAAGCACCCCTTCTGCAGCCATCTGGTCTAAGTTAGGGGTTTCTTTGGAAGGATTTCCAAACACACCTAAGTCACCCCAACCCATCTGAGAAAACACCAGCAAGCAAGAAAAATAAAAGCTTTTAGAGCCAGAAAGTTAGCTTTTAACCTTTATATTTTTCTCATTGAAAAGCATCGCAAGAGCATCCAACATGGCAAAGCCCACTTAAGAGGGGGACCAGCTCTTTCTACAAGGATCATGGAAAAGGGGAGAAAGCTTTCAACTTTGCTGAGTTCCATATTAACTGAGCCTCACACAGATTATCAACCAAGCATGGATATTGTCTGTTTCCTCTGGGACAATAAGGAAGCCAAACAACCAAACTAAGAATGTGATAGCGCCTCTACTGACATCCCTCTGGGGAATATTTATATCCCAAGTCTTTGGTCTCCATCCACAGTCAACAAGGGGCCCAGAACCTATCAAACTAGGATAATATTCCTGCTATTTTTTTCTTATAGGAGAGTGGCTGCTTTTGAGCACGGTTTGGTTTTAAGGTAAAAGTGTGAAAGGCTATTAACTTACTGGTGACCCTCACAACAACTCAAGGCAAGTAATTCTGCAAGGAAATTATGTACTCCATGTTGGCATAAGTCATTTTGTGGTCGTTGTGTGAATTTTCCATTCAGCATTATGAAATTAAAGGAAAATCCAGGGAAATGGTGCCAGGCCTGGCTTTTCTATACTGACACCTGCAGCTCACACTCTTAGCCAGACATCATCTACAACTTTTTTTTAATGACACACACATACTGAAAAATAATAAAAAGAGAAAAAAATGAGAACTTCTTTGTTGTACAGAAAAATAGGCAAAACAACAGGAACTTTCTTCTAAGGAATACACACGCTCATGTATACACCAACAATTTCCAGCAACAAAAACAGCATAAAAATAGCTTACTAAATAAAGAAGCCCATTAGGAAATTCTTTGCTAATAGTTCAGTCAGCAGAAAAGTGGAATAATTTCCTTAAAGTGGTTGATGAATCATAATCACAGGAACAGATCAAGAGCTGAGTTGAATTCTACAGCAGGTATACAGTGCTAGGCCTTGTCCCGAAACGGAGGGGCAGCCATCAATCACAGCAGATTTCAGCCTGTCTAGGGAAAGCCTGTGACCCTCACTTGTTGGGGGCCCAGTCCTCCTTCAGACAGTTCAGGTGAGGTGCTGAGAGAAGAGGTGAGCCTCAATCACAGGGAGGCCATTCCATTACCCTGATCAAAACTGAACTGAAATACTACTCAGAATGCAGGAAATGTGCAATGGGAGAAAGTCCCAATTCTCATAACCATAATCAAAACCATAACATTACAGAGTAACAGCTTTTGGGATCCTGGTCTGCCAAAGTAGTGTATGAGTATAAGTAGTAGACTCACTTTGGAAGAGATGAGTGGCATGGGAATTTAATAAATACTAGCCCTCAATATTTCTTCAAAAATCTGGTAGTATCCATAGAGATACTATGATCGGTTTTCAAACTAAAGCTAACAAAAACTTAAACTTATTCCTGGCAGAAAGAGGCAGGAAACCACCAGAAACTTGGAATGCAAGAATTTCAAGACTGCACATCAGACAAAAAAGGCAAAAAGACTCCCAGACACCCAGTGAAATTCAAGTTGATTAAGACCCTATAATTCACCACGCAGAGGTGGACGGGGCCTGCTGTTTACAATTTCCAAGAGCCGCATTCACAGTGGAAAGGTGTGTGTGTGTGGTTTTTTTCCTCCTCCCTACGAAATGAGCTGCCAATCAGCCCAGGGACTGAAGACACACCAGGGAGATTTTCAGGCACTTCCAATGGACTTCCCATTTGCTGTACGGGCTGAGAAGCTGGACTAAGGGTGGTTCCTGCCATGCAGAGACTTGGAGCTGGCAAATTTTAAGTCCAGGAAGATGACTGCTGCGAAGGGGGCGGGAACTTCCATCTCTGAAAGTGAACTGGGTGGTTTTGAAAAGGAGACCACCAGGAGATCCCTGGGGAATCGGGTATAACTCTCCTGAGGCTCTCAGTAATAATAAAATAAGAGCCTTCACGTCCAACCACCCACAAATCCGGGGCTGCCCAGAGGCCAGCTGGACCGGAGGGGGGCTTTCCCTCTGCCCCCGCCCCCAGGCCCCTTCCCCGGAGCGAGGCGCCTGCGCTCACGTCGTCCATCAGCAGCAGGACCAGGTTGGGCGCCGGCGGGGTCCCGGAGAGGTTGGCGGCCGCCCCCAGGCGCCACACGAGGGCCAGGCCCCAAAGGGCCGGCATCAGCCGCCGCCGGAGCTGCGTCTCCATGGCAACGCTCGCCGCCCCGCCGAGGGACCGAAAAAGCCGAGCACAAAGTGGACGGGAGCGGCCAGGCAGCGGGGTCACCCCCACTTCCGGCTCCCCGTCGAAGGTGAGGGCAAAAGCCAACCAGGCGGAGGAGCCCCGTCAGGGCTGCGGGGAAAGGCCCTTCCGTTCGGCGCGCCGCCTCCTTGTAGGCCTCCGTCAGGGCCTCTGGCGGGGCTTTAGAGCGCCCGCGGAATGAGTAAATAAAGCCTCGGCCTGCCCCAAGCCCCGCACGGAGCCCTCGAAGAGAAGCCGGAAGTGTCAACGCTTCCTGCTGCTTTCCCTGCGAGCCGGATGTAGGGGAAGGCGGGGACGAGCGGGTCACGCGCGCCAAGCCCGCAGGCGGAGCGCGATGCGGTTGGTGGGTTGCCGGCCACGTGGGCAGAAGTGAGGGCAGAGGAAGCTCGCTGTCCGCCCGGAGCCAGGATGGCGGTGTGCATCGCGGTGATCGCCAAGGAGGTGGGCGCGGGAAGGGCGGGGGCGGGGGAGGAGGAGGAGGAGGGGTCCACCCGAGGGGCTCCCAGGCGCTCCCTCCCTCCGGGCCCTCTGACCCCCCCTCTCCCCCGCCAGAACTACCCGCTCTACATCAAGAGCATCCCCACCGAGAACGAGCTGAAGTTCCACTACACGGTGCACACCTCGCTGGACGTGGTGGACGAGAAGGTCTCGGCGCTGGGGAAGGCGCTGGTGGACCAGCGGGAGCTCTACCTCGGCCTCCTCTACCCCACCGAGGACTACAAGGTGTATCCTTGCCCCGGGGGGTGGGGGCTGGGGGGCTGATCCGCCAGCAGAGAGAGAGAGAGAGCCTGGAAGTGACACTTGCGGGCCGTGGGCTTCTGCTCCCAGAGCTGGTCCTCCTGGCTGGGGAATTCTGGGAGCTGAAGTCCACCCATCGATTGCCAGATGTGAAAAGCAGGCTTTAAGTTAAGACCATGCTCAAGATCGGTTGTGCAAACAGGAGCCGCCTCTGGTACTGAATCCTCCATCTAGTTAGGCTGGAGAGACTGGCTGACGATCTCAACATAGGAGATGGGGAGGCTCAGGTTGTCAGAACTGGGCTGCAAAAGCCCAGCATGAGGGTCTTCTACGTCTTCTCTGGTCTGTCTAGTAATCCGATTCTTGCAGTCAGGCCTGCCGATGTGTAGCTGAGTGGCAGATCAACCCTCAATCTGATCTCGGGCACCTCTGGATAAATGAAGGAGAGACACAGGTCAGCCTCCCGTCTCCAAAAGTCTGTGTCCCTTAACCAGCCAAGCAGCTATGGCTACGTGACCAATTCCAAAGTCAAGTTTGTGATGGTGGTGGATTCATCCAACACGGCCCTCCGAGACAATGAAATCCGTAGTGTAAGTCTGGGGCATCTCCCAGAATCCTCTCTGGGGACATATGAGCCCTTTTGTGGTTGAATATAGCAGAAGTGGTTTCTTTGCAGATGTTCAGGAAATTGCATAATTCGTATACAGATGTCATGTGCAACCCCTTTTACAATCCTGGAGACCAAATCCAATCTAGGTGAGTTTCTCAACCTCAACAACTTGAAAGAGTGTGGACTTCAACTCCTAGAATCCCCCAGCCGGAAGCCTGGATAGACGTCCCTAAGACAGCCAGAGGGTCCTAGGTACCTGCAAGAGAACTCAAATGCTGACAGTAGGGGGAGCAGGGGAGGAGGCAATAACTGCCTTTCACAAACCCAGGGATTCATACGTTTTACTAGCCCTAAACTGCTTACTTTGGGTTTAGTAGATTACCACGATGCCTGAACGTGGCCCGTGATGCCTGGTTTGTATCCTAGAACTTAGGGCATAGTGCAGGTGATACAGTTCCATGCTTGCTATCTGTTTGCTAAATTGCAGAGACTCAATGGGGCAGAACGGGTATTTATTAGGGAAACATTTTGCATACAGAGCTACTGGTTTTGCTTAGTCTGCTGCCAAGCACAGACGTGTTTCGGGTGTTCTGGGGCTGTACCAACTGGGGCTGTTTGGCTTTGCGTATGGACCAAAAGGGTTCTGGGCAGAAGAATATGGAAAAAGCCAAGGAAAGACGTCAGCTGGGGAGGGAAAGGAAGCTGCTGGGTTCAGCAGGTGGGCTAGTGGGATGGCTGGTGTTGGCGAAGCAGAACAATCACTAGCAAGGGGCACAGGGAGCTGCACAAGGGGAGAACTGCCCTTCTTGTGCTCCTAAATTAGCTCATCTATCAGGTTGGGCTGGGCGGGGTGATCTGGTTCCTGCTTTAAAAGCTTCCTCTCTCTGCATTTCAAGGGCCTTTGATAACATGGTGATGTCCATGATGGTTCAGGTTTGCTGAAGGTCCTGCCTCTTCTGCCAGCTCCTTAGACTGAGAAGACCTACCCTGCACTGAGTTATTTCATGTTCTTCTGTCCTTTGCTGCTATATCCTTACAATAAACTCCTTTGCTCAGTCTGTCTGAAGTGTTTGCAGAGCTACTCAAGGGGCATAATTCCCAGAATAATAGAAGGGACCTTGGAGGACATCTAGTCCAACCCCCTGCTCAAGCCAGGAGAACCTGTACCATTCCATATAAATGGCTGTCCTAGAAGAGGGGAGGGGCTTGGATTGAGAAATTCCCATCATAAGACTTTGGAGTAAGTTTATAGTAAAACCTGTTTGGGTTGAACAGCCTGGCTGAGGTTCCATTCCAAGGCCAGCTAAGACATTTTGCTGCAAGAAACAAGGAGATAGTCTTCCTTTCTCCATTTGAGGGCCAGAATGGGATACTGTATGCTTTCCCTTTAATGACTGTGGCCTCTGAATGCATTTATATCAGAATAACAGAGTTGGAAGGGACCTTGGAGGTCTTCTAGTCCAACCCCTTGCTCAGGCAGGAAACCTTACACTATTTCGGACTAATGTCCAATTGCTTCTTATAAAGCTCCAGTGTTGGAGCTGCCACAACTTCTGGAGGCAAGTTGTTTCACTCAATTGTTCTGTCAGGAAATTCCCCCTTAAAATACTTTCCAATGCCTTTTCACATGGTAAGTTAGGATGTCAGAAAGCTAAGCTAATTTTCCCGCCAGCTTGCTTTTTGCTAAGTCTTGTCTTTAATAATAACAATACAGCCACATGGCAAATGCCATCCCCAACTTACACTGAGGAGTGAATATACAAAGACTGATGTTTGTCCAGCTCAGCGCTGAAGAGGCCAGAGAGACGTCTGCAGGCAGCCACTGTGGTTGTAAAGCGTAATTTTCACTAGCAGGAGCATTTATTTTGTAAAAAAACATAAACGTCTTACAACATGGAACTTTATCATAAACTACATATCTGTTCATAGATACATTCATTTTAATATAACCCTCCTTTTTCATTCTGCTTATTTCAACCTCTGCCAGTTTATTATTCATGTAGGGCCCAATCCCCAGGAAATTGCCCTGTGTAAGATGCCCAGCCTTGTCCGCCCTGGCACTTCCAGATCAGCTTCACAGGGTCTAACCAGGAGATCTTTCCCCCCACCCCACCCCCGCCCTTCCTTAAATGCTTTCAGCAGATCAGTCCCTTCTTTCCACTTGCAAAAATGAATTTTTTTTTACATGGTAAAACTCTCTTCCGATGTCTCCAGTGCTCAAAGAGAAAACTTTTGAGGCGCAATTTACAGATCCGAGGACAAATTCCTTTTTTTTTTTTTTGTCTGCTGCAAGAAGACTAGGGGGAAAGATCATTTCAATAAAATGTGAACTTGACTAGTCTATTTTGACAAAATTCACAAGTTGCTATACTGACCTTTCTTATAAATTTCACAACGGATTAAAGATAAAAGGTTTTGTTGGGCACCGAAAGCTGCATTGGCAGCAGTAATTGATGTACCAGGTTGTGCTGGGGTAAAAGGTGTGCAAAACAAGATTGCAGCAGGTGAGCCCTATACTAAAAATTCCTTTATACTTATTTTGAAGAAACTTCTTAAATTAATTTAAATTAGTTTAAAATGAGGAGCAGGGCGTATCGGAATACAGTGACTGGCAATCAATCCCTGGAGCCCCAAGACTCATTGCTGTCTTCCCAGCTGGCCTGCCTTTTGCAGAAAATCCCTTTTTGTAGCAAATCTTCACAGCCCCTTCACAGCCGCACAAGGGAGGGGCATTCAAAAATGTGTGTGAAGACCCTCAGGATGATTGCAAAAAGGCGGCAGGGCAGATGTGCTGTTCCACACCCCTATTGCCAGTCCTTTGTACACACACACACTCATTCACAAATCATAACAGGCTGCTTGTATGACTGCCTAATGGGATGCAGAGAGACCCCATATTTTCAAAAGGAGAACTGGACGGGTTTGCATCCCCTCTCCCGCAAACCCACCCAATTTTTAGTGATTTTAAGAAGAGGGTTTGGGAGGTGGAGGCAATGGGGGTTGGATTCTGCAACAGGATTCTGTTGGTTAACTAGGTTTTGTTGAGTGCCCCCCCCCTTGCTGACCTTCCCATAATGGCCCAAATTAAGGGCTTTAAGCATCCAGGCAAAAGAGAATGGCAGCCTCCGCTCCCCCCCCCCCCGCCCCCCAATATAATGGCATGTAGTTGCTGAAGAATGAAAATGAATCCAGGCCCTTCCAAGAGAAAACGATGCACACACACACATACACCCAAGCCAGGCCAGCAAGATTTGGGTGCCCACTCTTGGCTTCTTTGCTACCCACTGCTTTGATTTACCAGGGAGAAGAAGGGTGGCTGCTCTCTGGACCAACAGGACAGGGGCTCCTCACAAATGGCTGACAAGTAAGAACAAATACAGATAGTCTTCCTCCTCTCTTCCCTTCTGAATTCCTCCTGGTGTGTCACTCGAGTTGTCTCCTTTGCCAGCTAGTAAGGCGTGTACCAGGCAGGTATCCTCCCACGGCCCCTGAAGAAGAAGTGGGTGCACAAAGCTCCGGTTATCAGTTTCATCATCTCCCCTTTAGTCCACCTGCATCTTCATCCCAGTGCAGAATGATAATTCAGGAGAGGACCTCCACCGTCTGCTTGCTTGTAGAGCTAACCACCCAGGGAAGTGGCACTCCAATCCTCCCTGAGGATCTGGGGTGGCTTAACCACTAGCCCGTATTGACAAAAGCAGAAATACAGTATGGACTTCTGCAAGACCGAGATGGCAACTGTAAAACTAACAAGGTAGAGAAAAACAAACTAGAGGAACAGAAGAAAACCAGCAATTTAAAACCAGAGCTATGCTGTAATTTGCAGCCAGATGAGAACTTTGGCTTTCCTTCAAACACAGAGTGAATGGAGTCAGGATTCAGCCTCATCCCCCTCCAGAAGGATAGTTTCCCAGAAAGGGTGCCATGTTGCCCACTCACCTGACTACTCTGCCCCGGGGCCTGGAACGTTGCCCTCCACAGAAGCTGGCATGACGAGGTAGGGCTCCCCGTCCTCGGAAGCGACCCCTGGAACCACCGCGGTCTGTGGAGCTGATCCCTGGAAAGTTGGTTCTTTTGGGCAGCACCTGATGCCAAAACAACATGGATCCAAGGAAACAAGTGTGAAAATGTGGAAATAAGAAGACAGGCAATGAAAAACAGTTGCACCCAACTCATTGGAAGGGAAATTAAAGTTGGTCAGCATATCAGCATATCAGCATTACGTGCCAGCATTACGTACCAAAGAAGGTTGGGTGGCAGGTGCTGCAGCTGCATCATGTTGTGGAAACCAAACCAACCCTTTCAGACATAACACAGTTTCTCTGCACAGAGCATACAGTCTGAATCCTGCCACTGTATCTTGTCAAACTGAGCTTATGAGGGTTAGTGTTACAGAGCTTATGGTTAAGGCATCTGCTGAAGCCAGCCAACTGAGTTACCAGCCTTGAATTTATCTGCCCACAGGGCTTCCAAAAGTTCCAGGAAGGGCACTAAATGTGTTCTAATGAGCAACTCAGGGGAAGAGAAACTATGATGATGACAGAAGTTCAACTCGGACGGCATTCAGCTTTTGGGAGACAGCAACCGAGGTCTCCAGGGAATTTTCAAGCAGGAATTAGGGATCAGAGATATCCTCTATCCAGCAACAACTCCTGCTAATGGTAGGATCCTGCACCAGGACAGCCCCCCCCCCACGGGGCTTACCTTGATGATGCGGCCTCTGAATGTGCCTTCATCCAGTTCCATGGCTGCTTTGAGAGCGCTTTGGTCAGCGAATTCTATGTAGGCATACCTGCAAGAAGAGAGGATGTTAAATAAAAGTAAATAAATAGAACCCTTATTTTATGTCGTAAGCTGCCCGGAGTCGTTGGATATGAGATGAGTGGCAAATAAATTTGATAGATAAGATAGATGATAGCCCACCTGCCCTAGGGAACAAAGGCCCTGGACCAATCTGGGTAGGCAGCCCCTTCCTTCCTAACCAACTCTCTCCCCACCCTTTTCCCATAACAATCAGTCACTTGCCCTTTCGGATGGCCTGAGAACTTGTCACAAAGGATAGTCACTCGGTTGATCTGTCCACAGCTGTTGAAATAGGACTCCAGTTCTTCCGCAGTTCCTCCATAATCTACCTGTGAAGATCATACTCATGAACTCTGGTGTCCATTGATTGAGAGCCCTGTAGTCTTCTCAGCATCCAGGACTCCACTTTGTGAAATGATTTATAGACCCAAGGCATCTGGGACAGGGGTGGGTTTCAAAAACTGTCGCTACCGGTTTGCTCGTGGGTGTCTGCACACTCATGCATGCGCACAATGCTTCTGCGCAGGCGCAGAAGCGTCCAGCCGGGTGGGCGGAGCATCCCACCACTGATGCTACCGGTTTGCCCGATCCGGAGAGAACCAGTAGCAACCCACCACTGATCTGGGAGTAAATTCTCACAAATGCAGGATCTAAGATCTGCTTCCTATCACGGGGAGAAAGTAAAAGCCGAAAGATTTATAGGATCTGAAGAGAAGCCAGAGTACCAGAAGAGTGTGCTTAACAAAGCTGGTAAACAGGCAGCCCACTTACTACTCTGCATTAGCATTGTAGCCTCCTGGCTAATGTAACGACGCCACTGGACTCTAAATAAATAAATAACTGGGAGAAAGTCAGAAGGAAATGGAGCACCTCTCAGACAGAAGCCCACTATTCATTACAGATTCTGACACATAGGTACGATTTAACACCTCTTTCTTTCTTACATTTCCCACATAGATTGAGCGCTGGTCAGCCTCCACTTTCTTCTCGTTTATTCTAGGTAACAGAAGATCTGCACAAGAAAGACAACTCTAGTAGTTAGGGAAGGGGTGGTCTTTGCCAGCCTTTTCAGCCTAATGCCCTCCTTTGCCAGCTTTTGAATATGGTGCCTGGCAATTTGAGGAGTTGCAATCCCCATGCTGTTATTTCTGATCGTTTTCTTTCTTGAAACCTCTGATCAGAGCAGCAACCCCCACTTGAGGAAGGGCCCAGGGGCAACCCCTGTTGGGCAGCCCTGCTTGACAGGAGCCGTACCTGGGTCTGAACTCACAAGGAGGGACTTGGCTTCGTTCTGCAGCTCCTGCAACCATTCATCATCCTTCTCCATTGCCCGGACTTTGGCTTTGATGGCCTCCAGCTCCTTCACCCCAAGGGGAAGCCAAAGCAGAGGTGGAACATGAGAAGCAGCCCTCTTCCCTGGAAACGGCCCTTCCCAGCCCTCCAATGGTGCTGGTCTTTCCAAATTCCAACATTTTCATCCTGGCAAGAAGTGTAGACCTGCCCCCACCCCACCCCCAATGTAGGCAGTGGAGGCCTAAGCCTCGAGGAGACCTTTCCATACAAGAGGCTCCCTCCAAGCTGACCCAAGTCTCAGGGTAAGACTCACGGGGTCTTCTGCCTGCTGAACTTCTTTGTTGGCCCCTTCCACAGGAATCAAGGCTGAATCTTCTTCCATGTTTTTCTGCCAAGCAGAAATTTCAGCTGCATCCCAGGGAGAATGGTCGGTGTCGGAAGCAGGAGGATCACACCACCAGGATCCAGAATCAAGGAAGGGATGGCTTGGGGAAAGTCACATCACCAAGGTTAGGTACTTTGCCTGCCTAGGAGGTGTCATGGTGGATTTCTTCTCTTTCCCTAGCCTTTTCAGAGTAGCTGTGTTCTCTCTCTCCCCACCCAGACATCTTTCTTTGGCTTCTTCCCTCAGTTCCCCATCTTCTCTAGGTCCCCCTCTTCTCATGCCCACTTGAGGATCTGGCATCAGTAACCAAGAGCTGAATGCCCCTTCTCAGACAAGGTCTAGTTCCTATGAAGGAGAAGCCTTCCAAATATGTGTGTTTGTTGAGGAGGCTTTATCAGATGCAACCGATCATAGCTTTTTGTTTTTCCATAACAATATGAACAAGTCATTTCTATAAAGATCTATCAATTTAATCTGTAAAATCAAAGTTTCATTCTTTTCCACATCAAGCCTTCTTCTACTGTAACAGAGAGAGTTGGACGTCAATGCTTCTTTTTCTTTCCCTATCTTTCCTCACTTTTCTTCCCCCTTCCCCCTCATCGTCCTCTTATTTCCTTTTGTATTTTGTATTTTACAATACTTTATAACTTAATAAAATGTGATTATGGAGAAGGCTTTATCAGATGCCACAGTTCACAAAGTGTGTGGAATCCACAAGATCACAACAGCAACTACTATGCAGGGGCTAAATTGGAACGGCCTTTCAAGCTGGCCTTGCAGACGAGCCAAGAGCCCGTGGGAGACGCTTTCCCTTCCCTGAGACCACTCCTAACCTTGCCTCCAAAAATATCTTCATGGCTCCCTGC
Source organism: Pituophis catenifer annectens (assembly GCF_029215685.1). Taxonomy (NCBI): domain Eukaryota; kingdom Metazoa; phylum Chordata; class Lepidosauria; order Squamata; family Colubridae; genus Pituophis; species Pituophis catenifer. The sequence goes on from NW_027256893.1 coordinate 25,125,550, forward strand.
CTGCAAATTGCTGGGGAATGGAGTAAGAGCCAGCTTATAGTGTGAGCGGGCCAAGGAGAAAAGCTGGGCTTAAGGACTGTTTGTTTTTCAATGCATGACAACAATGGCTGTGTTGCTAGTTCAGATGAGGCTTTGGAAGCCTAAGGGCGAGGGCCCCGCTTCATGCTCTCTAGGAAGGTTGGCTGTGGAGCCTTCAAATGATGCATTCCTGGAGCCATCCCGTGGAGATGAGCAAGACTTGCTCAGGCAAATATAGAGCTTCATTGCAGAAGCAAACACAAAACATTTTGCTATCTAAGCTTTACACACAAACACACATCGGTGCAAAATATTCAAGCATGACCCCTCCTAGGCAGTTCTGTCTGTCTGTCTCCCAAGAGCAAAAGTCGTTCACTGCGCAATCCATTATTGTTACTCTTTCACGACATTCTAAGTTTGTAGACATTGGCTGAATTCATGATTATACTAAGCCATGGCTTGTGTGTACAGCTTGTAACCCCTAAACCTTACTTTAGGCCCCAACAGTTACCAAAAGCAACAAGCCACTATGTTTTCAGAGTGAGCCAACATCCAAACTTCTGGGATTCTACCATGAAGCACCCTCTTAACTACAAAAATGAAGCCCTTGGAGAGGAGAAGTAATGTTCCTGCAAAGGAGGAGGCCAAGCCTACAGTCATATCTTACCTTGCCCCAAGTCCAAACATGATTACTCACACCGGTTCCCCCACCTATCGAGGCCAGGCAAATTTGGAGGAAGCAACAGCTGAGGCAGAACCTCTGGAACTCCATTTGATCTCTTTAACAGCCAATCAGATGCAGCATTTCATCGGGGGGGGGGGGCTAGGCTAGCAAGGGAGGAAGAGCAAACAAACACCCTCCATTTTAACCTGAACCTGAGGGCTGTTATTCATGTCAATTCACTGATTTATACCCCATCTTTCCTTTGAGGAGCATCCAGGCTGAGAAGTCTGTCCGTGGGAGTCTGTGCAAACTGAGTTGAAGGGCAGGTGCCCCTTAGAAGTCGGGAGAGCTGCTGTGGGTCAGTGAAGTCACTCCTGAATTAAGGGAGCAGAAGTCTGGCTTAAAGGCTGGGTCCACACCTGGTCAAAGATCTATGAAAGGTTGGTCGAATGGGGCGTAGTTGGGGCGATCCTGCATCTCATTAAGCCAGATCCAGCCAAACACTTGATCTCGCACATCCAGGATTCCCTATCTCCTGCTGGGCTTCAGTAGCTGGACTTGTACGGCTAAGCCCTAAGATGGCTAGTTTGAGTTTAGCTTAGTGTGCTGGGCAAAAGAAGCCTTCCCCACTCCTATGCTGGCTATTTAAAGCCTATTGGGAGCTTTCTCAACCTGGGAATCTAACTGGACCGCAAGGCCGTTCTTTCGTTTGTTCTACTGCAGTGTGCAAATGGGCTTTTGTGGACACAGGAGAAATGGAGACAGTTGCGTGATATTAAACCATCTTTATTACACAGATACAGAGTTAAGAACAGACATAACCTGAATCATAAAGTTTACATCTTCCACAGGTCAAACATACAGTACATTTAGAGAAAGCAGGAAACCACAAGGGAAAGGGGGGAAGGAGAGCATGCCAAGAGAAGGGCTCCCCAAACTCAACCCTTCTACCACTTAGTCATTTCTCTGGAATGGCCACGGAAACCCATAAACACCAGGGTGGGGGTGGGGGGAGGAAGAGGGGACCTGGGTTCTCTTTTGCTTTTCATTGAATTTGCTTAGATTTCTATGATTTTCCTCTTTTGACACATCTTTACAAGCATTCACACATGCTCCCATCTTGCTCGGTACAAGCAATGGCCCTCCTCGTCCCCAAACCCTCTGATTCAAGTATTGCACAGTTCTATGCGTGATTTGCTTGCTGGGCACCCTGAGAACAGTGCTTCTCCTCCACCCTGGGGAGGATGGGGGCTCGTTTCTGCCCTATAACTGGCAGCTTCTGAGTCTTTTGGCAGAGACGCTCGAGGCCTGGGACAAGACCCAGGAATGTGCCACCTCTGACCCGAATCCAGCGTGCGTTCCTGCCAGGAAGAGAGCCGGCTGTGAGAGGCTAGCCAGCTTGAAACTCAAATGAAGGAGCACTTTGGTTCCCCAGAATTGCTAGGCTGAGCTCCCCATCCACAAGAACTATGAGGAAATGAGTGAGAGCCACAGAGAAGGATTGGAATCATGTTCTCCACCCCTGATCCTGAACCAGAGCTCTGGGCTGGGGAGGGGAGGGGGGGGCGGAAGACTACGTGAGGATGGGTGATGGATTGGTTTCCAGCTGATGAGGTTTAGCAAAGTCTTTAAAGCTAGGTTGGTGCTGGGATTATTTTTCCACCAGCTGCTCTGTGCTTCTTTCCTCTTTTCCTTGTGTTCCACTCTCTGAGCAAAGGTTCTATCCTGAGAGACAGAAGGACCCATCTGGTCACAATGACACAGCCGTGCTGGCCATCTGCAGAGGCATCACATGGGAAGAGCATCTGTTTTCAAAAAAATGGGGATGTGACCTTAGTCCGCTCCCACAGACCTCTGGAAAAGCTCCTTCCTTCAGGACAAACCAGCATACTCTTCCCACATCATGTTCTCACACACAAGGAAGCCATCACGCTGGTGGCATCCACATGGTCCCCTTGGCCCTGAAGACCCACAAGCAGATCCTTTCCTTCCTATTTGCTCTGCAGGCAAAGGGAGCCTGTCACTCAGGATCAGCAGGGGAGAAGTATGCCTGCCTTACCCGACTGCTCCTTCCTGCCATTGTACCGACCTGCAAATTAAGCCCACAAATAACAGTGGCCCTGTTGGATCACACCACTAGCGGCCCGCAGGGAGAAGGCCCATCTTCTGAAGTCAGCCCAGCCTCTTCCCAAGAGAAAAGATAAATCTTCCTAGCAGAGAAGGATGAAGAGACGGAGAGCTGCAAAGAAGGGAATTCAAGGGCATCATAAACTGAATAAGCATGGAAAGAGGCAATCTCCGTCTCAAGAGTTGGGAACTTCCATTATGTGGAAGCATTCCCTGCTGCAGAAAGAGGGGAGCAAAGAAGGATGGAGCAAGAATCATCAACCAGCTAAAGAAGCAATGCATCCTTTGATCTACAGGAGACCCATGATATTATCGCTCAAGAAGACAAGAGCAACCTATATTTGCATCAAATTGGTTTTTTTGACGTGGCACATTCAGTACCAACTGCCTCCCGTGGATCCTCACAAATAACCCAAATCAACGTTGCAATACGAGCAAAGGATTCCCTGGTTTGGCTCATTTTTCAGAGATTCTCAGGAACGACACAGAGCGCAGCTCACAGATGGATTCAACAGCCTGTCAAAATCCCTGGGAAAAGTCAACTTGGAAATAGCTGCATGAAGTTGATCTGAGCCAGCCCAAAAGGATGTACAATTTCCCACATTTGCAAAGTAGTCTTTTCCTTGTAAAAAAGTCGCTCTACTTTTAACTTTGCAACCGGCTTCGTTCACAAATAAGAGTTTGCAGATGGGCTTAAAGGCATTTCTAGGCTGCAGCCCAAAACACCCTGGCTCAGATTAGATCCCTCCAAACTCATTGACACTTAATTCAACTGCCACCGCTACATGGGCCGCCAATTCAGGCCATCGTGTCGAGTGAAATCTAGGTGATAACATTTTGCCATAGCTCTAAGAATTGGGAGACTTATTTGAAACTCTGGCAGAGACATTCCCTTCTCTTCCCCATTTGCTTTTGATTTGCACAAAAACTTATTCATCTCTTGGTATACTGTAAATTCCCAAGGATTCCTGCCTGCCTTTGGGTTCCCAGTGAGTCAGAAAGAGAATGGGAGACAACAACACAGCCACTGCCCAGAAAAAAAACTGCTGGCATGCCAAGCAAGAGACTGATCAGCCAGCCCAGGATGGCCATAATCCCCTCCCCCCTTTACCCATCGCCTCTTTGAACATCAAGATCTCAACCAGCACAGGATCAGGTCTCCAGGGCTTCAGAAGTGCAAGCCACAGCAGTTCAAAGCGAACCCATAATCCACATTATGCAACTCCATCTAACTGAGAGAGATGAGCCCCTTGCAAGAATAACCGTTTGTTCTGGTGAAGGAAATGCCTCCATATGTGGCCAGAGAGGAAGAAGAAGAGGTGTGGAGATGCTTGAATTTGGAGAGAACAGAATGACCGGGAAGGAACGCTCTGAACTGGGGATGTGACAGAGAAAACGATGCGATGTTCCGGAGACTTCGGTCTCTTTCCCTGCCTGACTCTTTCCCAGGCTGGAGTGGACCCGGGGTTGGTGTGAGGGGCCAGTCAGAAATGAGGAGGAGGGACATAAGATGAAGGCAAGAAGTACCATGGAGGGGCACCAGCTCCATGGGCAGTGGCTGGAGTAATGGTAGCACCATCCCATTTGGATGACCTCTGCAGGCCAAGCAACTGGAAGGGGAGGAAGTTGGACGAGGCTGTTTAAGGGGGATAAAAAAAGAGTTCTCCTGAGCACAGCAATGGCTCTTTCTGGGAAAACCCCATTTCCCCACCTGCTACATCCTTTAGTGGTTGTCTGTTTCCATTATTTGGCCAAATGTCTCTTCTCCTCACCATCATCACCATTCCGGTTATTAGCAATATTTTTGGATTTTTTTGCAAAGACTATTTACATTCACATTAAAAGTACAACATTTCTGCCCTGAACCCCTGGCTGGGCCATCTGTAAGGAGTCCCCCCCCCCCGCCCTGCAGCCATGCCGTTCCCCCCTCCCCCCATATTGCACTCCCGTCCTCAGTACTTTGTACAGTGTTGCAAAGAATGTGACCATTGGATACCACAGTTTCCTCCTCCCCTCCTCCTTCCTCCCCAGGCAAACATCTGTTGGTTACCTCCAGAAAAACCCAGAATGGCAACGGAAGACCAAAGGCTGGGCTGAGGGAAGGAGGGAGGGGAAGGGACCCCCTGCCCATCTGGGAGACCCAGTGAGAGATTAGGGAGAAGAGCCAATACTGAGGTCAGGGGGACTCTTGGCCAACCTGGCACCGGGACTTCAGAAGAAGAGAAGAAAAAATAAGATGCCTCTCTGTTCTTTGGGCAGAAGAAGGAAACTGCAAAAAAACCTGCCTGGGAAGATGGGTGGATTACGGAGAGCAGAGATTGGGGTGGGGGATGATAGAGGTGAAAAGATCTGGGTGAGAGGCAGAGACTTTCTTGCCCAGGAACCAAACTAGCCAAGGGCAGGCAGGCAGGCAGGCAGGCAGGCAGGCAGGCAGGGGTGAATCACACACGTCTCTCTGGCACAAGGGGTTTTTATAATCCACCAAGCGAGGGAGTTTATAGCGTCATTTCCGCCTCACACACTCTCTCTCTTCTCTCTGTCACACATATGCACACAAACACACCTCCTCCCACTCACAAAAGCGGTGAATACTTGGTTTTGTTTTTTGCTTTATTCTACGAAAATTTCTCCGAATCCCACGGTTGCACGTCTGTCCTCCTCCAGGGTGACGTGGGAGTAGGCCAAGGTCCGCGTGCAGTGAGGTCCCCCCTTCCCCTCCCCCCTCCAGGAACACAAAGGAGTAGAAATGCCACCAGCCGCGGCAGCCGCAGCCTCTGCCAAGCGGTGGGTAGAAAGTTGCAGAAAGATGCGGGACTCCTCTGTTCACAAAAACCTAATAAATAAAGCCTCCGTACTGAGGAAGAAGAGGAAGAAGTCAATCGCAGGAAGAAAAGTGAGGGGGGGGGAGGAAGAAAGAAACTTTGGCAGTGGAAAAAAGTTTGGATTCTTTTTTTTCTGTTTTTGGATTTCCTTTGGAGCAGAGGTGAAAATGGTATTTCTTGGCTAACTAGCAAGGTAGTTTACAGGTAAGCTTCCTTTACTTGGTTTTGTGGGTACTTTTTGGATTTTTTTTCTTTCTGTTTTACTTAAAGCCAAAGAATTTGATGTTTTTATTGTCTATTTTTATTTTTTTACAAAAAGGAAAAAAAAGTGTTGCTTTTTGTAACTGAAATCCATTTTCCCTGCCTTCTTCTGCCCCTTTTCTCTTTCAGAAGAAGGGGCTTTCATTTGTTTTATTTCCATGAACGCACCTCCGGCAGGAGGCGGAGGGAGTCTCATCCCGTTTCCCTTCCTTGTCCCCAAGTCAAGAGGTGGGGATACCTGCCGATGCCTCATCCGAGGAGGAGGAGGAAGAGGAGAAGAAGAAAAAGAAAAGAAAACAACAACAACCACTTCAATTCCCCCACATCCTATGGGTCGGAAGTTGAGTCTCCCATCATCATCACTGTCTTTGAAGAACGGACGAGGCTCGGCGCTTGCCTTAACTCCATTTAAAGCCAGGTCTGAGGATTTGTGAGGATTCTGTCGTAGAGTTAGAGGTTGCTCTGGAGGTCAAACACGTGTCAGGTAGCTGAGGATTTGCATTGAATGCAGTTTTCTGGGGTTTTTCCCCCCATTTGGAGAGCAGTGGTAGCAGCAGCAGCAGTGATGGTTCCCTTGTGTCTCTCGCCTAGCGGGACGTGGTGTCCAACGGGGCTGGGGTTGCCGGTGTGCCAGAACGCGAGACGGTGGCAGAGCCTGGATTGCTTGAGCTCCCTCCCAGGGCCACGGCGGGGATGGAACTGGTCACGGCCGCCCCGTCTGACTGGGCGGGAGCCCCAGGAAGCCCAACCGGGCCGGAAGAGCCCGCCCCGACAGAAGATTGGAGGCTCTGGAGGGTCTGTCCACAGACGTGGTGATGCTTCTCCCAATCTTTGTGCTGGCAGAAGGAGCCGCAGTAGCGTGCAGTGTTGCATCCGCTGCAGGTCTCGCTAGCCTTGCGCCCGCAGTTCCAGCAGCTCTGCAGGAGAAGGCGAAAGCACAGAGATCAGCGCAGAGCGAAAGACAAGCGTGGGGGACAAGAGGCGCTCTACTCTTCACCAGGCACCAGACACACGGTCCGTCTTTCCCGTGGCGGATTCACAAAGGGCTGTGGCTGTGCTCCAGACTGTGCTCAACTCCTACAGTTTAGGACAAGGCCAAACCACAGGGGGGGAGCCACGAGACCAACACACGCCTGGCTCCGAGTCATGGCTGCTTGCAGCCCGCTACTCTGGCACCCGGCTCCAGGTCAGGACTAGAGAGAGTCACTACCTCACTGGAGTCCTCCTGTTGGTTAATGACGGTCAAAGCATCCTCGGAGGCTTGGCGCTTGGCTTCGGCCAGGGCCCGCTCCATCTTGGCCCGCTCCGTAGTGATCAGCTCGTGCGCCTTCCTCTCCGCGTCTGAGACGGCCTTCTGCAGCTCCGACATGGCCTGACGCTTCACCTCGTTCACGGCTTCTTCTGAAAGGCAGAGCGCGGGGCAGAAATCATAGAGGGGCCTCAGTCAGGGCAGATAACACCAAAGAAAGCAACACGCTGCTGCTCTGAAGGAGGTCTGAGGTCTTCCAGAAAAAGGAATGTCAATCTGTGGCCCTAGGGCCACCTGCACCACCCAGGATCCCCTTCTGTGGCCCTTTCAGGCCACACTGACCAGGATTGCTAAAACTGGCAGCTACTTTCAGGCGAGAAGTATAAGAACTGTAGTTTAAACTCTAAAATAAGCACCACACTGTCAAAAAACGGATCCCACTTGTTTCTACCCTAAGCAGCTTCGCCCCTTCGTAATTCACTCTTACAGACCCTCCCCAGGGAGACCGTGACAAGCAAAGCCACCCAAGTGGCATTCACACAACAGCCCCCACCAGATGACTAACTAAGCCATTCTCAGGCTTCACCCAACCCACAGTATTGTAGCCTCGATTTGCCCAAGATGCTGGCCTACAAGAAAAAGCTAACTGAGGCTAGTGCTCAACTAGTACATTTGTTGTATGAAAGGAGCCACTAGCTAGCATGGTGAAGGGAGCTGTGCAAATTCAGTGGCAGAATCCATCACAAGAAAGAGGCAACTTTAATCCCTCCTCCCGTCTTGAGGCAGCCAGCCATTCTCCATCAGGCTTAAGCAGAGATTGCACTGCATCCAAAGGGACCAAACCCCACTTCACCCCACTTTTAGTGGTGGGAAAGCAAGGCTGGCCACTGATTCCTCTGCACCATTTTCTGGCGGTGGGGGCGGTGGGGGAGCCCACCAGAACACAATCGGCTATTTCGGATAGCAGGAGCCAGGGGGGTTCCAGCAATTGCTTGTCCCATGGATATTTTTTTGGCTTTTGCTTGGTGACGCAAGAGCCAATTTTCTGTGAGAAGCGTTTCCTCACTTCCCCCAAAACTCACCAGCTTTTCTCCAGATTTCTTCCGGCATGTAGCCAGACAGGGGCCTGGATACAAATTCACGATGAGCATCTGGGGAAATAGCAGAATGAGAAAAATCTGTTAAGAAGCGTTGAATGAACTGACTTGTTTTTTTATTGCTTTGAAAAACTCAAGCGTGGTCAAGCTTGTGTTATCGGCATCCCTGACTGGACCCTGGAGAGTTGGGGGCCGGATTGTGGCTGCCTCTGGGGAAGCCAAGAGCGGGGTGGGCACCCAGAGGCACCTGCAAAGGGGGGGGGGCAAAACACCACATGAGGATCAGGGTCCAGCTCTGTTGAGCTCAGAGGCTCCAGTGGCCCCAGAAGCCAAGTGGATGCCAGGGAGGAAGACCGGGGCGCCCCGGAGGGCAGCAGAGTGATACCAAGAGGGGATCCCTCCTAACAGCCACACAAAGACCCTTGCCCAAGGTGTGACCCCATGAGTTTCTGCAACCCCCTTGAAAGTCATCTTAGTTGGTGGAACGCATCCAGGAATTGTGGCCATGACTTTAAGAATTCCTTCTAGGCTGACTAAGTTAGACCTTACATTAAGCCCATCCCATGGCTTGCTTTCGCCAGCTTTAAGGTGGCTTAGCCCAGCCTCTCTGATTGGCAGAATGTGGGGGAAGGCTTGGCTTGTTCTGCAAACCCAGCTGATGGGGCTTACTCCTTAAACCACAATTCAGACACAAACACAAAGTGGACTTTGTTTTCATCAGATGCCCCAGCAGATGTTAAGGCTAGGAGAACGCATGAAAGGTTCCTCTCCACTCGCTCCCAGTTGTTAGTGCACTCATGACAGATGGAGGTGCGATGGCAGCCTGGTTGTCCTCTGCCTCCCCATTCTCTCACACACACACCCTCCGTTCTTCTGAGAGGCCCTGGAAGTGAGGGCTGTTGGAAAGGCCCAACTCCAGAGAGCCTATGGCAGGCGGAAGGAGCCCCCTCCCCAGACAAGAGCCTGTTCAGAGGAGGAGGAAGGCCACTCTGTGCCTGGAGTCAAGGGCCTCCATGGGGAGGGGGGCACTGAGCCCGCCTCCTCCCTTGCTGGGGTACCTAGCAGTGGCGCCTCCAGGTTGGCAGTGCTGCTGAGGGGGCGGCTGGCGGGGCTCGGCCCCTTCTTCATGTCTTCAGCATCGCTGTAGCGGCGGATCCAGTGGTTGAGCTCCTCACGGTCAGCCTCCTGGCAGCGGCGCAGAACGGTGAGGGACCGGCGTGTCTTCTCCACCATGTCCATGATGCAGTTCAGGAGCTGCAGGGAGGAAGGCCACAGGTGACAGCCGGGGCAGCCTGGTCTCCTTTTCCAGCCCATTGTGCAGATGACAAAAAAAGCGGGGAGGTGAGCATCGCTCTCCATCTCCCCTTTCCCTCCCTGCCCCCCTCCTCCTCCTTCGCCAGGTAGCTCAGGAAGGACCTTCCCATCCATCTAGCCTGCCTGAGGGTCAGCTGCAACTGACCAAAGGCAGCCTTGGGCCTCTCCTTTTCTTCTGGCCCCTCCTAAACTTTGTGGCTTATTTTTCATGCAATGATTTATTGCAATTCGCATCTGCTGGATGAACCAGGGTTGAAGTGATTGACAATAAGCGGGGAACCTTCTTGTTTGCTACCTTGAGAATGCTTCATTCAGCTCAGAAAAAGGGGGAGGCCAAGTAAACAGAAAAAAGCGACTGAGTCAGCCATGCGTCAGGATCAGGTCAGGGAAGGGGGAAGGGGAGGGGCATGCTTGGGATTCACAAGGCACAAAAGGGAAGGGCCGCAGCAGCTCCCAAGGGCCAATGGCCAAGGTTTCATTTCCTCCTGAGGGGTTCAACCTCCATGCAGACAATCCTCCACCAGCAGAACCTGCTGATTTCCCCCAGTTCTTGTAACCCTTTTGCAAGCCTCTGCTGGTTTGATCATAAGCCAGACCACACGGTTTGATATTCCTAAAGTAGCTTCTTACTCAGTGCCAGGGATTGCCAAACCCACAGAGTCCATTCACGGTGCCCACCCTTGGAACTTCATTGCCCAGGAACCAAGATAGGCTCCTTTCCTGTCCTGTCCTGCCGGCCTTTAGGAAGGGCCCAAAGACTTTCCTGGGGCCTTTTCTCTGGGGAGCCAACAGTGGCGGTGAGTCTTGGCAAGGCTTGTATTAAATGGATGTGAGGTTTGGTACTCAGCTACTGATGCGGTTAGGTTTAAGGTTTGCTTGAGTTTTTAAGAGTGGTTTTTGTATAGTTGTCGTGTTTGTTCATACTTTTTATGGTATCTGAGGTTTTTAATTGTCATGAGCTTCCCAGAGTCACACATGAGATGTGCACATTCATTAAATAATAAAATGTAAAGCCGTTGTACGTACATTGTTGAGGTGCTTCCACTCTTCAGCCCATTCTCGCTCGGTCAACCGATGGTCGATCACCTCCTCTTGCCGGGAACTGTGGACGGCTGCAGGGAAGAAGCATCGTGAGTGGGGTGGAAGGACAGGACCTCAACCCTCCCAGAAGCCCCCAGTCCCTGGGGAACCAGAGGCCGTTCACCCAAATTCCTGTCAGCAGGCACAACTTCGGGGACACACTGCAGCTGGCTTCCCCAAATTAGGCAAGTGCTGAATTCCATTTGAATGCAATTTTAAACCAAATTCTGTTCATGAAATAGAGCTAGGATGACTACTTCTTGGGTGTTTTGCCATATTTAAAGACCGAGGGGTGTCACAAGAACCTCTTTGCTCTGAGGGCTTGCAGGGGGCTTTGGGACATCATCAGATCTGCCCTTTGCTTCTGCCATCTCCTAAACTAGGGAGCTTTGTTTGCAGAAGTGGAAGCAAGGACCCTCTTTGTCTGCTTGGCAAGAGTTGTTTTCCAACCCTACTTAAACCTGGAGGGGTGGGGGGATGGCGAGCCCCAACTGAGCTCTTTTGCACACCATCCTTGACACTTCTTCCCAGCTCTTCCAAGGCTCCTCCATTGCCTGGGTCCAATCCTGCAGTGCTCAAGCCTTCCTCTCTTTTTGGGGACCCGCCCACCAAGCCCACTTTTCCTTGCTGGACCCCTGCCCACCTTTGCTGGCTTTCCCCCGCCCGCTGCTCCCGAGTGCTCTCTCACCTGCTGGCCGGGGATGCTCCCGAAGGTCCCGAGGATCCGGAGGGCGGTAGGTGTCCCGGTAGCGATGGGCCACAGCCATGTCCTCCAGGCGGTAGTGCTGAGGGGGAGGAGGGGTGGGGTGGGGCAGCCCATTGGGCTGATGGCTGAGCCCATTGCTGGGGCTGTACCGCTGGGCAGGGCTTAGGTTGCAAGGCCTTTTGCTGAGGTGCTCAGGATGCAGGGAGTCGCGGTCCAAGCCATTCTCTTTGGTCCTGTGCCACAAAGAAAACACCCCAGTGTCAGGGCACTACAGTGAATTTGCCAGGCTGCCCAAATAGAAGGCAAGCAGTGCCCAAGACAGCCTGTTCCAGCTTCCCAGAATGACCAGGTTCACACAGCCTCTATGACAACTGACTGAATGGCAAACCCCCCTGGAAGTGACCCCAGCACATGAATGCTTCTTCCTGGACATCGCCAACTGGCTGGTCTTTAGAAGGAGTCCCTGGGCTCTTCTCCGGAGGGATGTTTACAGTTCAACCATTTCCTTTTTGGTCACCTCCAAAATGGTGTTTGAGGTTGACCGGCTCAGGATAAAGACCGACCTAAAGCTTGGTGAATTCACCAATATATCTTTGGAGCTGTATCCCCTAACATGTGGTCCCCTAACCTTGATTGCTCCGCTAATCGGAGCCACAGGGAGACTGGTGCTCTCTGCTTCCCAGTTGGGGCAGGCAATCCCTCAAGCTCCCGGAAAAGCTTGTGTCCTCGCTCTATGTCAGTCATCCTGAGGGGCAAAGATCGCTCGACATGGGTTTCCTGCCAAAGGACCCAGAATGGCTTCGCCTCTTTCTCAGTGGGGTCACCAATTGCCTTGGAGATGCTCCTTTCTCCACCTTTCAGCCCCCTCTGCTGTTTTAGGCTGTGATCCTCCCAGATGAGGACCTGGCCTCTATAAAGCACCATGCAGGTCAAAGGTCCTTCTTAAGAATAATGCCTGGCAAGGCTGTCCCCAGCCTAGGACGCCCTCCCCCTTCTCTCACATGCTCGAGGCTGGCCTCCTACCTGTCTGGCGTCCGCCTTTTGACCCCTTCGTTGACCTCCAGCAGCAGCTCCGAGGAGTCGATGGGCGAGGAGGCGTTGGCATCTAGCAGGAGCTGCTCGTGCTGCGCCAAGTATTGGGCCGGGCTCTGCTTGGCCATGCGGGCACAGTGGAGAAGCTCCCGCTGAAGCAGGGGCAGGTTGGCCTAAGCGGGCAAGAGGTACCATGAAGAGAGAGCAAGGGGGCAGCCTCTCCTCTCCGTGGGGTTTCCAAAGGAATCTTACTGGATAGGAGTTCCTGCTCTAAGCAGGAAGCTCTTTGGTGTCTCATCTTATGACCTTCCCAGAGAAAGTCCTCTGGCCCTCCTCCAATGGTTCTCAGGATCTGCAGGGTCCTTATTCCCATCTCTCATGCAGGGGTGAAATCTACTTACCTTCCCTACCAGTTCAGAAGTGCACGTGCCGCGTGAGCGCATGTGCAGAGGGTAAAAAACAAGTTATTTCCTGATTTAAACCAGGAAATAATGACAACCGGGTGGGTGGGCGGAGCCTCGCACTACCGTCGCTACTGGTTCTCCGAACCACCCGCTGCCATCGCTACGAGTTTGGCCGAACTGGTCCGAACCGGTAGCATTTCACCCCTGCTCCCATGCTTTTAGCAGAAAGTGTTTGTAAATAAAACACAACTGCTTTCTTCCCCGCCCAGTGAGGTTCTCCCAGTGAGGAGCTTGGTTCCAGGGAGGAGCATCCACCGAAGTGATTAAGCAGGCAAGCAAAGTCCTGCCACGAGCCAACCCTGGTTTCCTACTTAAGCAGCCGATGGTCGGCCAAACCGCCATCTGTTGAAGACATTTGAGCTGATAAAATGCCCCACTGTGGATTCCAGGACAGCAAACCCTCCTCCTCCTCCTCCACCACCTTCTCCCTCTCTCTGCCTCGGCTCCACGTTTCCAGAAAGAAAAATAATAAAAAGGAATAAATAACATCTCTGGGAAAGGCATGCTGGGGGCCGCCTGCTTTGAGTTAGCGTAATGAGAAGCATCTGGAGCCCCGGGTGGAAGACAGCTGGGAGAGGGTGCTGGAGAGCAGAGGAGGCAGGGAGAAAGAAGGCTGTCGGGTGTGGGGAGGCTCCTTTGGAGGCACCAGGGCTGGCAGGTGGCCCCAATCCTCTGCCAAAGAGAGGACCGGTTTTCCCCAGAGGCTGTGGAGACCAAGCACCAATCGAGACATGTTGTTGGTCACCCAAGTGGGCTCTGTGGAACAAATAGCCCAAAGGAACCAGGGTTGAATTGGGATCACTGGGGGGGGGGCTTTCCTTTCATCTTTACTCCCAAGGTGGTCAAGCTGGAAGGCTGTGAACTCAGGGCTGTCAGCCTTCTTCTGGTGCTGTCTTGGGCAAGGAAGAGGAGAGGAGAATGTCGGGGCGTCTTCCTTTTAGACCTCTAAAGAGCCAGCAAGGCCAGCTGGTATTTCTAGGAGCAAATCCTCCTTAAGGACAACTTACTTCTCCAGAAACGTTCAATAAATCTAGAAACTGAACTCTCAGTTAAAGCTACGATGCTTTTAGAAAACAAGATTTCCAAACAACGCATTTCCTTACTGTGCAACGGAGGTTTTCCCTGGCAGCCCTTCTGAAGGCATGCAATTCTTCCAAGCAAAAATACTTGAAAACTGCTAGGCTGGGCTGGAGAAATCAGTGCAAGAGGAGAGAAGGACCCGCACAATGGGGTGGGGTGGTGGTGGAAAGAGAAGCTTGGCAGACTGCTACCCCTGTGAGGGTCTTGATTGCCCTTTGCTCAGCTAAGCTTCCACTGCCTGTTCTGATGGGCAGGAATTCTCTACTGCAGGAGTCTCCAACCGTGGCAACTTTACGACTTGTGGACTCCCAGAATTCCTCAGCCAGCCAGCTTGAAGCCCACAAGTCGTAAACCTGCCAAGGTTGGAGACTCCTGCAGTAGAGAATTCCTGCCCGTCAGAACAGATTTGGAGATTTGTCCAGTCAAAGTGTTTGTTTGTCCATTGAACCAGAATGGTCACTTTTAGACTGGCCGCAGCTCCTCAGGCTCGGAGATTGTCCTGGGAATTTCCACGGGCAAAAGGCTTGCAACAGACTCTCCTCGTCATCTTGGAGTCATTTCCTTGATTTCCTTGCAAGCGTCCTTGGGAACGCCACCCACTTTCCATGGGAGAAGACAGCTCCGCTCTGACTCATCCCCCTTCTTTCCTTGGTCCTGCTATTAGGAAACCAATTGAGATCCACAAGGGAGGATCCCCTACCAGTGGCTGTGCTGATCACCCAGCAGGGTTTTCCCAAATAAAAGTTTTCCGTGCATTTATTGCATGCTCTCAAATGCATGACATGAATGACATTGTGGGTTTTTGGGAGGGCTGGAACACTCAGCTCACAGTGATCCATTCCTCTTGTTCAAATAGACAAGGGGCTGCTGGGATAGTGAAGCCCCCCTTTGGAAACGAATCAGTGGGACTTGAATCACGCAGGGGGGAAGTCTTACCTTCAAGAACGGGATGACGAAAGGGCGCAGGGGGAAGTTTGTGGCCTCCTGGAGCTTAGAATGGAATTCTTCAATGGTCAGTGTGGAATTCTACAAGGGGAACATCAAAAGTGGTCAATGGATGAATTCACAATGAAGCCAGAAGGGCCTTTATTCAGGTTGTCTTCTTCAAAGTCAGCTTTGCCAACCGACTTGACATGTTTCCATGCCTTTCGGATAGTAACACACAGAATTCCCAAACAACTTGCTGGAAATTCTGGGCATTGTAATTCCATCATATCTGGTTGGGTTGGGTTGGGTTGGGTAAGGCGGGTTAACAAGGCCCAGGCATGTTGCACACCAACAAACTGCAGAATGGTAGCTGCGTTGATCTGTTGCCACAAAAACAAGCCTGTGCCTTCAAAATCCGATCGCTTCTCTAGACAAGGGGTCTCCAACCTTGGCAACTTTAAGACTTGTGAACTTCAAGTCCCAGCAAAGCTGGCTGAGGAATTCTGAGAGCTGAAGTTCACCCATCTTCAAGTTTCCAAGGTTGAGAAACACGGCTCTAGACCAACCTGCTGCTCAACACACTGTTGATTGCGTCAGGGATGTGATGAATAAAACCTTGGCTTCCCCAATGGAATGCTTGTTGGGTTTTTAGGAGTGTTAAGATTCTGCACTACAGGAGCTCAACTGTATTAAGTGGGACCACCAGCCCCATGGTTTTTACAGGAGCATCTGACTAAGGACGGTGGTTGCAAATATGGTAGTTTGTTTAGTGACCATTCAAAGTTACGACGGCACTAAAAAAAGTGATTTATGACTGTTTTTCACTCTTGCAACTATTGCAACATCCCCATGGTCACAGGATCAAATTTCAGACCCTTGGCAATTCACTCGTATTTATGACGGTTTGCAGCGTCCCAAGGTCACGTGATCCCCTTTTGTGACCTTCTGACAAGCAAAGTCAGTGGGAAGCCAGATTCACTTAACAACCATGTTACTAAGTTAACAGCTGCAGTGATCCACTTAACAGCCGTGGCAAGAAAGGTTGTAAAACGGAGCAGAACTCACTTAACAACTGTCTCACTAAACAACTGTGGTCATAAGCCAAGGACTGCCTGTACTCCAGAGTCTTTGACCCACCCCCACCCCCAAAGGGGCCTGGAACTCACCACGAGGCCCAGCACCAGTGTGCGAACCCGCTCCCCTATCTCCGGAGAGATGTCACTGCCGAACTGCTGCAGGGTGGTAAGGAAACGCTTCAGCTTGCTGAGCTGGCGAGCCCCACAGGCCGGAGGAAGCTGGTGGTTGGACAGCGAAGCAGTGGAGGACGTGGCCGGCCCGTTGCTGAAGCCGTTGGGCGTGGAGGGCGCTCCGTTGATGGCCGTCGGGGAATGGCTGCTTCCGTTCATTACTGCCAGGGAAGAAGGAACCGTTGAGGGAGTTGCAGGAAAATTCAAAATTCTCTAGAAGTAGAACTGCCAAGTACATTTTCATCTTTTTCTTCCTGTCCTCTTATTCCCAGGAGAGCAATCCAGAGACCACTAATACTTGCTGCTGGAGCCTGAAGCATCCTAATTTTCCCTTCCAAGTCGAATGCCTTTTACTATTTGGTGGCTTTGACCAGGCCCCCTGGAGCCTCCTCCAACACCTCATTCGCAGGGGGTGATCCCAGCTTGGACAAAGTGAGCATTTTTAATATCTCCGGAATCCTATACTAATAAGTAATAATTTAAACTAATTAAGTAATAAACTAACTGGAAAGGACAAAGAAGGTTTTAAGGAACTGAGTGAGCATCGCTTGGAGAAAGGAGTAAGATCCAATGAGATGAACTCAGAGAGATTAAGATGGACCACTTTAAATATGCTTGGACTGAAGTCAAGATATAGATGAAAACTTTGACCTTGATCAGGCAGGGAAGCTCTCAAGATTCAGGGGGAGGAATCCGATGTGGCAAGTGAGCAGCTGTTCCAGAAGAAGGCAGGGCCACCCTCTTCTAAGAGACTGCTAAGGAAACGCCATCCTACCTTTCAGTCTGGGGGATACCTAGAATTCTAGATTTGTGCAGATTGACAACAAAGGAAGGCAAATAAACCAGCAAACCATCAAGCTGATAAAAGGATCCTAAGTGTTGAAATATTAAAAGTATGTCATAGAAGAGAAGAACAACAAACTTTTCATGAGAGTTTTTCTTGCTTCCAAAAATCAAATTGGGCCCCACTGCCTTCAGAAAGGAACGAGTGAGATGGGAAGAGGGGAGGGTTTCCATTAAATACCAAGTGGAAAGACCTCCAGACCTCCCTACAGAAGGAGGGGCCGAGTGCTATCCGGACCCCTCCAGAGTCTCCTGTGCAGCCTTGCAAGGAGGGGTTGATGTCTTTCAAGAGATGCTCCTGGTCGACACACCTTGGCTGCTGACGCAAGAGGAGCAACCATAGGAGGGCAATGCAAAAGATGGTGAGTCCTGAGGGAAAGCAGGGAAAGGAATCTGGTTCTGTTACAAGAGCCCAGATTGGTACCTCCTAAAAGGCAGCCCCACTGAAGAGCCGGAGCTTCACTTCCATGTGGACACAGGCAGGCTGGGGCTGCTTTCTGACTCCATGGAAGGATTTCCTCCCAGCGGCCAGCTTGCATTTCAAACCACCTCTCGAGCTCACTTCTCCTCTGCTCCTTCCAGTCCTTGTCACACAAAATGTTTTTGTTCGCTTCCCGTCCAGGCAGGAATGCAGAGGGGGAGTGCCTGCCCACGGCCCCAACTATTTCCAGACCCAACAAGAGGACATGTCCTTAGGTCAGAAAAATAAACCCGAGTCCAGCCCTCCTGCCTTGGCTCTTTGCAAGCCTCCCTGGACTGAAGACCAGGGTGGGGTGGGGTAAGGACCGGCTTCATCCAGGTGGAGCACTTGCAGCTGTGGTGCCTTTTTGACCCTCCTGCTATTCCCGACCTGGCAGGTGTGGCATGCTTGCACTACCATGTGGGTGCCCTTGAAAGACCAGCAGAGTGGCCACCTCAGATCCCCACATGCAGAGGAGAAGGGACTGTCAGCCTCCACTGCTTGGCAGAGACGAAAGGTCAACCGCAAATGCCCCAACCTCTGAAAACCATCCCTCCCAAGTAGGCTAGGGAAGAGGCTGCCTTCACCAGGACTCATCACGCACCACTAACCGTTGCCGTTGTCACCACAGTGCTGTGGAAAGCTGCAGCCGTCCAGAGCTTTGCTGCTTTCCTCGGGCGCCGACTCCCTCTCCGGCAGGACGAGAGCGGCCGCTTGCTAAAGAGGTGCCGAAAATAACCGCTCGGCCACAACTGCTTTTATTCCAGTGACAGGTGCGTTACTAAGTTAAACTTCACACATGTCTCTGGGGCTGGGGCTTCAGGGATGGAGGCGGCACGGGGGGTTCCCCTTGGCTAAAGGTGGTGATTCTTTGGAAAAGTCGGGGTGCCCACTGCTGAACCCCTACCTTGCCTGGCGGGCATCTGGGCAGCCAGGAGGAACATCCTGGATTCTGCTCTGGGGTTTGGTTCCTGAAAAGCATTGGGAGGAGGCTGGAGAATGACCGCAGCATTGCTTGGAGGACCTGAGTGACTGCTGGGTCCAGATGGGATCAAAAAAGGGTCGCTCTTGCGTCCTTTCCCCATTACCTGATGCGTATTTGTTCTGTTTTTATTTTACTTAATGTCTAGGCTATCTGACTCCCCGGGGAGTCTGGGCAGCTTACAGCTAAATACCAAGCAAATTCAAGAACAGACTTCCGACCAGGAGACCAGAGAACACGAAAGGAAAGCTACGTGAAGCAAAAAGAGATATTTCTGCTCAGCTTGTCCTCAAAGCTTGGGAGAACAGCCACTTCCGGAGCGACACATGAATTTAGCCTAGAGATCATAGTCCTGGGGACTTCCTCGGCCTGCCTGAGCAGCGAGAGTGGCATTATTGGCTCCAACCTTGCTAGAATCATCGCCTCTTCCGTGTGATCCTGGGATTGGAACAGCCTCTTCCTAGGGACTCTCTGGATTTGTATGTGGTGGTATGACATGCCCACAAACCTCCCAGCTGTCCCAGGGAACAACCCTATTAAAATGCTTGTGGTCCAGCTTCCTTGAAGACATCTTAATGGTTCACGTAAGGCCAGGAAGAACAGACCAAAATTCCCCCATGTTGCCCTTTTGCATCTCCCAGCAAACGCCGGAGGGAAGCAACATAAAATGCCTTACATTTGCTGCTCGGTCTCAGCACCGCTGATCTGACGCAAATAAATGTTGTGAAGGATTTCCAAAGGGTTTTTCTATCCTGACTCAACCAATTGCGCCCTGCAACGACTGGGAAGGGAGACACGCTGAAGTGCAGCTGCATCGGGGTCTCTCCCGCAACAAGCCACTGACCCCTCACAGATAGACATGAGCGGAAATGAAGGCCGATTTAAAATAGCCCGTTGCAGGGGAGAGGCAGGGATAAACATGAATCCTAAATACAGTCCTCTGGGTTGAACTCCTTGTTATGCCGGCTCAGTGATCAGCAGTGGTCTTTACAAGGTATCTCAAGACGCTGGGGGCTGCCACAGAGTCGTCCAAGCTCCATCTCTTTTTAATGTGCTTTGCATTTTGTACATGAAAAATGTGGAGACTGGATCCCACCGAGGCAGTTGTTACTTTCACTTTTGGGGCCCTACCCTGCTAACTAGGGACCTGCATGGAGCAAACGGGAAGGGGTCCCAACCCAGGCGGGATCTGCACCCCCTTTCCCAACCCCAGCATCTGAGTGCTGCTGCCTGGCAGCTCCCCCCTCCCTCCTGCCCGGCACAAGCCAAGCGGGGCTCAGCCTCTGGGTCTCTAGAGGAGGGTTTGTTTCATCTTACTTACAGAGACACACCATGGACCATTTCAGGCAACCATGAAATCGGCCGCGTGGGAGAAACATCGGCGGCCCAGCATCACGATCTGCAAGTAAAATAAAACATACGCTATCAGGAGAGACCCGAGGCGGGGAGAGGCCTTATCATCGCACTAAGCTGGGGACAGTCAGGCTTTATGGTCTCTGTGAGGAGGTCCAGTTGGACATAGGCCTTTTACTTCCAGGGCCAAAACCCTTAGAAATTCTCCTCCCTTTTCAAGAGGCTCAGAAGCAGCCGGGCTGGGCAGAGCAAAGCCAAAACAAGGAACCCCTCCTTGGCTTATGACCAACTCTAATCTACAGGCACCTTCACGGGTTTACCGTTCCTCGGTGAAAGTCCTGCTGATGGCCGCACTGAGGTGCTCGCCCGTTATCCTGACGTTGCAGAGCTAGAGGTAAGCAACTGGCAGCCGTCATGCCAAATCAGGCTCGGCTGCCCTTGGGCCCACGGATGAAAAAGAAGTTTCTTTTCTTCCTTGCCATAGCAATCATGCATTCATCAAGCTGCACCTCACAAAGATATCACTTCAATACAAACCAAGGTATTTTGCAAAAAGGAAAGCCATGCAGAACTGCCCCTAAAAGGAATTAGCAATTTCTGTGTAATTCTATCGCCCTTCCCATGTTCTGTCTACAGAGAGCTTCATCTAAGAGTATAGACTCCTGAACCCATAAGGCTTGGCTGAAAGTGTGGAGAGGGCAGGGCAGGCTGAGAAACAGGCAGCCTTGCATTCTGAAAAGCACACCTTACTCTCACGGCTATTTTCAGTAACCCGAAGATTCAAAATATATCAGGAGACGGTAAAATAGGTTGGCAACTGAGAGCCAGGGTGGATGGCCCACCTCTTGCTTGCAGGTGTCCCTCCCCAGAACAAGACTGGGCTGCCTCCCCTTCCTACAGATTAAGAAAAGGAAGAATTGGGTCACCTCCTGCTCCGCAGAAGGAAGGAAACTCTGCCACAGTTAGTGGATGTTTTTTGTGGGACTGCTGCCTTGAAGGTCTGGAAAGCAGTGCTTGGTCCAGGCAGCCCCCAAAACAAGTGGGGTTGAATTTGCTGCTTTAGCAACTCTAGGACCGCTTTGAACTGCAGCTTCTTTGCTTCAACTAGAGCTGGATTCTCTGCCTGAGGATGGTGGCCGAGAACCGTTGAGCCTCTCTTCAAGTCTGCAGGCATCCATGAGAAGGGGACATTCCGGTTCCAGGCTAAGCATACTTTGAGGCTAGCGCCAACATTTTACACACTGGGGCGTAACGTTCTTCTGCCCTTGCTGGCAGAGGGTCCTCGTCTGATGCTGCCCATGTGCCCAGAAGATGCTCCTCAGCTGAGCCAGAGGCTGGACTTTCCTGGGAAGAGTTTGCAGAAAGGCTGCAGAAGCACCAGGTGGAAAACTGACCCAGCCTTCCCTTTGCACATGGGTGGGTTCCAATCCTGGGCCTGCTTGGGAGCTCAGGGGGGCCTCAGGAATCTTCTCCTTTGGCTGTGGGATCCCCTGAAAGCAATGCCCTGACCGGGGGAGGGGGATTAACTTCTAACCAGACAGTTGGAGTTAGCACAGCTTTTAGTCTCTGCCAAGCACCCGTTGCCTGCAAAGTCCCTCTCAATCGGACTGAAATTCCTCCCTTCCCATCCATCCCTACTTCAAATCCTAGAAATGCATCCACACATTACTTGTGGAGAAAGCAGCTGTCCTGGTATGCCTGGGTGTGTGAAAAGGAGCCTCCTTTATGGGACTCCCAATTCTTCAGGTTGTCCTGCTGAGGACAACCAAAAGCACATCGGGACGCGGCCTCCTCAGAGAAGGTTTGGGTCAAAGAGGTTGCCTCAAATTGACTTGGAGCCGTCATTCAGGGCATGGAAAGTGGCAAGGAGGGACATGAAAAACAGACCCTCCATAAAAAGGCTGGGGGCTGTTCTTGGGGCTCAGCCGTCGGGCCAGTCATGCAGCCTGCCAGCCTTCAGGAGAGGGAAGGAGGAGGAGGAGGAGGAGGAATTCTCCCTCAGTTCCAAAGTTGCTAATTTTGAGCTGGGCGCTGCAGCTTGAAGCTGAACAGGGAAACGATCTGGCGCCTCAAGTGTTCTCGCAGCAACTATTTTGGGGCTTCGGCACGGAGCCCTGTGCCTGCGGAGACGGAACCCATCTGCCATTGGAGCGTTCACCTGCTAGCGGAGGAAAGTTGCCCATCTGCCACACAGCCTCCGCCCACTGCCCTGCAACTTTGGCCATGGGGATGCCGCTCCCAATCCCCAGGACTGGAGGTGGTGCCAGGTGGTGGGGGCACCATGGGCAACTGGGCTGCCGGATGGGGATCTGCTGGCTGAGGGGTGGCCGTCAGCCAAGCCAGAGCTACCCAGCGTTCTCACCAGCCAAGTCAAAGGCCGAAATCCAGATATAGGCAACAATCAGACCCTGGTGGGTGACTCTGAATGGCACCGAAGGAGCACTTGGAAACTGCAAACCAGCTTAAGGAGTGCAGAAAAACTCATCCCTGCCTCATGCCCTGCCTGACTCTCCTCCAGGCTGGCTACCTTAAGCAAAGAATATGACCTGAGAACATCTGAACTAGATGTTCTGACCAAGAATGGAACCCTCCCCTTCTGTGGCATGCAAAGAGCACATAACATTCTGGACGGGGCACAGGCCTTGACCCCTGGACCACGCAGGAAGCTCCCTCAGCCTTGCTCCAGGTCCATTTGAGTCTGCCAGACGGAACAGGAGCAGCTGCTAGGAGTCCATGCAAGGCAGGGCGAACCCCCTCGCTGGGCAGGACTCTGTTCGAGCAAGGGGAGCGCCTTCCACCTGCTCAAAGGGCAGCCCCCACTGCCCACCTCCCACGGTGGAACAAGAGAAGTACAGGAAAGCCACACCTTTTGGAGACAGTGAAGAATGGCTCCATGTCTTCCCAGCCACCCCTTTGGTGGCCTCCTTTCCCTTTCTCCCACCGGCTCTTCCACACCCCAAAGTTTCTGCCTTTGATGGGGTGAAGTGGGCCTTGGCAGCAGATGGAGCTGTTTCTCACCAGGGCCCAAGGTTAAAACCATCCAATTCATTCTAAAGATCGTTTGGGGCAAAATAGCCTGGCATGAGCCACGTGAACAAGGGGTCTCTGGCAAAGACCAGCCAGATCTTTTATTTCTGGGACACAAAAAAGGTGCCAATCCATCCCACCGAGGTCTAAGCATCCCCTCTAAGAGCATGTGCAGAGTAGGTCCCTATTTCTGCAATATCTGAGGCCCGGGACCAGGGCATCTCTCCTTCTGGGCGCTGCCCCTGGTCTTCCTTTGCTGGGCTGCCCGTTCAGCTCCTCTCCTTTTGCAAAGCCTGTTTTGCTTTGAAGCTGCCTGAGCAGAACGGGAGCCGGCTGGCATCCGCCGAAGCCAGCGCTTCCCACGGGGTGGGGCGAGGGACTGTTTTCTTGGCACTCCAAATGCAGTGCCATATGGCAGCATTTGAAAGAGGCCCAGAGAGAGAAGGTGGGGGTGGACAGCATCCAAGCCCACCCGCCTGGCACCCGAAATCATTCTGGGTCCAAGGAGAAGCCCAGAACCCTTCCACAAAAGGTGGGGGGAGTGGGCTGCCGATTATCTGCCTGCGGGGTTTGGTGTGGCAGGAGAAGCACCTGCCTGCCTCTCTCCTGCCTTTGGGGGCTTCCTTCAGCACTTCCCTCCTCCCCAAAGAAAACATGAGCCCAGGCCATTGTAGGGAAGGGAGGGTCCTTGCAGGAGGGGGAGAGAGGAAGCAACCTTCCCATTTTGCTTTGCTTTGCACTCCTGATTCCCCCATCAAAGGCATTTTCCTGCATGAAGGTCAGGAACTGCATGCCCAAATCCAGAGCCCTGGTCATGCCAGAACCTGTCAGCAGAGATCACCTCAAGGTATCCTTTCCTTCTATCAAAGCAGTGCAGCAGAAATCCAGAGTGGGAGGAACTCCCCCCCCCATCAAAGCATTCAGTTCTACTTTAAGGATGTCCCGTTAATACTGTCAAACTCAAGCAACAAGCAGCAGAACCCAGAAAAATTGGGAGGAAGGGAGCACCCCCCCATGCCTCCTTCAGCAAATCTCCCTCTCCCACCTCCCTGCTACTCAGCCCCGAGGGATAAAGGGGGTACTCACTGGGGTTTGAGGTGAAGGTGGGGTGCCGTGTGGCTCCCTGGGAGACCGCTGGTGATGGTGGGGGCATGTTCGGGGGTGTGGAGCGGGACTGCGTCTTCACGTCGGCCGGCGAGTCGGGCATCGTGGCTGCCTGATTCTCTGCGCTGCCTGCAAGGGGGAAGCGAGAAGGGGAGGAAGGTGTGAGCAACCAGGCCTGAAGGTGCAGCTAGAGACAGACAGACAGCTGGACAGAGAGACTGGGCTGGTGCCACCTGCTGAGAGCCCCCCCCCCCCCCCCCGAGAAGGCCTGGGAATCAGAGCTGAGACAGGTGTGGCTATCGAGACCAACATCCTGAGAGAGACAAACTGGTACAGGCACCTGGGGGGGGCACATGGGACAGGATGGTTGCATAGCACCATCACCATCATGCAAATAAGGCAATTTTTTAAATAGCCATGATGACATCATGATGCCCAGAGGAAGACTAGCTGGGGTAAAGCACAATTCCCCAGCTTTTGCCACTCCTGATTTGGACTCCTGCAGCTCAGTGGCCAATTCTCACAAACCACCATAAAACATGGCTTACCAGGATTGAATAAACCATAACAGCACCTGCATTCCCGTCTAAAAGAGATGGCCCACCCTGTTAGGAGCAGGGGGCATGTGATCCCAGTGTTGGGGTGTGTATGGCTCCCCAATCCAGCCTACAGGTCACGTCACACACCCCACTCCATCCCCTCCCCCACCACCCCTGCAGAAAAATGAGGTCTTGGGTGGTAGCATCTGGTTGAACAACAACACTGGTTCACTTTCATCTCTGTTTTTTCATTATCAAGTCATACTAACTTCTCTGTATGCCCAGAACTCTTAACTCAAAATGGATTCACCTCTTGAGCTGAATCGTGGTTTGTTCAACAAGCCACAGGGACCTGCGTCACACATAATGCTAAGCCGTATTTCACGGCCTCCACTCTCGCTCATTGTTCTAAGCCCCAACCACACAATCAGCTCCAGGCTTAACTGCCACATGGGATCCGCTGAGATCATCGCCACCTTTTCGTTTCAAGACCTGCCTGTGGAATTCTGGGCTGGCTGTGGGTTGCAGGTTATGCTGCGAATTTATGTCGGGCTGGACGTTGCAGTTTTATGAGCTGTTTAGTCTTCAAATTAAGTGTGTGCGGTGAGGAACTTTGAAAATGCATGGCATTTAATGCCACAAATAACGCGTGAGGCCAACAACACTGGAGCGGGATTGGGCCCCTGCGCACTCCCCCAGCCAGCTGGTTCCAGATGCTCCGAGAAAGCCTGCTATCTGGCTGCTCTTGCAAAAGGGGGTGCCTTCTCTGCCCATTGCGGCCCTTCCAGAAGATTGTTTGGGGGTGAGCTAGCTGGGGCAGAGCAGGAGAAAGGTGGGGTGACTTTGGGGAGAGAAAGCGGGAGCAGCTGCCACATCTAAACAGAGGCACCTGCCACCAGCCACCCGGGCTGCCAAGTTCATTTCTTTCCCTGCTCCATTAAAGAGGATGCACTTGAGGTTGACGGCTCCGCACAAGTGTGCCAGCAGCTGCGGCAATCCGTCACGGCGTCTCACGGCCTGGCCCGGCCAGGGCTCGGAGGAGAACCAAAGAAGGAAAGTCTCCCCTTTGCCGCCCTGCCTGGGGTCAGCCAGAGGCTCCCGGAGGGGACGGAGCTGCCAGCTTTCAGGGGGCAACAGATCATCCCTAATCCACGGCAACTGTGGCACCATGAAGTGAACTTCGCACACCACGAGAGAGAGCGCGGGAAAGGACACTGCCTGTGCTAAATAAAGCCAGGCGCAGAGCCAAAGCAGATGTTCCTGGAGGGCCAGAACAGCAACCTAAGCAGGGAGCCGAGCTTTCTTAAGGCAGGGAAGCCTCTTTTCCCAGAGTGGGCGAGCATTGCTGAGTGGTGCCCAGTCCTGGGTACATCCCTGGGGAAGGTGCAGGGACCTTCCTCAGGGACACAAATAGCTTCAACACAACAAACCCCCTCCCCTCTGGCGTAGATGGGGCTGCAGCCTTCCAGGGGCTGAGAGGACAACTTCTCAGCGATTCCTGGGTTGGGGGAGGGAGGCGGCCTCCTTGGCATGCAGCCCAGGGAATTGGTTGGAACTAGCTGGTGCATGTCTGTGCCAGCCACTCAGTCATAGCCCTTGCCCCTTCTTTCATTCTTGGGGCATTCAGGATCTCCTATGAAGAACGGATAGAACTCTTCAAAGCCTGCTATTCTTTAATCGGATTGCCAAAAGGGTCCTCCTAGCCCCCTTGATTAGGGTGCACACCCCAATGGGGTGACGCAGGGATCTTGCCCCATTTACCCACAAGCCAAGCTGTGCCGAGAGCAGCCGGATTCCCAGACAGGAATCCGGCAAGGGCAGAGATGGGCTCTTCAGCTCCAGGGGAAACTGCTCTAAAAAGGGGCAGCCGGTCCCCTTCCGGATTCTCCAGAATTCCCAGGAGGCTCAGCGAGACCCCCATGGAGGGCAGTTTCCCCAGCCATCCCTTCCCTGCGAAGAGCATCTCTTTGGGATGAAGTCTTCTGCAGGAGAGCCAAGGATGAAGCCACCTCCTTCACTGTTCTCAGCACGCAGCTGAGTCGGGGCCAACAAACAGGAGTTTGCTGGTTGTAAGTCAGCTCAGCAGAGGCCAAGGAGAGGGAAAGGCCATTTCTCCAAGACTCCGGAGCCCCTCCCAGCCTCGCCATGCATTCCCACCCTGTCTGTCCGTCTGTCTCGCTTCTCCACTGTTGGGAAAGTCTGAAAAGGATGTTACTTCTGGGGGAGGCCGACCCAGAGCCAAAGCAGCAGGGAACCCACTTCAATCCTCAAGAGGTTTCCCTTCTTCACCTGAAGCCTTTCACCTTCAGTCCAGGTGCTGTGAATTTTGGCCTCTGACGCAAAGACCCACAAAAACATGGGTCCCAGGCCAGGCCTCAGGGCAGGCCCCACGGAAGGAAGGCTTGGACTCAGCCGCTGCATTGCTCTAAACCATGTTGCAATTGGGTGCTGAGTTAGTGTGCTGCAACAACCCGAACATTGTGGTTTGTAATCCAGTGTTATGATTCCTGGGGCAGCTGGAGCCTCTGGTAGATCTCCAGGAGGAAACTCTTTCTCCCTCCACCCCATCCCCGTCTGCAATATAGGCAGTCCTGGATTTATGACCACAATTGGAACAGAATTTCCACTGCAAAGCAAAGTGGCTGTTAAGAGACTCACGCATAAAACCAAACAAGATGCCTTGTCCTCAGGCCAGACTACCTGCCCTCCTGCCCTCTCCCACCGCAACCTTCCCGATTTGAGAGGGCCAGGATGGAGCCCAGGATCTGCGGCCTCAAAGGCCTAGGCCCTGGCAGCGATGGGCTGGCCATCCCCGAGAGATCCCTCGATCTAGGGCCCTGCCTAGAATCCCCGTCCTTAGCAAGAGGACAGAGGACAGGCACGGTGCTTTAAGAGAAGAGACCCCCACCCAAAGCAGCTGGCAGGAGATGAACCAAGAGCCGACCAGAATCTCAGCTCTTCTCAATTGTCTCTTGCCTCTCTCTGCGAAATCCGAACCTTCTCCCAAGAGGAAAGCAAATCGCCTTCAACCAACTTACAGCCTTTCTCCATCTAGCCAGCCTTGCCTGAGGTGGGTTTCAGCAGGTTCTGACCAGTTCTGGAGAACCGGTTGCGGAAATTTTGAGTAGTTCGGAGAATCGGTAGTAAAAATTCTGACTGGTCCCACCTACATCTATTCTCTGCCTCCCGAGTCCCAGCTGATCGGGAGGAAATGGGGATTTTGCAGTATCCTTCCCCTGCCACGCCCACCAAGCCACACCCACAGAACCAGTAGTAAAATTTTTTGAAACCCACTACTGAATCTGAGGGTCTCAGCAGAGAACCATTTTCTTCATCCTCCTCCTCCTCCTCCTCCTGGATTTACTCCTTTCTACGGGCAGAACTTGGTCCCCATTTCCAATTTGCTTCAGGAAAGTTAAGATGCAAATACGCCTTAACTCAAATCTTCTCACCTCAGAGACTTTTTGCCCTCAGGGGAGAGCAGATGCTCTCTGTACATGCTCACTTGTCACTGTTTAAAATATCCCAAAGAATTGATTTGGGGCTGTTGCACAGGATCTTTTCCCAGATCCTTTTTGTTTCCAGACAGGCTTCCTCTCTCTCTCTCTCCCTCTTCCTCTGATAAATTTTCCACTCCTCTCCACTCTCCCAGGCTGTTTTTGGAAGTGTTGAGGGGTAAGAAGCCTCATGTGAAATCCTGAGCATCATTTTGACTGATGACAGCATTCCTGCAGCCCTGGATGCCTGCACATGGAGCCTGGCATGGTGTGGGACCGCCAACTCCCCCCCCCCCTTTTGACTTCCTGCTGTATTTATAAATACGCCCTGAGTGACAGCCGAGAGCCAAACAGCAGCTGAGAACTTTCTGCAGCAGATGGAACCCAGCAGAAGCCCTGGCGTGTCCCAAGTGCTGTCATCCAGGAGACTGCGGAGCGGGAAGGTGGCATGATGGGTGGATGCCTCTCTGAGCCTGCCCGGGAGAGATGCCACCCGGAGCGTAGGCTGGCCAAGTGCTCAGGGCATGGGAGGGCATCGCGGAAGCTCTGGACCATAGTGTTAGGAAGCCACTTGGGGTATGGACAGCGATTGTCTTCCCTGGCACAGATATAATTGCATGCCAGCCTGTTCACTGACGCCATTTTGCATCCTCCTCATTTCCTGCAGATCAAGAAGATTCTATTCTGGGGGCCATTCTGGGGTTTCCTTCAGAAGAGGGAGGGCATGTCTTGATGGCCATTGCCCTTAGTAGTAGAGGGGAGAGGGGTGGAGTGGCCCCCATGAGGAAGAAGAGGCTCAGGGGAGCACAGAGGTGTGTGGTGGACGCCCCGCCCCACCCAAAATAACAAAACAAGTAAGAAAAAGAGCAGCTCGCCTCTTCAGCTCCAAACCTCTTCAGGCAAGGAAGAGACTTGACCTGGCCATTCAGAGAGAGAGATGTGCTCTGGTCAGTTGCCTCCCTTGGACTCGGCAGTGCTGGGGAAACAAGCCTTGCGAGCAATAAAACTACTGGTCACCAAACTGGAAATTAAGCTCACGTTTCTCTCTTGTATATTTTTCTCCCCGGTGGCTCAGAGCAGAAAGTGCCCCCACGTCTCATTCTCACAAGAACCCTGCAAGGGACAGCAAGGCTGAGACGTGGGACTGGACCTCCGTCTCCTGGGGAAGGTCAAGGCTGAGGCCGGGAGGGAAAGGGGGCATCCTTTGCATCCAGTCCCATGGCATTAATGGGGCAGGGACTCGGCCTTCTGTGTCCCTGGGAGATGGGAGTGTGGAGGGCACGCAGGGCAGCCGTTTGGGCCCCTCATTTCAGAGCTTCACTTCTCCAGAGTGAAGTTGCTTCTCCGGAGCAACAACTAATAAGAAACAAATGTTGGAAAACAGACAAAACTCACTGCAGTTGGGACCAATTATTTCCTTCTCCCCCCCAATTCCCTTTCCCACCCCAGCAATGTTCCTGCCCCTGTCCTCTGAGTCATCCCCAGGATGAACCGTCCAGGGACGATGGCAGTTTTGCTTGGATGGAAGAGAAGCGGCAGCTCGTCTCCCCTTGGGCTTCTTAATGTGGGGAGGGCCCTTCTTTTCTTGCAGACACCCCCCCTTCCACACATCGAGAGCTGCAGAGCACCCCATGACAACAACCCTGTGAGGTGGATTGGGCTGAGGGAGTATGGCTGGCTCAAAGTCACCCAGCCGGCTTTCATGCCTGAGGCAGGACTAGAACTCACCATCTCCTGGAGTCTAGTCTGGCAGACCCTTTGGGCAGCCCCTTCCTCCTTCTGACCCAGGCGGGCGGGAGAGGGAGGAGGAAAGAGTTAAAGAGGGGATGGCATGAGATCTCTGCATCCTTTCCTGCTCTCCAAATGCAATCCAGATGCTGAGGATGGGGGGGGAGGAGAGAGACTTGGTGCCTCCTTCCAAGGAAGGCTCTGCTGCATTCCAGACGTTCAGCTGCAGCTGCCAAGAACAACTCCCCAGAAACTCACCAGGGAGGGATGGAGGGGCTCCATCTGGATCGTGTTAGGCCAGCCCTCGGCACTGGCAGCCAACTGGATAGGAACTGCAGACCGCTCGCATGTGGGAAAGGATGGGGAGGGGGTCAAGCCCGTCTCCTTGGTTTTTCCCAGACAAGGCCTTCCTCTCAAGAACAAGGGGGCAGGACCTCGCTCTTTCTCCCAGCCCTCCTCCCCACACGCTCAGAAGGGCGTGTTGACGTCCTGCAACCACAAGGATGAGCAGGCTCCTCTCTGGATGCACCTGGCCTTGTGCAGAGACAAATGTTTCAGGAGCCATCAGTACTTTTCAGGGAGGCCAACTCAGAGATGGGGAAGGGGATGCGAGAATGGAGGGAGGCATTTTCCTCTCCTCTGAATGTATATTTCACTAGTGGCAAGTCCATAACAGGATAACAGGGTTGGAACTCGGAAGGGACCTTGGAGGTCTTCTAGTCCAGCTCCCTGCTCGAGCAGAAAACCTATATCAGGGGTATCCAGCCTTGGAACTTTTAAGACTTGTGGACTTCAACTCCCAGACTTCCCAGCTGGCTGGGGAAGTCTGGGAGTTGGTCCACAAATCTTAAAGCTCCCAAGCTTGGACATCCCCACCCTATATAGCATTCTGGACAAATGGCTGTCCAATCACTTCTTTAAAACCTCCAGTGTTGGAGCACCCACAACTTCCAATTTGAATTTTATTGAATGTTATTCCTCCTTCACACCATCTAGAATAAAAGAGAATCGTGTGATTCGGCATTCGGAAAACATCAGGCTTTGAGAAATAAAGTGCACAGGAGTTTTCTGTAGCTCCAAAACATACAGCAGGAAAACGGGGAAGAAGCAAAGAGTCACGAAAGCTTCTGCCTTTTAATCAAATCCTTTCCTCCAAAGAAGGTCCCTGCCGACTTTTGGCTCCCAGAAACCAGCCCGGCTCTCCCCTCCTCCTCCAGTCTTCTACAGTTGAAGGGCAGACACACAGGCCTCTTTCTAAGCCGGCTGGGTGGGAGTAGCCAGAAGGAGCGTTGCACGGTGCCCTTATTCCTTGCTGCTGCCGCCGGCGGAGGGAATGCAAAACTCCAAGGGCTATTAAGAAATGTTCAACATCCAAGAATTGGCACACGGCTTGACAGGAGTGATTCACTACCTGCTGAGATGGAAAATAAGGGCGTTCAGGAGCAAAGGCTCCGCATCTCGCCCCCTCCTCAATATTCATTAGCGCAGGATGCCGAGTCTTCCCAGGGCCCGTTCAAGGACTCACGCGGCACACCTGAGACCGGCTAGCGTTCCCCTCAGCTGGGCTGCCGGCCATCTGTTCGGTGCCGGCAGTCTGCCAAGCTTGCCTAGCAGCCTCCCTTGCTCCATCTTGCTTCTCTTCCAAGGCTGCCAGGATGCCAAGAAAGCTGAAGGACCAAGATCGGTGCCCGAAGGAGAACCAGCATTTGCCGGGCAAGGAAGCTGCCGACATCACCGTGGTTGCTCCCCATCTGTGTACACACAGAGCCACCCATGACCTTCTCCGGGAAAAGGCATTGCAAAATGTAGCCCTTTTCCGATTCTGGTAGGATCGGACACCTCACGCCACACCAAGCTGGTAGAGGTGGGCCAAGAGCAGGCCCAGAGAGGAGGCATTATAAGCAGGGCTTGCTAGCTGAATCTGATAATGAGAAATTCTTTTTTTTCCCTTGTGATTTCTCCAGTCTTGAAAACAAAACTCCTTCCAATTTTAAGTGCCGTCTTGGCATCCAGCTTGCTCTTGAAGGAGCCTGTTTCCCTTCCCCAGGACCTCAGCGAGGGGGGGAGAGAAACCCACCATCACTACCAAGGCTGGTGTGCTCCTAATCATTGCTGTCCCCTCCCCATCCAGGCATGTCTTTGGACTGTTAAATCCTGCCACTAAAGGGCAAAGACATATCTGCATGCCTAATTTTAGTCTGGCCTGCCTACAACCGGCTCAGTTCAGGCTGTCCACTTGAAGAGAAGATGACCTCAAGCTTAGATGACTTCATGAACGCCAGGAAGAAAAAGGGGCTGCACTGCCAGGGAATGTAAAGTGACCGATTTAAAGTGAATTACACTGCAGAAACTCTAATTTTCCTTCCATAAACCATCCATTTCTCCAGCTATCCATCTATCAGAAAGCATCTTCTGAGCAACCAAGGATGATTGTTACCACACCACACTTCAAAACCAAGTAACAATGGATGGGAAGGAGAGAAGCATCCCTATAACTAAGGAGAAATTTCTTGACAGTTAGAACAATTAATCAGTGGGATGAAGTCCTGGGTACTCCCTCACTGGAGTTTTTCAAGAAGCAGCTGGACAACCATTTGTCTGAAATGGTATAGAGGATTTCCTGCCTGAGCTGCGGGTTGGACTAGAAGATCTCCAAGATCCCTCCCAACTCTGTTATTCTGTTACTCAAGTTCAGCCCATCAGTCTGCACAAAGTTGGGAGGATCCACCTCAATTTTCCAAGTGTGTTTTTTCACAAAGGGCCATGTTGTGAATAGTTTCTCAAACACTACAACTTCATGGGTACGTCTCTACTCAGCCTCCCGATGCCACCCTGTTTTATACAGAAGTTCTCACAAATATGTATTTGTGACTGATGGAAAACCTGTATCCCATCTTCTCCCTCTCCCTCTCCCTCTCCTTCTGCTGGTCAGTGGAGTTAAGCAACTGCCTGTCTTGCCAGGCTCTCTCTAGAGAACGTGCTTGTCTTGGTGCAAATGGCAAATTCTCCAACTTACAACAAGCTTCTCAGGGCTGCCCTCTCCACATGGTAGAAAAAGACAGGTGTGAAACACCGGCTGTGTTCACACACACACACACACACCTATCTCCTGGGTTCATAGCAGATACTGAACCAGAAATGAACCACAGGAGAGATTCAGACAACACCCATTGCTACAGAAATCTAGCCAAGCATTAACCAACTCTCATACCTGGTGCAGAAGTAGTTGATTGATAAACCTTTAAATAATCTAGTTAAGACTGGGGAGTCCTTGATGCTCATTGAGCTTGCTGGTTAATTTACAGATGTTTAGTTACCCAACTAGGGAACATCATCAGTGCCATCTGAGTTAAGACATTCCCTATATTATATAGTTCTTTATATATAATAAAGAACTGCAATATTTAATTGTGAATCTCTTGACAGCAGCTAGAATCGTATTTGCTAAAAACTGGAAAAGAGAAAAGTTACCTAATGATGAAGAAATTATTAAGAAAATGATGGAATGTGCTGAAATGAGCAAACTGACATTTGAAATAAGAGAGCAGGAAGATAGACAATACTATTTGATATGGGATTTATTTTATTGATGGATAGAGAATAAGAATTGGAAATAATTATGATATAAATGGATGTTGAAATTTTTGGAAATAAGCTAGCATGTTTAGTGATAAATTGAAGAGAGGAGGAGCACAAAAATTTCACCGACTAATACACTGTCTAGAATTGTATGTTTTTATGTTTTGTTTTGTTTGTGTTTTTGAAAAATTAAAAAAAAAAAAGACATTCCCTAGTTGGGTAATGAAATGTCTGTAAACTCACAGAGCTCTCCACAATTCAACCTGGAGCTACTGCTATGCTCAGATGCCTTCCTGGCAAATCTTCTCCACCCCTGGCCTAAGGGACCCCACAAGCTTCTGCCACTTGCCCAGGTGTATAAAGAGTTCCAGCAGAGGCAAAGGAACTGGGAAAACAGCTTGGATACGAGGCACTGGCTGAGGGCCCAGCCTGGGCCCCATGACCCCCAGGGACTTCTCCCTGAACCCCTTCGGACTTGGGGAGGGGAACTGGGAATTCATGTCGATTCTGCTGGACCCGGAAGCTGAGGGGAAAGGAACCCCTCTATTTTACAAGCCTTCGTTCACTATTGTTTATATAAACAGGTAAATTGTTTCGTATCTCAATTAAAAACATCTGCCACATAAATGAATACCAATTAACTCATCCTGTTTTTAATTACTCTGTTAATTACATACAGGCAGCCGCAAGGATGGCATGGGAATAAGGGAAGTAGGCACGCAAAAGGAGCCTCCCCCCCACCTCCTGGCATGCCCAGAGAAACCAGTTAGCTGTTGGCTCTGGTCTAGGACGTGCCCAGCCCCTGATGGATTGAGGGGCGGGGGGCTCCCTGCCATCCTTGGGCCCTGCAGGGAGAGAGCACTTTGCAGATGCTCAGAAAACTCTGCTTCCACTGAACAGGGCTTGACTTGCTGCCCCCGTGGGAGGTTCTTGTTTCCCACCTCAAACGACCCAAGATCTCAACTGAGGTACAGGAAGCCCTCGGCTGACAACAATGGTTTAGCAGCCATTTGAAGCTACAACGGCACTAAAAAAAAAGAGTCGCTTATGACCAGTCCTCGCATTTACAACCATTGCAGCATCCTCATGGTCACGTGATCAAAATTTGGGCACTTGGTAACCAGCACAACCGTTGCAGCATCCCGAGGGGCTTTTGTGACCTTCTCAGTCATCTTCCCACCAGCAAAGCCAACGGGAAGCCGGATTCGCTTAACAACCGAGGCCAAAACGAGTGTGGAATCAGGCGCAACTCCCTTAGCTTTGCTTAGCAGTGGAAATTCTGCTCCCAATCTGGAAGTTCAGAAGCTGCTGCAGAAAGGCAGCTTGTCCTCCAGTTGAACCTGATGCACGGGGACCTCATGGACACGTCGCCATGGAAGTGGCACCCCAGGCGGGGATTTCCCAGAGTCCCCCATCCACAGAATATCCAGGGTCAGCCCTGCTTAGTTCCTGCAGATCAACCCCAGTCATTCTGACCGACTTCCAGGCATTTTCCTGCACGGCTGATCTGTCCACCTGGGAGGTGCTGGGAGGTGGATGCCCAGCTATTGGCAATGCCAGGCAGTAGCACTCAGTTACTCCTGAGCTCTGCCAGACCACGAGACCCTCATCGCCTGCCCAAAGCCCTTGGCAGCTCCTCCATCTTTGCCTTCCTAGGAATGTCTGCCTGCCTGTGCTCGCCTAAGGCACATCACCCATCATCCAGAGCCTCACCTCATAATCCACCAGCCACAGCCAGAATTTCTTCATGGCAGCCACCATTAACACCCCCCTTCACCCCCCACTCCTGTTCCCCTTATCTGGGCAATGCAGCTCCTGGGACTTTTCCAGACCTCTTAACTGTGCTGTGTGGATGCAGACCCTGTACTTGTTTATACAAAGGAAATGGGGAATAGCAAGAAGAGAAAATGGACTCAGATCCCCTTATTTATGTATATCTTTGGATGCTCGCTTGTTTCATCCATGTATTGGCCTGCCCAGTTGGCAGTGGCAACCTTGAGTAACCCACAAGCAGAGAAAATAGGAGAAGGAATACTGTTTTTCTCTCTCTCTCTTTTTTTTTTTTGGCAATTGTAAAGCTTGGAGACCAACTGAGAAAGAAGGGGAAAAAGGCAATCTATAAAGGAGTATAATAAATATAAATATAAGATATAAATATAAGATATAAATATAAGACGCTGAGCTTGTCGATCGAAAGGTCAGCAGTTCAACGGTTCGAATCCCTAGCGCCGCAGAATGGGATGAGCTCCCGTGACTTGTCCCAGCTTCTGCCAACCTAGCAGTTCAAAAGCACGTAAAAAATGCAAGTAGAAAAATAGGGACCACCTTTGCTGAGAAGGTAAAAGCATTCCATGGCATTTAGTCATGCCGGCCACAGACCACGGAGATGTCTTCGGACAGCGCTGGCTCTTCGGCTTTGAAACGGAGATGAGCACCGCCCCCTAGAGTCAGGAACAACTAGCACATGTGTGCGAGGGAAACCTTTACCTTTTTAAAGGAGCCAGAGAGGCTGCAAACTCCAAGGCAGTCTACCTTTAAAGATCATACAGCTGCTTATGTGTGTGTGTGGGGGGGATTTCCCAGGCCCGCTCAAAGGAGGCCATCCTAGCCCTCATCTTGAGCACATACAGAGAGCACATAACACACTCGCCGTTTTCAGCTCTGGGGGGGACTGGGTTCCCCTCTCTCCTCTTCCTGCCTGCTTCCCGGCGGTGGGAACGATTCCAAGCGAGCAGATGGAGCAAGCTGGGCTGAGTATAAGAAGCGGAGCTGGGGGAGGCAGAGAAAGCGAGACTAGGACATTGCCATAGCAATTGCTAGCTGGGGTAAAAAGGACCTTTGTGCCACCTGCTTGGAAAGTCAAGCTTTGCCAACCTCCTTGCACTTTCCTGCACCCAAAAAATCCGCTTCAGGGGTCACAGAGAACATCAGGAAGAAAAGGTGGTCTTTGGATGGTGAGGGGGTGTAAGAGACGCCTCTGTACATACAAACACGGAGACACTCATTTCCCTGCACCTATAGCAGGGGTGCCCAACCTTAGCAACTTTAAGACCTGTGGACTTCAACTCTCAGAATTCCCCAACCAGCGATGTGTAGGACATTCATAGGAACCAAATCTCCCTCCACTTCCTAGCTCTTCCCCCACCCCTCTCTCAGAGGAACAAACTCCCAGAAGCTCTTGGTGATTTGGACTTGAAGCAGTTCGATCCCAAAGGCACAGCTTGGACCCCCGAGTGAGTTTTACTCATCTGCCCCCTGCCCTCCATCACCTCAAGAGAGACTCCAAATCAGCCAAGGGCTGAAATGGATAGTTGGGGGGGGGGAAACACAGTATGTGGCTCTGAGTGGAGAAATCATTTTTCCAGGGGATCGGGGGGAGGGGGGCTTCTCGGTCCTGTTGGCTGGCCTCTCCCAGGACCTGCCTCCCCCCCCCCACCCGCTGCCCTTGCATCCCGGAACAACCAGGAGAAGAGAAGTCAGAACATGCTGCCTCCAGTTGCTCACCCAGCCCTGATCTAAGCAGGAGGGGCTGCGTCAGCACCAGGACCCCAACAGGCTCCCCCCCACCCCCGCCTCTCTCAACCGGCTGTGACAGCTAACAAAGCCAGGGCCTCGCTCTGTGGGCCACTTGCTCTCCAGCCCACTAAGAGGTGCTCATGTTGTGCAAATCGTGCATCTCGGCTTCCGGCAGCCGAGAGCCTGGCTGGATGGACTGAGGATGAGCAGCTGGACCTCTGTATCTCCAGGAGATGCAGCCGGCTCCACCATCTTGTTGGTTGTGCCCAGGCAAAGGGAGACTTTTGCCCTGATGAGGATACAGCTTCAAGCCTTCCTCTTTAAGGCCGTGGGGCACTTGGGCACACAAGCACCCTCCTGGGCTGCCAAGAGCGATGTCCTGCCTGGCCCTCGGAGAAGCTGCAGGGCCCCAAATAGGCCCCACCGATAGCTTGAGCCATCAAGGAGGCTGTTGTGGGGAGGGGGGAGACTCCTGGGGCAGACCATCTCCCCAGTGAAACAGCAAAGTCCAGGGAGGGAAGTGTAGGTCCTTGGCTTCTATCTAGGAAGATGCCAGCTACTAGTCCTCATGGAGCCAGAGACCCATGGAGGAACATAATGGAGGTGCCCAAGCCAGGCGTGAGGATCCTGTAAGCACCTTGTCTCAGCCCTGGTCCATGGAGGATGCCACCCTTGAAGGGGTTTGCAATCACACACCAGGTTTTACCAAGCAGCGTGACAGAGTTCTCCTAACACGCACAGCCCAAGTTAAGGACAAATTCAGAGTGGCTCCATTCACACGCCCAAGCAATGCCTTTCCCTGGGCAGGAGCCACAGGGAGTCCTCCTTTGGGAATTGATTGGCTGATCACATCCTATACGAGGCTGCCTGACGATGAAACAGAGAAAAGGAACAACTCAGGCAGCCCCCCCCCCAAGCCTCCCCTGCAGCCCAAGGCCCGAGAGACAGGCCAGGTTCCAAAAGACCTTTTCAGCCGGGAGTTCCCAGATCAGTCTGGAGAATGTCCACAGGCGGAAGGCACTTAGTTCCAAGCCAAGCAGGGCTCTGCCTCCCGTTGTGTCTCCAAAATGCCACCCGCCACACCCTTCCCACACTCCTGGCTGCAGCCGGGTGTCCTACATTTTAGTCCTTTCCCTGCTCCAAGGCCAACCAGGTCAGTGAGCCAAAGCAAAGTTCTCCTTTCGAAATCAGGTTCTGAGCAAGAGGCCTGTGTGTCCGTTTCTCCAGCGACTCTGTCTTGGCTTTGCCACGGCCCAAACCGCACCCGGTTGGTTCCCTGCTTGGCAAGGGGACACGGAAAGGAGAAAGGCCGGGCTGCTTCCAGGAGGTGGGGGTGGGGACGAGGCTGAAGGCAGGACCAGGGACATGGCTTCTCAGAGGCAACCACACTTGTCCTTGGTTTGGTTACAATCCAGATAAGCTTAGCTAGTTTCTCAACCCCCTGACTTCACACACGTCCGAAGCAATAAAGTGAATTTTGTGTATATGCATTGTGGTTTATTCGACAATTCCTTAGTAAACAAGCCACAGTTTGGGGTGCTATTTGAACACAGTTCTGCCCTTTCCTGCCCACTGCAGAGAATTTGAGAGCACCTGTCCAGGGAGGAACAACTTATGATTGTTTGCAGTACAGGTAATCCTCGATATACGACCACAGTTGGGAGCAGGTTTTCCATGGCTGAGCAAGGCTGTTCTTAAGAGAGTCGTGCAATTTCACAACTTCGTTTTGCTACAATTTTTAAGCAAATCACCACAATTGTTAAGTGAAACATGAGGTCATTAGGGAATCTGTCTTTCCCCACTGACTTTGCTTGTCAGAAGCTGGCTGGGAAAGTTGCATATTGCAATCACAGGCCCCTGGGAAGCTCAACTATCATAAATACACACATCCAGTAGGTCTATCACTACATCTCCCAAAATTCCCATGCAAGGAAAAGCCTAGGAATTTGGGGACACCTCAGGAAAGTAGCTGATAGGGCAGAAAATTATAAATGATCATAAACGTCATAAGCCTTTCCCCAGGAATTCCATCCAAAACTTTAAGCAAAGTTTTCCCCTCTCCTTCCTCTCTTATTCTTCTTCACTTCTGCTCACGTGAGTAAACACCTTTTCTGAAGCTCTCTCGTTTGCGAATGGTTGCTGTTAACAAAGCTATCTCCAGTGCTATCAACCTCCGGCCAAGCTTTAAAGCTTAAAACAGGAGTGTCCAACCTTGGCAATTTTAAGATTTGTGGACTTCAACTCTGGCTGGGGAATTCTGGGAGTTGAAGTCCACAGGTCTTAAAGACTGGACATCCCTGGTTTAACCCTTGCATTGAAAAGCAATCCACGCTGTTTTTAGAGGAACTGCACACGACAGGAGGGCACAGATTCCCAGGCAAATCCTGTTTCACACACCAGGACCTCCGTCTCTTGCTTCCTCCCCCAGCAAAAAGCGCTCCACTCCGTTAGATTGCAGCCCCAGCTTCTCCATCTGCTTGGAAAGCCAAGATGCTGTCAAAATGCCAGGATGAGTCTCAGTGCCCGTAAGAGACCAAGGCCTGGTGAAGAACCAGAG
The DNA here is from genome assembly GCF_029215685.1 of Pituophis catenifer annectens. NCBI lineage: Eukaryota > Metazoa > Chordata > Lepidosauria > Squamata > Colubridae > Pituophis > Pituophis catenifer. The sequence goes on from NW_027256893.1 coordinate 25,164,823, forward strand.
CCCTGGGTGTTCACGGTCCTTCTGGGGCCACCCTCACCTCCACGAGCCAAAAGAAATCAGGGAGAAGAGATGCCCTGGATGAGCACTGCTGGGTGAAACGCTGTGGAGACTTAAGAACACCCAGCTCCTAATTCAAGAAAAACAAACTGCATTTAAAAGAGCCAGTTTGGTCTTAGTGGGGAAAGGACCAGGCAAGAAACAGGGTCCCCCCTTAGCCATAAAAGACAGCAGGGTGACTTTGGGCCAGTCCCCCCCTCCCCTAATTTAGGGTGAATCCCTTCTGTCCATTCCTGCCGCTGACAGTCACTCGTCCACTTTGGGATCTGCCAACCCATCGACAGTGGACCTGTCAGCCTAGCATCCGGGGGGGGGGGCACGTAGTCCCTCCCAACTAAGCCAAATGTTTTGCAAATGTGGTTGGAGATCCTGGGATCAACACAGCACGACATCCCATAAAAGCCCAGGAACTACAATTCAGGTTCATGGAGACACCACAAACTTCTTGTTGGAATTTATTGACACTATTTGCATCCTTCCTTTGCTGTCCCTAATTAAACAACATTCACAGCTTTCCATCCGGATCAAAATAGTGATGCTGAAGTCCGGTTGGTCAACGGGATGAAGGAGCCCGTTGACTTCAGTGCAGGAAATTAATTAATTAATTTCGCCTTTATTATTTTTATAAACAACCCAAGACGGCAAACATATCCATCACAACTTCCTCCTCCTATTTTTCCTCACAACCACCACCCTGTGAGGTAGGCTGAGCTGAGAGCAAGTGATTAGCCCAGACTCACTCAGCTGGCTTTCATATCTCAGGTGAGACTAGAACTCACTGCCTCCTGGTTTCTAGCCTGGTGTCTTCACCATGAGGTCAGACTGGCTCTAAGGGTGTCTGAGGTTGTACACAGGTGTCCTCCACAAATCCACAACCATTTCCTCACAAACACACTGATGACCAGATTTTAACTCATTGCTTCATTCCCCCCCGTCGACACAAGGCCACCGATTTTTCAGTCAAAGCTCTTCTGTGGGTGTCCCGGATGCTTTACCGTCAGAAAGACTCAGCTGAGGTGCACCCAAAGTGAGAATAATGAAGAAAAAGGCCCCTCTGAGCATGGGCAAAGGGAATTTGTCTCCCCCCCCACCCATTTGCCTCTGTTAGGAGCCCCGGCCAATCTGTCGACCTGGGATTTGGGGGTCGGAGAGCAGCCATTCCACCAGGCAGGAGCCCCAGAGCTGCCCTCTCTGGGAAGGAAAGACAGGGAAGTGTGGGACCCACCACACACCCGCTCACCAGCCCCTCCCCACCCGTAGCGAATTGATTTATGACTCCTGCCAAGCCTTAATCGCAAAGGTCTATCTTGCTCACACTCAATAGATTTTTTTCATCGACGCTGCTCACCCAGCTCGTGCCTGGTTTCTGAAATGAAGGGTGGTCCGGGGCTTTAGAGGAAGACCACGAGAAGTCGCCTGAGAAGGCAAGGCGCTTGCACCCAAGTGTCCCCAGGTGAATCCAGGCACCGACAGGAGGAAGCGAAGGCACATCGAATCAGCTGTTGCAACT